>NW_012143601.1:7967-8840 GCF_000956105.1 Propithecus coquereli | reverse complement strand
TTGGATCTTACTTAGTTCTGTGAGAATTATAGCTGTGAGAACCAGAATTAAAGCATTTTTTTCTATTTTCTTTAATAGTAAACTATATTTCTTTTCAGAATGTTTTCACCTAAGGTAGAGAAATTCTGTTGATCAGAAGGCTAATTAAAGACAATCATACACTAATAGACTTGACAGACTTTACATGAACTGCAATATAAAAGTGGGTTTGTTCTTTGTATTAATATGCTTTATTCAGAAAGAACATTGTTCACAGTATTTGTGAGACTTCAGATGGAGCGTTCAGGTCAATAGAACAAAAATGGATCTATATGATTCACATGTATTCCTACTGTTTAGATAGTAAAAATTCGTGTGCGTTAACTTGTAAATAACTGGAACCAAAAATGCATCCATTATTTTAAACCATATATTATCTGGTACTTTTTGAAGCTGATTTCTATGATACAGACATGCTTAGCAGTTTGTCCTAAGAGTTTTCTAGTGTAGATTATACTTAGGCCTTGTAAATGTTGAGTTCCTAGTAATACCTTAGTAGACATGGTCAAAACCAAGGTGGCAAATATGTAGACATCTTTGATGATATGAATATGAACATTTATTGGGTGTTATTAATTTATCTAGTCATTCAACAAATGCATTTTGAGTACCCGATACTGTTAGGTGCTGGAAAAACAATGGTGAACTCTTCTTTCAGAACGTGTAAATTTTAAAATGTCTTTTGGAGAAAACCTATGTCTCCTCAAGATGTGAATATAAATAACTATTTTCACAATCTGCACACTGTACAAACCAAGAATTTGAGAACTCATCTTTCCAACCTCCCATTTCAGGAACATGAAAGCTGTCACTCATCCCATTAAAAAAAATCAC
>NW_012143601.1:5902-6282 GCF_000956105.1 Propithecus coquereli | reverse complement strand
TATTAGTTAGTACCTTCAGTTCACTTGGAAACTATGAACAAGAAAAAGTGAGTTTTTTAAGGGTCTTTTCACTTTAATCCTCAACCTGAGATGAATGTGGTTCAAGCATACTCAGCATTTTTTATTTAACCACTATCATACAAACAGTATCTTTAAACAACAGTTTTTAATTAATTTTTATCCTTTTATTTTTAGAAATTTTCTGAAGTGTTAAAAATGTAACTATCATCATCAGTATGTGTAGATCTTCCTGTATGATGTAGGGTGACCAGTCATCTGAATTTGCCTGGGCCTGAGAAGTTTGAGACTTGTGGTGCTAAAATTGGCAGAGTCTCAGGCAAATCAGGATAGGTCCTGCTCACCCTAAATGAAGAACACTG
>NW_012143601.1:0-1481 GCF_000956105.1 Propithecus coquereli | reverse complement strand
TGTTTGTGAATTATTCATACAATCTGATGAGGAACTTGAGAGCATTTGTAGTCAAATAACAACTTTTCTCCAAGTGACACACAGCACATCTGAAATGGATCACAGTGATCTCACTTGCCAGATGAGAGATCAAGGCCTAGGAATGCAGAAAGACTGAACTGACGTTGACCAAGAACAATTAGAATCAAACGTCTACTGGGTTCAAGACCAAGTAGTAAATCCCCACCTACCTCCTTTCCTACCCTTATTTCCTGTAGGATAGATTGCTTTATTTTTAAGAGAAACACACAGGTGACAACCCACTATATAAGGGCATGTGATTAACCCAGATGCTAACATCCTCAAGCTCAGCTACAGCAATGACAATAGAAAACAAAATGTGAGCTCAAGCCTAATCTGCACTTCTTAACTTAGCGTACAAGGTCCTTCAAGAACCAGCCCCAGCCTGGTTTGCCAGCCTTGGCTTGTCCACAAAATCCCCAACTGGAAACTGAAACTCTAAGTAGTATTTATGCTAGACTCTCTCCAAATTCCCAGAATCTCCACCACTCTTCTCTTCCTGCCTTACTTCTTCCTACCGTCAGTCTTTGACCTGAGCATCAATGCCTCTGGGAATACTTTCCAGCTTTGCTCCACCCCTCTTTGGGGTTAGATTCCCTTCCTCTGTGTTCCCAGAGCATCCTGCACCTATTCCTGTGATAGTATCTCACGCCGTATTAACATTACCTGCTCCCTTGTCTCCCTTCCACATCAGACCGTGAGCTCCTTTAGAGGGAGAACTGTAGCTTGAGTGCCTGGAGCATCCCAGGTCTTCAACAAATGCTTGTTAAGTGAATCAGTATTGTTTCAAGCTCTCCGAAGGAACTCAATGCTTGATTTCTTTTTCTTGCACTAAGAGGGAACTATTTTTCCCCTTGTCTGTAGTAAGGATATGGTCCAGCAAATTTGTTATATGGAATCAGTACCACTTACTTAAATTAAAAAAAAAAAATCATAGATTGATGGTCTTGAAAGGATGTTCAGAGGTCATTTTTTTCCACTCTTATCAGCACCAATGTGAACTTTCTGGAAATTTGAAAAGATTTTAGTAATTAAAAGCCACAAAAGGTAGTAGTCAGCATTAGAAAGAAGGACATGGTAACCTTAAATGGGCTCAAATGGCATGTTCAGATAACTTTGGTTTTCAAGAGTGAAGAGCAAACTTGTGACCCCTTCATGCTGAGACATGTGAGTGCATAGAGAGTAATGTAATTCATATGCCTGTAATTCATTTGCTCTTCATTCATCAAACTGCTCATTTTCGTGAATGCGCTTGATGCCTGTTTAAGCTTCCTTTTTTTTGACAATGAAGTTTGTTTTTTGGGAGATAACTCGTGCCCTAAAATTTAGGGACTTACAGGGAAATTCTAAACCGGTCAAGTCAGAGACTTGTAAGCTTGCCCCAAAACTTTTTTCCAGCACAGGTTAATAGTCAGGCGGGG
>NW_012143600.1:0-1093 GCF_000956105.1 Propithecus coquereli | reverse complement strand
TGGTTACCCTTCATTTTTGCACATGCATATTTATTTTAACAATATCTAAATTTTATTTATTTTTTATCATCCTTTCTAAAAACAATATATTTTAACTTCACTTTTGCTTATCATGCATGTTATTACCATCAAGTATTGTTTGTATACCTTAGGAGTTAGTATTTATTTTTCTTATTCTATAGAATAAGAGTGTATCCTTTGTATATACACAAAGTTGTAATGATTTATTTGCTCTTTGTCATTTTCTGAGTCCCTTTTCTTCCTTTTAGGGTTATTTTCATTCTTTCTGAAGTGCACTCTTGAGTAGTTCTTTAAGGAAGGGTCATTCAGTAGTAATTTATACAGTCTTCATCTAAAAATGCCTTTACTTAACCTTCACTCTGGAATTGTAATGGGGAAGAATTCTCAACTGACAGTTATTTTCCCTCAGCTCTTGAAATGGTATTCTATTGTCTTCTAGAATCTATTGCTGCAGTTAAGAAGACTGCTATCAATCTGGTTGTCACTCTTTTATGAGCAATTTGTCTTTTCTCTCTTGCTGTTATGATTTTCTTTGTTCTTAGAGCTCTGCAGTCGCCCTAATACGAGGCCTCTTCATAATAATTCTCAGGATTCATTATATTTCTGAATCTTCAGTTCTTTGCCTTTTATCAGTTCTTAAAAATTATCAGCTAATATCTCTTTAACTCTTTAAATATTGCCTCTGCCCTAATCTCTGTATTCTGTACATTTGGAACATACATACACACACACACACACATATGTACACATATTGTACACATATATACACATACACACATTTTTATATAAACTTCTTATGTTTACTCTATGGTATACAAACACACACATACGCACACACACACATACATATGTATTTTTCATGTCTTTGTCTCTCTGTCCTGCTTTTGGGGAATTTCCTCAGATCTTCCTTCTATTTCACTAATTTGTCCTTCAACTGCATTTGTTATTTAACAAATCTAATGACTTTTTAATTTCCAATGGCTATAATTTCATTCTAGAAATTTTTTTTTTTTTATTTCAGCATATTATGGGGGTACAGATATTTATGTTACTTATGTTGCCCTTGCCCCCC
>NW_012143599.1:0-1035 GCF_000956105.1 Propithecus coquereli | reverse complement strand
AAATTAGGTATTAAGATAGAACAAAATATATGTTGCTTGTGTTATGTTCCTGAGGGTTCTCTAGCTCTTCTATATATAGCCTCAGCTATTTGTGTCCCTGTTTTGTTATGTTGAAGCTAAAGCCAGTGCTATTCCATCTAATTTGCAAAAGAAACAGCCTTTGAAGCTGTCTTTTTCTGTTAACTCTGAGACTATGGATGTCAATGGAAGGAGATGTATGAAATCCTTAGCTTTTGGCAAGGAAAGACTATGTTAAGGTGTGATTATTATCAGAAAAATGTCCCTTAGTGTATTTCCTTAGTCCCATTAAGTTTGTTAACTACTTTCTGTAGTTTTGCACGTCATCTTTGTAAGTGAGCTCATATAAAAACCTAATTTTCAGATTATGAGTATATTTTATTCCTGTAAGATTTTCACGAACATACTTATTTTGTATAATGAAGGATAGGGTTTTTGCTGGACAATACCCTGGAATTTTATATAAAATCTTCATTACTAATAGTTACCCCACACACATATGTGATATTCTTTTAGCAAAAAGAAACCAAGATCTTCTGTTGTTTTAATCCATTACCCACTGTGCATAATATGTTTGAATAGAACCAAATTTTATCACAAGTCTATCATATTTTCTTACCAGTTGATAGGAAAGTATTAATATTTGATAAATTTTTACACTAATTTTAGTGATTAATTTTTGTTACTAAGTTAGTCTATATTGTTTATTCATAGCTGATTGATTTATTTAATAATTACAAATTACTTCAATAGGTTCACTTCATTTTTTGAAATTCTTTGTTATTAACAGATTTAATATTCATTAGGAAAATATCTGTATGCGCTTTTGCCAATGTGTTACTGTAATAGAAACAATACACTTTAGTTTTCCCACAGGCCCTACTTGCCACTTTTTTTTAGTTTAAAAAATCATGGCTGATTACTATAAATGATATGTTTAAAATATTGTGTTACTTTGTTCTCTGAGCTATTATTTTGTGTGGCAAACTGTGTAATAAGACCTTAAAGGAATAACTT
>NW_012143598.1:0-1048 GCF_000956105.1 Propithecus coquereli | reverse complement strand
TTATTTCTTTAACAGGGAGTGAAAAACATGAACAATAAAAGAAAATAGATTCATTGAGCTTCATCAATATTCAAATCTTTTGCTTTCTGAATGACAACATAGAGAAGACTAAAAGACGAGCTATGTACTGGGAGAAAATATGCCACAAACATATATCTGAGAAAGAGTTTGTTTCTAGAATACTCAAAAATCTCTTACAATTCAACAATAGGAAGACAAATAAGTCTAGAATGACCCAAAGATTTGAGTACACACTTCAAAAAAGATACATTAATAGCCAGCAAGTACATGAAAGAAGCACAACATCTTTATTAATCAGAAAAATGCAAATTAAAATTGCAAGAAGAAACCACTACACACATGTTTGAATGGCCAAAATTAAAAGGACAGAAAATATCAAGTCCTGCAAGGATATGGCCCAACCAGAATGCTCATACACAGCTAATGGAAAAACTATGAAAAACTGGTTGATATTTCCTTAAATGGTGAAATATGTATCTACTGGAAAAATCAGTGACCTCATTCTTAGATATTTATTCAAGATAGATTTCTTTAGATATTTTTTCATGATAGATTTGTTCAATCTGTTCAAGATAGATATGTCTACAAAATGTCCCATACACAGATGATGATGGCAGCTTTAACAAAAACTATAAATAACTCAATGGTCCATCAACAGGCAAAACACATGTGGCATATTCAAACACTGAAATGCCACTCAGAAATAAAAAGGATCAAGATACCAATAATTGCGACAGTGATAAATCTAAAATTCACTATACTGAGAGAAACCAGACATGAAATAGTATATACCGTATGATTCCATATATACATAATTCTAGACAATGCAAGTACGTTTAGAATGACAAAAAGTTGACCAATTGTTGCCTTTGAACGTGGACAGAGGCAACAATGGCAGCATGAAGACATGATCTAGCTTTGGAAATGGTGAGAATGTTCTGTATCTTGATGGTGCACGTGGTTTCACAGGTGTATCCATCAAAACTCATCCAGTCCTATACTCTAAATGGGTGCTGATTACTGTACA
>NW_012143597.1:0-1097 GCF_000956105.1 Propithecus coquereli | reverse complement strand
CTTCATCACCCTCAGGGATGTCTGTAATTCTCATGTTAGGCCTTTTCACATAATCCCACATTTCTTGCAGCCTTTGCTCTTTTATTTCTCTGCTCTATCTCTGAGACCGATTTTTACAATGGAAGGTGTTATCTTCAATCCCGAAGATTCTTTCTTCTGTTTGATTGACTCTATTCTTGAGGCTTTCCATTATGTTTTGTAATTCCTTGAATAAATTTTTCATTTCTAGAAGTTCTGTTTGATTTTTCTTTAATATTTCAATTTCTTTAGTGAATTTTTCTTCCAAATCCTGTTTTTTTTTTTTTTCCTGGTTTCTTTGTGGTGAGTATCCATTTTCTCCTGCATATCATTGAGTTTTCTTATAATCCATGTTTAAAATTCTTCTTCTGTCATTTTATTGTTCTGAATTTGGTTGATATTCATTGCTAGAGAGCTGGTGTCCCCCTTTGGGGGTGTCCTTTCAGTTTGATTCTTCATACTTCCAGAGTTATTTTGCTGATTCCTTCCCATCTAGAGCAGCTGTTGCTTCTTACCTTTGGATTTTCGTTTAGATAATCACATGCCCAGTTTAGTCTCTGAGCCAGCAGGTGGTGCTTGTGGGTGAGATTAGACCACACCCTATGTGATGAGTCAGTAAATGCAGTAAAAGGATCTATAAATTGACCTCCCTCTCAGTGGGTGGTGCTTGCCAGGAGAGCAAGCTGCAGTGTTGTTTTTGGGTCCTATAACCAGCTTTGATTCCTCTGGAAAGGCACTGTAGTGCTTCAGGTGGTGGGTAGGGCCCTGGAACTTCCAGGTGTGTCCTTATTCTCCACCTCAGCAGGGGTGGATGGGGGAGTGAGGCAGGATCGAGCTGCATTGGGTGAGCCTGACTTCAAGCTCCACAAATGCTGTTAGCAGGGGTCCAAGACCTGTTCTCTGTTTCTGGGCAAAGCTGCCAGGGAGGGGCTGAAATGGCCCCACTCAGCATATAGTAGTAACATTCATCAGGCATCCGGCAAGTCAGGGCGGAGGACCGGATGGGTATATTCACACCTAATAGGTGTGATACACACCTCACTGTCTGGGGGATGGACACACTTGAAGCTCTGACTGGG
>NW_012143596.1:0-2634 GCF_000956105.1 Propithecus coquereli | reverse complement strand
TAAGCCCAGTATTGCTAGATCTTCGTTTTTGTTTGTTTTTTCAAGAGAAGCAGAATTGCAGCTTGATATTTTTAAATGCTGGAAACTGATCTACTTTGTTTTTAAAACATATTGAAGGCTAATATTTCATAGGACAAACAAAACATGATTTTGGGCCACTGTGATTTGTTACTCAGGTCATTGAAGCAGCTACAATATAAAATGACTAAATAATCTCTAATTCTCCCTGTAGCACAAAAATTCTCTAGAATTCTTTGATTTTTCTTGAGTCTTCAGTTTCCATATGTACATCTTTCAAATTGCTGTCTTCCAATCTTTCTAGGGGAATTTTCCCCAGGTGGTTAATGAAGACCTTGTCCTATCAATCCATCTATTCTCCCAGTCCTCTTTGTTCAAAACCTTAAAAAGTTATATCATATTCTTTCTCATTTTCCCTTACAATATCCAATTAGTCACCCTCTTTTTCCTTGTAATTTCTCCTCCTTTTGTTCTTTTCCTTCCATTTCTATTCCAAACACCTTCGAAAAAGCCTGCAATATTCTATACCAGTACATTTGGATAGACTCTTAAAGGTCTTCTTTGTCACTGACTGCTCTAATCCAGGAGTTGGCCAACGATGGCCTGAGGAACAAATCCAGCCCATTGCCTGTTTTTGTAAATAAATTTTATTGGAGCACAGCCATGACCATTTGTTGACATATTGTCTCTAGCTGTTCTTGTGATACGACTATAGAACTGAGTAGTTATGACACAGACATTTTGTGGCCTACAAACCTAATATTTATTATGTGGTCCTTTAAAAAAAAATTTGTTAATACTTGCTAATCCATTCCTTACATAGCCCTCAGATTAAACCTTTTATCTCCTATATTGTATCACCTCTATGCTCAAAAATTTTTAATTAATCGCTTTCCATACTTTAACACGCACACGCACAGATCTCTAAAGATTTTTCGGCCTTGCATTAGGGACCACTTACAAAGAACCCTTTCCAGTCATACTTTTTAACATCACTGTGATCGCTAACCAGCTGGTTTAAATGATGAACCACAAACATGCCATGTTCACCTTAACTCTGACACTTTGAAAATGTGTTATCATACTACAGTGTAATTTGCAGTTTGTCCTTCTTTAAACTATAATATTCAGTGGATATTTATGATTTGGATTAAACTAATTATTATTGAAGACCTACTATGTGTCAAGGATGGTAGATAATCTCATGTAAATAATCTCATTTGTCCTTTACTAACTCATATTTTAAAGCATGCATATCTGCATATTGTGTAATTATTCATTGACAATACACTGGCAATTCATTTATGTCAGGTTCTGTTCTAGTACAAGAAATTATAAAAACAAACACAAAAACCAACCTCAGCAACAATAAATTCATAATATGATGAATGATATAAGTATAAATTGTGGTCTTTTGATTGGTTCAGATCCCTTGGAACTTGCTAAAGAATTGCTTGCCTTATGCCACCCTGTTTTTTTTTTTTCTCATAAACAAATGAAACCTTTGGTTCAAAGTTCAAGGAATCAAGCTTAAATAAAATAAATTAAAGCTCCTTGGGGAACGAGTGTTGAAGGAGAAGAACGAAGAATTGATGACCTGTTAACAGTTGTAATTCTCCACTTTGAATTATTGACAGCGTGTGACATTATAACCTTACAAATTGCAATCTATAAACAGCTTAAAAAATATGACCTTTGCATTACAATTGGTCTCAGGAAGCCTTCAGCTTATTACAAACAGCTGCCACCAGCATATTTTCTTGCAGGCTGCAGAAAAGAGGGAATGCATGTAACTGGAGCACTGAATACTACTAAGAGCTCACCAAGGCCACTTACAGGCAGGAGTGATAGATGGTGAGTGGCAGGAAACTTCTCAGCCAGAGTGAAGGTATTAGAAGTTTGCTTGTCATTGATTTACAGTCACCAAATGGAAAGAACTAATTAGCTAAAGTTGGTTGACTTAGCACTTTTACTCCTTTGTTTTTGAAACAGGCAGGGACTGAGAATTCATAAACAGGACAAAGTTGGTCCAGGGTATTTTTGCCAGTCTTTCTACCTACCATTGCTCTCCAGGATAGAATGCAACTCAAAGCCAACAAACTTTGGTTTAAGATGTGGCTTGGTTTATTTTTCTTTAATCTGTCTGTTACCAACGGTAGAATAAATGTTTAGAATTCCTTTACATCACTTGAGCAAAAAAAGAAAAAGTTGGTCACAAACATACATAATTATTATATGTTTGTTCCAATGTCCTACATTTGGGCATGACCTGTGGAAATGGTTTGACACATTGGCCCATCACTATTTTTGTTCTTTTTAAGTGTTCTCTTCTTGGTTCAGGTGATGCCTTCGCTAGGTTTTTCAAATATCTGCATTGCATTTGTGGTGGAACACACTCAGGAGATTGGGAAGTAGCTCTGGAGTCATGAGAAATGGGTTTTATTATGGATTCTGCCACCAACTGACCATGTGGACTTGGGAAATTCATTTAACTACTCTGAGCTTCCATTTCCCACCTGTAATAACAATCGTGATATCTAGCACTTGAGGGACTACCATGTGGCCATGCTTTACATGCAGTGTTTCGGTGGATTCTCGTGATAATCCTATGAGGTA
>NW_012143595.1:0-997 GCF_000956105.1 Propithecus coquereli | reverse complement strand
TTTTATATGTTCATTTATTAACTTCATATTCAACAAAGTTATTCATTCTTTTATTTATTCAGTTATTCATTTCATCATAAGTCTAAATGTATTAGTTTGCTTGGGCTGCTATAACAAAATACAACAGATTGGGGGCTTAAACAACAGACATTTGTTTTGTCACAGTTCTGGAGCCTAAATGTCCCAGATTGAGTTGCTGGCAGATTTGGTTTCTGGTACAGACTCTATTCCTGGCTTGCAGATGGCTACCTTCTTGCTATGTCCTCACATGGCAGGGAAAGAAAGAGAGCTCTGATGTCTCATCCTCTTCTTATAAAGATGCCAGTTCTATCAGATTAGGGACCTACCCATATGATCTGACTTAACCTTTATTACCTCCTTATAAGCCCTGTCTCCAAATACAGCCACATTGGCGGTTAGGGCTTCAACATATAAATTTGAGGGGACGTAATTCAATCTATAACACTGAGCTACCCATTTTCTATCATTATAAAGTAAAGTGAATGTTGCTTTTGATATTACATAATACGACATCACCATTTCTATTCTTTTCATTACAAAAGACAACTAAAAGGTAAATATTATACCTGCTAAGGGGCAAAAGAATTATTGTTCCTGAATTGGCATAATTTTGAAACTCAGTGGCAAACATAGGTTGTAAATATCACACAAATTTCAAAGCCAAGTAAACAATAACATGGCCATGAAGCAAAAAGATATAGTTGCTCATTCAGCTTTTGCAAAATCAAATACATTTCATTATCATTTTTAAATTTAGGTGCTGTTCACACTGTGTTCTTCATTACCTGACACCAACAAATCAGGTACACGTTGAGCACCCTAATTTGAAAATCAAAATCTGAAACTTTTTGAGCACCAACGTGATGCTCCAATGACCATTTCAGATTTTGGATTTTCAGATTAGGGATGCTCAACTAGAAAGTATAATACAAATGTTCCAAAATCTGAAAAAATTCAAAAGTCAAAACACTTTTGG
>NW_012143594.1:0-1245 GCF_000956105.1 Propithecus coquereli | reverse complement strand
GCCACCATGCCCGGTGCCTAGCTAATTTTTTCTATATATTTTTAGTTGTCCAATTAATTTCTTTCTAATTTTAGTAGAGACGGGGTCTCGCTCTTGATCAGGCTGGTTTCGAACTCCTGAGCTCAAACAATCCGCCCGCCTCGGCCTCCCAGAGAGCTAGGATTACAGGCATGAGCCACCACACCCGGCCTTTTATTCTCTTTTTATTTCAATATATGTGATGTGCTCATAGAGCCTGGAGTATTAATATGCTAATGTGACACTCCACCAGAAGGTGTCGCTATCTAACACATAATATACTGAAACTGACCATAAACTGTAACTCCAGTGATCACCTCTGTGAATTTGGCCATTAACATTTGTTGATGGGGGTGGTGGTGAGAATGATGATTTTGTAGCAAAATAGACCATTTGAGGAAGGGCTGAGATTTATCATGGTAGTATGGGCTCCCCTTGAGCTGAAGGTTCTCATGAAAGGCCTGGAAAATATTTAGGTGGGCAGGAAGGAGGATGACGCTGGCATGGGCAGGGAAACTTCCAGAAGGCTAAGGACAGTGGCCAACGCTGAAGGTTTAAGTTGAGGAGAGTGGTTTTATTTCGCTTTGTTTTGTTTCTTTATTTAGCCACTGTATTCTGGAGCTGACCCAGATTCTGCAACCCAGTGTAACTATGATAAGTTTGAAAATTTCCAGATATGTAGAAAGGAAAATTAAAAGAACAATCACTGGGTTCACACACTGAATTCAAACATTACTTTATCCTAAGAAACAGTCAAATCTGGCCAAGGATGGAAGTGGCAGTTCTGAAATACTGTGCTTTTGACCCTTCATTTATTATTTAAAAATTAGATTTGGATTGCTGAAGCACATCTGTTAGCTAATGTGAATGCCAGCTCTTTAGTCAAAGCACCTCTTCCACTCTGGGCTGCAGGCTGGTGGCCATGAGGCCCCAGTGTTGATGGGCACCTTTGAAGCCATTATAGGCCATATCATCTCCCTGTCATGTCAGAGAAGAATTTATTCATTTATTGTTAAAATGTGTGTGAGTGTGTGTGTGTGTGTGTGTGTGTGTGTGTGTTTTAATTTACGTAACAGATTTCTTCCCTCCATTTTTTTTCTGTTCTTTTTTTTTTTTTTTGAGACAGAGTCTCACTCTGTTGCCCAGGCTAGAGTGCTGTGGTATCAGCCTAACTCACAGCAACCTCAAACTCCTGGGCTCAAGCGATCCTCCTGCCTCAGCCTCCCG
>NW_012143593.1:0-1319 GCF_000956105.1 Propithecus coquereli | reverse complement strand
GGAGGATCGCTTAAGCTAAGGAGTTTGAGACTAGCCTGAGCAAGAGTGAGACCCCGCCTCTACTAAAAACAGAAAAAATTAGCTAAATGTGGTGGCACACACCTGTAGTCCCAGCTACTCAGGAGGCTGAGGCAGGAGGATCGCTTGAGCCCAGGAGCTTGAGGTTGCTGTGAGCCACGGCATTCTAGCCCAGGCAACACAGCGAGACTCTGTCTCAAAAAAAAAGGAGAAAAAAACTAAACATACCCTTACCATATGATCCAATAATTGAGCTCCTTGGTATTTAGCCAGATGAACTGAAAACTGTGTTCAAAATAAAAACCTGTACATTGATGTTTATAGCAGCTTTATTCATAATTGCCAAAACTCAAGACGTCCTTCAGTAGGTGAATAGATAAACAAACCGTGGTACATCCAGACAATGAGATATTATTCAGTACTAAAAAGAAACAAGCTATCAAGCCATGAAAAGACATGGAGGAACTTTAAACCCATATTGCTAAGTAGAAGAAGCCAATCTGAAAATGCTACCTATGGTATGATTCCAACTATATGACATTCTGGAAAAGGCAAAACTATGGCTATGGAGATAGTAAAAAATCAGTGGTTACCAGGGGTTAGGAGGAGGGAGGGATGAACAGGTGGAACATAGAGGATTTTTAGGACAGGGAAACTATTCTGTATGATACTATAATGGGATACATGTAGTTATACCTTTGTCTAAACTTACAGCAAATACAACACCAAGAGTGAACCCTAATGTAAACTATGGACTTCGGTTGATGATGATGTGTCAATGCAGGTTTACTGATTGTAACAAATGTACCCCTCTGGTGCAGGATGCTGAGATTGGGGGAAGCTGCGTGTGTGAAGGGGCAGGGGTACACATATAGGAACTCTTTGTACTTTCCTCTCAATTTTGCTGTAAACCTAAAACTGCTCTAAAAAATAAAGTCTATTAAAAAAAAAAAGCACTAGATCATCAAGCCAGACAAGCAGTGGGACCAAGATCAGAGGTAAAGACCTTGAAACAGAAGCAGAGCCTTACAACTAGGCAAATGTCCTATACTCTGTCCCTCAAAGCAGAAGCTATAAAGTAGCTTCTCTAGGTTTCAATTTTGTAGGTACACTGAGGAAGGAAAGGCTGTAGAACCCTATCTAATCAGCGGCCAGCTCAGACTTGAGCAGTTTTAAAAGCTTTTGCAATCGAGTAACTACCTTCAGGCTCCGATAAACTCTGACAAAGATGCCCAAACCTGGCGAGGTGTGGTGGCTCATGCCTATAATCCTAGCACTTTGGGAGGCCGAGGTGGGAGGAT
>NW_012143592.1:0-1236 GCF_000956105.1 Propithecus coquereli | reverse complement strand
GGGAGGCTGAGGAAGAAGGATCACTTGTGCCCAGGAGTGTGAGGTTGCTGTGAGCTAGGATGACGCCACGGCACTCACTCTAGCCCAGGCAACACAGTGAGACTCTGTCTCAAAATAAAAACAAAACAAAAAACAATACAGCAACAGTGCTTGTCATAGGTCCAGTACTGTCCCTGAGGCAGCATTTTTGGGATTCTGTGGGGGCATGTTTTGGTTGTCACATGGATGAGGGCACTACTGGCTTTTAACTGGTAGGAATCAGGAATGGTAGAATATTCTACGGCGTATGAGACTGTCCTGCACAGTGAAGGATTGTCCCTAGACCCACATACCTTTTGCATGTCCTGCTGGACAAAACTCATTATAAATACAAATGGGTAGTTCTTTAATACACTGTAAGTTTTCACAAAATATAAAATGAAAAGCCCATTGATTTAGAAGACAGTCATTATGGAGAGAGACATTCAAACGGAATACAGACACTGCCTTGCATTATTGAATAATTTATTCCACACATCCTATCTAATCTATATTGATAGTGAACTGGAAAGTGTGGTATCTATACTGAATTAATTTTTTTTTCTTTAATACATTTATTATTGATGACAAATGATAGTTACCAAGTGTCTATCCCTCAAAATAACATCATTGACATCATTAGAAACAAAATATGTCCCACACAGTACTTTTTAAAAACTACCAACCTGCTGGGCACGTTATGTTAATAACATTACTCACCTGATTCCACGAATATTATATTGCCTCATTTTCTCCATTCCATTGGCCTCTAATTGCTTTGTCATATTATCCCTACCTCATTAAGGCAAGTCTCCTCTTTCTTTTGTCATGCACAAATAAATCTCATCTGTTGTTACTTATCAGAACACTTTTTTATTCTTGCGTTCACCAGTTCCTTTTCTTTTCTTTTTTTTTTTGATGGATTTTGCTTTTATTTTAATAATGCACCCTTGAGATACCTTGCATTTCATGTCTTTCAAGATATGGAGTTTTCAGGTCACTGGGATATTAAGAGATTAGGTTTCCCAAAGTCTCTGAGTGAGGAAGAGAGACGCATTAGTCTCAGGGACAAGTCGGACCTCCACAAAGTAACTGGAGCTGTCTCTCTGTACCGTGAGCATTTCTTTTTTTTTTTTTTTTTTGAGATATGCCTTGGGCTTTATTCCGTCCTTCGAAAGTACTTTCAGAGGAGGGGACACTATCCTCTTTGAACCCACG
>NW_012143591.1:0-1373 GCF_000956105.1 Propithecus coquereli | reverse complement strand
CCTTTGAAGCACATGAGTTTTTCATATGGATGAAGTCAAATTTATCTATTTTTCTTTAGTAGCTTGTGTTTTTGGCGTCATAGCTAAGAAATCATGTCCTAATTCCAGGTAACAAATACTTATACCTATGTTTTCTTCTAAGAATTTGATAGTTTTAGATCTTATATGTAGGTCTTTGATTCATTTTGAGTTAAATTTTGTATATGGTGTGAGGTAGGGGTCCAGCTTTATTATTTTGCATGTGAATATCCAGTTGCCCCAGAACCATTTGTTGAAAGGACTATTTTTTCCTTATTGAATTGTTTTGGTACGTTTGTGAAAAATCGATTGATTATAAATGTGAGGGTTTATTTCTCAGCTCTATTTAATTGACTTATATGTCTATCCTTATTCCAATATCACACTATCTTGATTACGGTGTCTTTGTAGTAAGTTTTGAAATCAGGAAGTGCCAGTTCTTTAGCTTTGTTCTTCTGTGTCAAGATTGTTTTGGCCATTCTGGGTCCCTTGAATTTCCATTTGAATTTTAGGATCAGCTTGTAAATTTCTGCAGATTTTTCTGTAAATTTCTGCAGACCTGAGATTTTGATAGGGATTTCACTGAATCTCCATTCTCTCAGTAGGTCTCAGCTGGAATTCAGCCTGTGAAAAATGGGGACTGAGGAATGCTGGTGACCTGCCCCTCCTGGGGAGCCACCATATTCCTTGGCCAGGAGGTGGAGGGAGAGGGAGCCCTGTTTTCTTGGACACTTTTGGGGGGCATCATTTGTCTGCCCCATCCATCTTGGCCAGCTGCTATAGTATCACTAATCAGCAGTGAGAGTTTATTTTTCTTTCTTCCCTTTTCCCCTCCCTCCCTAAATTTTAAAATTTTAATTTTAATTTTTTGAGTAGGTAATACCTTCTCATGACCCAAAAATAAAAATAACAGCACCGGGGTGAGAGGCGATAGCATGTGGGTTCCTGCAGTCAGTTCTTTCCCAGGGCCTGTGCAGGAGCCAGGACGCTTGGGGCCCCTCAACTGCAGTGGCAGGGGGGACCCCACCCTCCACCTGCCTGGCCCTCTCCTTTGTCCCATCTGTCTTCTCAGGCTCTTGTCACTCAACGAACAAACAGGAAACATACAAAATAATAACAAAGCCCTAATGACCACGTGAGAAGGTTTGCACTGAGGACTCCTCCTCCTGTCCCATTTCTGTCATCTACATGGAGACGACATGGATAGAACCTCCTCTCCTTTCTTACACAAAGGTTAACACACCACACAGATTTTTATACACCTATTTTCTTTTCTTCTTTAATATTTCCTGAAGATTTTTCCCTATCAGGACACAGAATGTCCTTGTTCATATATTTCTTTTACAATCACCTAG
>NW_012143590.1:23898-25911 GCF_000956105.1 Propithecus coquereli | reverse complement strand
CCTGAGGATACTAGTAGCAAGCCCACGTGTGGACCCCACCAGATGGCCTGCCTAGCCTTTCTCTGGACAGGCTGAATGGTGCAGGGCTTTCCCTATTTGTAAAGAGTAGAAGATGGCCTTCCTTTTTCAAATGTGCAGACACCAATAAAACATCATTAGGATAATGAATAATCAGGGAAACATGACACAATTAATGATTGACCCTAAAGAAATGCAGATCTATGACTGATAAACAATTAAAAATAAGGAAACTTAAAGAAACTTGGTTAACCATAAGAGAACATAGTTAGACTAATGAAAATCAGAAAAACAATATATTAACAAAATAAGGAGTTAAAGAGATAGAAATCATAAAAAGTAGACATTTTTAAGCTGAGTAACACAATAACTGAATTGAAAAATTCTACAGATAGCTTCTACAGCAGACTTGATCAACCAGAAGAAAGAATCAGCAAGACCAATGACAGGTCATTTGAAATTATTCAGTCAAAGGGACAAAAAGAAAAAAGAATTTCATAAAGTGAAGAAAATTTATGGGACTTGTGAGACAACATCAAGCAAAATAATATGTGCATTATGGAATTCTCAAAAGGAACAGAGAAAGAGGATAATGATGAAAGCTTATTTAAAGAAATGAAAGAAAACTTCTCAAGTCTGGAGAGAGAAATGAGCATCCCGATCCATGAAGCCCAAAGAATCTCAAAGAGATTAAATATAAGAAGGTCTTTACCAAGACATATTATAATAAAATTATGAAAAGTCAAAGACAAAGGAAGAACTTTGAAAGCAGCAGGAGAAAAACAACTTGTCACATACAAGGAAAATTCCACAAAATTATTAGTGGATCTCTCAGCAGAAACCTTGCAGGCCAGGAGAGAGTGGGATGGTCTATTCAAATGCTGAATGAAAATAAATAAATAAATAAAATAAACTGCCAGCAAAGAATACTAGAGTACTACACTCACCAAGGATGCCCTTCAGAAATGAAGGAGAGATAAAGACTTTCTCAGACAAACAATATCTGTGGAAATAGAACTGCCTTGCAAAAATGCTAAGGAAGTTCTTCAAGTTGAAATGAAAGGATTAACAACATGAAAACAAATGAAAATATAAAACTACTGTAAAGGTAAGAATATAGTCAAATTCAGAATACTCCAATACTGTAATGGTGTCAAACTATCTTGAGCAAAAAGAAAAAAGCTGGAGAGACGTCACAGTACCTGACTTCAAAATACACTACAATGCTATAGGAATCAAAACAGCATGGTACTGGCATTCAAAAATAGATGTTGAGATCAATGGACCAGAATAGAATCCAGAAATAAATCCACACATTTACAGTCAATTGATCTTCAGCAAAATTGCCGAAGACACAGAATGGGCAAAGAACAATCTCTTCAATATATGGTGTTGGGAAAACTGGATATCCACATGCAGAAGAATAAAATCGGACCCTTTTCTCACCCCACATACAAAAATTAACTCAAAATGGATTAAAGACTTAAATGTAAGACTGTGTGTACAGGAAATTACTTCTTAGATATGACTTCCAAAATGCAGGCAATGACAGGAAAAATAGACAAACAGAATTGCATCAAACTAAAAAGCTTCTGCATAGTACAGAAAATGATCAACAGAGTGAAGAAAGAACCTAAAGAATGAGAGACAATATTTGCAAACCATACATCTATAAAGGGGAAATATCTAACATATACAAAGAACTCAAAGACTGAAAATTAAGAAATTTAAAAAAACTAAATATGGACAAAGCACCAGAAGAGACATTTCTCAAAAGAAGACATACAAATGACCAGCAGGTATATCAAAAAGGTTCAACACCACTAATTATTAGGGCAATGTAAATCAAAGCCATAATGATATATCACCTTATGCCTGTTATTAATAAAATGGCTACTATCAAATTAACAAGAGATAACAAGTATTGGAGAGGATATGGAGAAAAGGGAACACTTGTGTACTCTTGGTGGTTAGCATAGCCATTATGGTAAACAG
>NW_012143590.1:22996-23848 GCF_000956105.1 Propithecus coquereli | reverse complement strand
TTTTTCTGAGGTTTATTGAAGTATGATTGACAGTAAAAATTATATAAATTTAAGGTGTTCAACATGAGGTTTTGATATGCATATACATTGTGGAATAATTACCATAATAATGTTAATTAACATATCAATCAACTCATACGGTTGCCATTTGTGTTTGTGTGTGTGGTGAGAGCACTTAAGATCAAGGACATGAAGAAGTAACAGGAATAAGGCTTTTTGGGACACTCACATACACACACTCATTTTTTTCTGTTTTTTTCTGGCCATAGTATTTCGGTTATCAAATGAGAACAATAAAAGATGCTATAGCAAGCCAAGACTGCCCTAATTCTAGGGTACTACTTGCACAATTGGGAAATCTGTATGATTAAATATAAGCTTGAGTTTTAATTAGACAGCTTCGGAGACTTGAAATTAAGATCTGTATTTCTTTCCTCACTGGTTTGTCTTTGCAACAATAATATTAATAAGAAGTACTGTTTTCAAATTGCTGACTTCCTATACTATGCTCTTGAAGTTTGTGGAGGAATGAAGACAGTTATACAGCAAAAGGCAATGAATGAAGGTAAGGCAGTAATGAGTCAACATTGTGTTGTTTCATTTAATTATGTCCATTCACGTAAATTATTGTAGCCCAAGGTATGTTTTTATATTGTCATAAAAGAGAAATAATTTTGACAGGTGACTAACAGCTATTTCTCTTCATAGTGATACTTTAGTTGAATTTGAATGATCCTAAATGATTCTTACCTTTGGGTAGGGCTTATCTGGCCTTTTGCATAAAGGCCATCTCTTTGTAGATTAATCTGCTTCTAAATTAAGTTAATAAGTAAGTACTTTATTATTTTAAAA
>NW_012143590.1:19885-21676 GCF_000956105.1 Propithecus coquereli | reverse complement strand
TATATTGAGACCTTTTCATGCAAAACTACAACCAATCCATGACTCATATGTCTGAGTCTGTATTGGAAGCCTTGATGATAAATTGAAAAAAATAATTATATCCACCACAGCTGCACATTAGAAATACCTTGGATGCTTCAAAATATATCCAGTTCCCAGTTCCACCAGAACCAAATAACTCAGAAATCCTGAGGGTAGGACTCAGGCACCAGTATTTTTTCAACCCAGTTCTTCACTCCCTCAGCCCGGTACACATACACAGGTTATTCTGATATGTAGCCAAGATTGAAAGTACTCAATTATCCTGCTTTGATATTTGAGGTAATAGTACAGCTGTTTGTATTCTCTACAGATATTCTCATTTGGGCTAGTTTTGTTGATGAGTAATTAATTAGTAGTCATTATCTTGTGGACTAGTTAGTGAAGATAAACTATCCCATTGATCTTCAGATCTAAAGTCAGGGCTGCAGAATTTAAGCACTCTAAGTGAAATTTCGTAGACTTGAATTTTTTTTTATTATATGGATTCAAGAGACTCTGAGAAGTTGGATTTAATTGTTCTGACTGAAGAGGTCAGTTTGGCCAAGCAGAGAACATCCTTTTATATTTTCAGTGAAGTGTTTGATAAGAAATTTTTACAGGTCTACACACTGCATTCTGATAGGTCAGTAGAGGTTACTTAGCAAATAGATTAGAACTATGCATAGATCCAATTCGAAAGCCAACAACCAGAAATTCCTTTTTCTAAGTCTTGATGACAAATAATAATGTATAATCTATGCTCCATTTTTTGCTCAGTTATTTCATATCCAAAGCAAATTTTTGAAAATTTATGTCCAAAATACCAGAAATAATTTTATTAAACTTTGGCTAAATATAGTCAGTGACTGTTAGGAAGAAAGGAAGAACACATTTTAAAGAAAATTGTGAAGCAAAACCTTAAGCTAATAATGAAATGGAAAATAAGACTGTTATTTCCTTGCAATTCTTCAAGTGGTTTGTCGGATTTTATTTTGTTTTTAGACCAGAAAAGGTGAATCTGATTTTAATGTATCTAAAATCTCAAGTGCAAACAATTTCACTAATTGTAAAAATTGACTTACTTTGCTGTTGATTTTAACATTGTTGGTAGCAGGTAAATTAAATAGAAGATTAGACCTTAAAATGTGCATCTGAAGCCTTTATAAAGAATATTTTTATGGAATCATACCTTCTTTTGATATTTAGATGATTTCTTGTGGAATTCTACCTCCTATCTATGAGATGACACTTTAAATCAATGAAAGAACGTATCTAATTTATAAAACTTCAATTCTCTTACACTTGTTCTGGAGCATGCAAGTTCTCTAAAAATGAGGTATGCCTATATACCTTGGCCAAAATGGTATGGTTGCTAAAGCTAAAAGGGATTAGATGCTTTTTAGTACAGAAAAAGAACTATAGGTCAGAAATTTTTCCACTTGGAGATTACATTTTTGTTTTTTCCAGAGAGTCCTTGGCAATATCAAGGTATATATTTGATACAAACCTCTGCTACAAGAGCCTTTGTTCTAAGCTAGAGTACTTTTAAAAAGAAAATGTCCAAAGAGTCTGTATCTCAAAGTCAAAAGTAAAGTTGCTAAACTATTTCATGTTATATATCAGCTTGGGCTATGAACTAAAAATAAAATAGTGACAGGTAACATGACTTCTCTAAAAGAATAAAAGTAAAAACTGACAGCAGAGCAAAAACTTGGTGATCATTAATGACATAAAAGGAACATAAAGAATCTACTAATCTGAAACAGAAGG
>NW_012143590.1:7907-8235 GCF_000956105.1 Propithecus coquereli | reverse complement strand
TTAGGTCCATCTGCTCTAGAGTCTCAATTAAATCCAATGTATCTTTGTTGATTTTCTGCCTTGATGATCTGTCCAGTTCTGTCAATGGAATGTTGAAGCCCCCAGCTATTATATTGCTGTTGTTTATTTCTTTGCTTAGATCTGGTAGAATTTGTTTTATGAATTTAGGAGCTCTTGTGTTAGGTGCATACACATTTATATATTCTTGCTGAATTGCTCCCTGTACCATTATATAATGACCATATTTGTATTTTTTTAACCATTGTTAAGTTCTATTTTGTTTGATATGAGAATAGTTACTCCTGCATGTTTTGTAAAATATTTTTTT
>NW_012143590.1:3112-3932 GCF_000956105.1 Propithecus coquereli | reverse complement strand
AAGCCAGATGAAAATGGCAACATATTTTATGATTCCATTTATATGAGATGCTCAGAAGAGGTAAATGCATAGAGAGAAAAAGTAAATTAGTTTTTACCAGGGGATGGGAGTGGGGATCAGGAAATAGGGAATAATTTCTAATAGGTCCTAGGGTTTTTTTTTTTTGCTGTGATCTGATTATGAAATTTGGTAGTGGTGATGGTTGTATTTCTCTGGGACGATAGTCCTAAAAACCACCGAATTTTATTCTTTAAAATGATGACTGTATGGTATGTGAACTACATCTCAATAAAGCTATTATTAAAAAAGTAATACACAGAAATTTTCAAATTGTACACTTTAAACATATTCAACTTACTCAGTGTTCATTATACTTCAATGAAGCCGTAAAAAAATCTTATGAATGATAATGCCTATATAAAAATTACAAAGTGAAAGAAATAAAATGAAATTTTGAAATACAAAATATTTTCAACTATTTGTAAATATAAAAATTTAACTGTGGATATTGAAAGTGTTTGAAATAACATAAAGCTTAAGTTAATAGTTAGAAGATTCTTTTATTCTACTCAATCATTGAGTAGGTTGTAGTAAGTTATAAGGAATAAACCTGACACAGGTTGCTGTGTGACCAGAGGAAGAAGTCACTACTGGCATTCAGATGGGAGATTCTTTTTACAAATTGAGATTATTGAGAGCAAGAAGCATAAGCTTTCTTCTTCATGGCTGAATCTCTAGTATCTGCCACTGTAATGAGCAAACTGTGCCCATGAGTAAAATCTAGTCTACCATAAGTTTTACTATAGCCTATGAGGTAAGC
>NW_012143590.1:2734-3062 GCF_000956105.1 Propithecus coquereli | reverse complement strand
TTAGGTCCATCTGCTCTAGAGTCTCAATTAAATCCAATGTATCTTTGTTGATTTTCTGCCTTGATGATCTGTCCAGTTCTGTCAATGGAATGTTGCAGCCCCCAGCTATTATATTGCTGTTGTTTATTTCTTTGCTTAGATCTGGTAGAATTTGTTTTATGAATTTAGGATCTCTTGTGTTAGGTGCATACACATTTATATCTTCTTGCTGAATTGCTCCCTGTACCATTATGTAATGACCATATTTGTATTTTTTTAACCATTGTTAAGTTCTATTTTGTTTGATATGAGAATAGTTACTCCTGCATGTTTTGTAAAATATTTTTTT
>NW_012143590.1:0-534 GCF_000956105.1 Propithecus coquereli | reverse complement strand
AGTCCTAAAAACCACCGAATTTTATTCTTTAAAATGATGACTGTATGGTATGTGAACTACATCTCAATAAAGCTATTATTAAAAAAGTAATACACAGAAATTTTCAAATTGTACACTTTAAACATATTCAACTTACTCAGTGTTCATTATACTTCAATGAAGCCGTAAAAAAATCTTATGAATGATAATGCCTATATAAAAATTACAAAGTGAAAGAAATAAAATGAAATTTTGAAATACAAAATATTTTCAACTATTTGTAAATATAAAAATTTAATTGTGGATATTGAAAGTGTTTGAAATAACATAAAGCTTAAGTTAATATTTAGAATATTCTTTTATTCTACTTGATGATTGAGTAGGTTGTAGTAAGTTATAAGGAATAAACCTGACACAGGTTGCTGTGTGACCAGAGGAGGAAGTCACTACTGGCATACAGATGGGAGATTCTTTTTACAAATTGATATTATTGAGAGCAAGAAGCATAAGCTTTCTTTTTCATCGCTGAATCTCTAGTATCTGCCACTGTAATGA
>NW_012143589.1:0-1479 GCF_000956105.1 Propithecus coquereli | reverse complement strand
TCTCCTAAACTGCCCCATCAAAGCTACCAATTCCAAGTGTCTGGTTTCATGACTTTTTCCAGGTGTGAAAGTTCTAAGAGGGCTTTCTAACTCAAGGTGACACTAACATTATTTAAAGTAATCTGAAAAAAAAAAAGAAAAAAAAATGGAAAGCACTTTATGTAAGTTATTTATTTATCAGAGTTTCTGAACTTTCACCATCTTCCAGACACTGACCTTGAAAATTGGCATAGGGAATCCACTAGGGTTGATTCACCAGGTCTGTGTTATGTGAATTTTCTGCTCAAAGAGTATTCATTAAACTATTTTCCTCATCTTGTGCATACAATAAGCTTTCTTCTCACATGCAAAAGGCATGCTACTTCTCTTAACTAATATTATTTCTATTAACAACAACAACAAACCAACAAGTAGCTGGCCAGGGCTTATTACACGTACCTAGAACTATTTTTAACAAATACCTAATGCCCCTCTATAAGGGAAATTTATGCATCCTTTCCCCATTGTCAAGCTTGGTCATTTGATTTATTTTTGCCCAGTTAAAATGTGAATGGATCTTATGAGCATCACATTTGGTCATTAAGAAAAGTCTTGTCATTGGAGTCACGTTACCAGTAAATGTAAATCACAGAATGCACTTTTGTTCTCTTAGGACAAACTCAAAGGGCTCAAATTTTGAAATCACGCCTATCACTAAGGTAAAAAAAATCTTCAGAACAAGTGAGTTGCGATTCTTCTATGTTATCTTCCCCTGTCCCCTTGAAAACAGTGTCTCTCTCTCCCCTCTTGCAATTCAGTCCTGTCTCTAGTGTGACAGTCCCAGCTCAACTTGACATTAGTGTTTGCATGGCTGTTTTCAGAACCACGTGGTGAGGCACTTAAAGAAGAACTATTCATTCCTGTGGCCCCCACAGCACCCAGCGCAGTGCTTGGCACATAGGAGCTACACTATAAATGTGTGCTTCATTGAGTCAAAGCACAGGAACTAAATTCTGTAATATTGGCTGACACTTTTAAATTTGAAAATTTTGATTCACTGACATTTTAGGCAAATCCTCAGAGTATGAGCACAAAGGCTCTGCAGAAACGTAATTTATCTCTGATGATGTTACATTCAATGGCAAAGAATCCTTTACATAGATTGTTAGGACTTGAACCAGTCTTCTCAAAAGAGGTATCTAAAGTAGTCAAACTCATAGAGACCGAAAGTACGATGGTAGTTGCCAGGGGCTCCAAGTGTTGTTTAATAAGTTTGGAGTTTCAGTTTTTTTTTTGGAGACAGAGTCTCACTCTTTTTCCCGGGCTAGAGTGAGTGCCGTGGCGTCAGCCTAGCTCACAGCAGCCTCAAACTCCTGGGCTCAAGCAATCCTCCTGCCTCAGCCTCCCGAGTAGCTGGGACTACAGGCATGCGCCACCATGCCCGGCTAATTTTTTCTATATATTTTTAGTTATCCGATTAATTTCTTTCTATTTTTAGTA
>NW_012143588.1:0-2508 GCF_000956105.1 Propithecus coquereli | reverse complement strand
TTTTAGTGAGTGGAGAGGTCTTTAGGATGTTTAATGTGTTTGGAAAACAAAATAAAATGATAATATCAATTTAATATTTAAATTGTTGCAACTCTGAGCATCTTCCAGTAAGTTTCAGGTAACCAATTCTTCTCCAAATATTCCAAAAGACTCACCCCAGGGATATTTACTTAGTCAAAAAAGGCAGGTACTGGTGACCTTGACATTACTAAGAAGCACAGTTAGTCTTCCAAAAGAACCTACTCCTCTCTGCTGTGATTGATTCAGGATGTTTTTTTTGATATACTATTGTGGCCATTGTAGCCTTTTCCCATACTAGTTTATGAGATCAGTGGATCTAGAGAGGTTGGCTCCAAACATTGTCATGGGTCTTTTGTTTGAAGCTCTAATAGCACATATGTGAGCTACTTCCTCCTTCTTCAAACACCCTCTTCCATTGGTTTCTTTTCACTGGTAAAAGAGTTTTCTTCTGACATGCTCTGGGCCCTCCTCTCCTCTTCAACTCAGCTATTACACATTGACGGTCCTCAAGACTCAGTCCTGGGACCCTTTTCTGTGTATATTTTCTTTGTACATACCATCATCTATGCTGATTGCTCAAATTATACTTCAGATCAAATAGCCCTCTGATATTAGATCCCAAAACTCAGCTTCAGTGGGATGTTCACCATGTCCTTAAATGCACTTAGACTCTTTACGAACTCTTTTTCCACACCTGATTCTCTTCATGTTCCTATTTCATCAACCGTCCATCTAGCTGGGCAAGTTAGAAAACTGATTATCCTTCTTAATTCCTCTCTCACTTATGTGTGTCTCTTATTTATTGTCAAGCCCTATCGCTCTTACCTCCTATATGTCTCTTAAAAATCATTCATTTTTCTTCATCTTCACTGCTGTCATAGTCCATACTCTCTTTCACTAGGACTACTGAATGTCTTTCATTTCCTTATACACAACATGCTTCCTTCTCTCTCCAGGACTTTTACACATTTTGTTCTCATCACTTAGTTAATTCAAATTTCCAATGATTCCAGAATACTTGTATTTATTTATTTATTTTTATTTAAAAAAATTCAGGGGGTACAAGTATTTTTTTTTATTATGCAGATAAATTATATCATGCTAAAGTCAGGGCTTTCATTGTATCCATCACCAAAATAGTGTACATTGTACTTCATAGGTAGATTTTTATCCCTTGCCCCCTCTCCCACCCTCTTCCCTCCTTAGTTTCCAATGTCCATTACTACTCTTGATGACCATATATATCTTTTGCTTAGCTCCCACTTATAAGTGAGAACACGTGGTATCTGTTTTTCTATTCATGAAAAATACACCATGGTGTACTACTCAGACACCCACACCATTTTTCTTTATCCACTCATCAGTTAGTGATCATTGAGTTGATTCCACATCTTTACAATTGTGAGTTGTACTGCGATGAACATTCAGGTGCAGGTGTCTTTTTTACAAAATTACTTCTTTTCCTTTGGGTAGATACCCAGTAGTGGGATTGCTGGATCAAATGATGGGTCTACTTTCAGTTCTTTGCGGGATCTCCATACTGCTTTCCATAGCAGTTGTATAAGTTTACATTCCCACTAACAGTGTGTAAGCATTCCCTTTTCACTGCAACCATATCAACATCTACTGTTTTTTTACTTTTTAATAATGGTGATTCTGACAGGTGTAAGATAGTATTTCATTGTGGTTTTAATTTGTATTTTCCTGATAATTCGTGATGTTAAGTATTTTTTCATATGTTTGTTGGCCATTTGTCTATCTTCTTTGGAGAAGAGTCTGTTCTTTTGCCCATTTTTTGATGAGATTGTTTTTTTCTTGCTGATCTGTTTGAGTTCTTATAGATTCTCTATCTTTATAGATATCTTATAGATATCTTTACCTTTATCAGATGTATGGTTTACAAGTATTATTTCCCATTCTGTAGGTTGTCTATTTACTCTGTTGCTTATTTCCTTTTCTGTGCAGAAACTTTTGGTGTAATTTAAGTCCAATTTTTTATTTTTGTTGTTGCTGTATTTGCTTTTGGGGTCTTACTCATAAATCCTTTGCCTAAGCCAATGTCCAGAAGAGTTTTTTCTATGTTTTCTTGTAGAATTAAAAAAAAAAAAATTCTAGGATACATTAAGAGAACCAAAATATGTGATGGAGTTAGATTCCCTAAAAAAAGAAAAACCGCATCCCCTTCGTACACCTTACTATGTCAACCCTATTAGACCAGAAACCATCTCAACCGTAGTGAGGAAATACGATTTCAAAATCATGGTTAGTCAGGCAGGGGCATATGTAACCTGGGGGTTAAAATAAAGCATTTAAAATAGCATGAACAATATATTTTAAAGAAAAGTTAATTTTTGAAGAAGCACACCCTAATAAACAAGAATCATCAGTGCAAGTTTTTAAAATAAATTAACTCCTAATCTAATAGGTTATCCTTTATCTCAGTCACTCTGTGATTAATTCTCCCAAGAATTTTAATTACACAGACTC
>NW_012143587.1:0-1185 GCF_000956105.1 Propithecus coquereli | reverse complement strand
TTCAAATGACAGGGATTAAAGAGGAGTGGTTACTTTTTTTTTTATTTCAGCATATTATGGGGTACAGATGTTTAGGTTACTCTGGTTAGCTTTTTAACCAAGCTTCCAATAAATAATGTTTTAGTTTTCTCTTTTGGAAAGTCTTTGATTGGGAAGCTATTTGGGACTATATGTTAAAATGGAATCATTACTAATTTATGCTATTAATAGTTATTGCATATATTACTACATAAATCAACTTCAAATGACAGGGATTAAAGAGGAGTGGTTACTTACATAAATGGAACTAGGAAAACCATTCCAACTTATCTAATATTAAGAAAATACATGAATCAAATGATTTTTAAAAAGCAGCAATAATCATACCAATTAAAATCACAATAATCTATCATCCCTACTATTATTTAACTCTTTTTCTGACAGTTTTAGCAAGTGCCAAAAGATTTTAAAAAATGGAAAAAATGAAATAAATTAGCTTTATTCAAATGGACACTGCATAAAAATATTAACAGATCAGAAAACTTAATAAAACAAAAAATAATGTTAAGCATGGTAGTTGGCTAAAAACAAAACTCATATACAAATAACACCAATTAGAAAATATAATGAAATTTGAATTCCATTTGTAATGGCAGTAACAATAGAAAATAAATAGGACTAGAGTTAATAAGAAATGTGCAAGACCCATATGAAACCGTGTTTTAAAACTTACTAAAATACACGAAAAATATCTTAATTTAATAAACGATGTAGTCCCAGAGGGAAAGTACACTATTTCAAAGATTTCCATATTACAACTCTGTGCATTTAATAATAGTAAATTTCAAAATATTTTTGGTGTGTTTCTGGGAACTTGATGAGTTGCTTGTAAAATTCTTCTGGAAAAATAAATGTATACATTGAAGTAAGAAAACTTAGAAAATAGATAAAGGATGTACAAGAGGCTTCCTTCTCAGATGTCACATATATTATCTGTCTGAGCACACACATGCACACATACACACACACAATAAAGCAGTAGCATTTGGAACTAGTTCAAGAACGAGTAAATAGGTAAATGGGGGAAAAAAGAGTCCAGGAATGAGCATGTATATAAATCACAACTTGCTCTTTGGAAAAGATGGCACTTAAAATCATAGAGGAAACTTAGTAAGTGGCTTTTGTATAATTGGGTGTAATTTTTGT
>NW_012143586.1:0-1524 GCF_000956105.1 Propithecus coquereli | reverse complement strand
ATCCGCCTGCCTCGGCCTCCCAGAGTGCTAGGATTATAGGCGTGAGCCACCACACCTGGGCTACATCCTACTTCTGGTTCAACCTTTAAGTAGCTGTATAACTCTTGGCAAATTTGTTTCCTCATTTATAAAATGAGGAGATAGGGCTAGATGATTACTAAAGACCTTTCAAGGTATATAACTCTGGTCCTACAAATATGATTAAAATGACGCAGAAATAAATGCGATTCTGATTCGTTAGTTCTGGGAGAACAAACTCACCAACTAAAAACTAAAGAACAATTTATTCTGACAAGAGTTTTCTCATATGTCATCAATATCCCCTCCTGTTCTTTTCATCCGCATGCAAACCCAGACTTTCCCCAAGACTTATCTATCAGCTGTGGCCAACTAGCTCTACTGCTTGCAGCAGGTTAAAATAAACATGCAGCCTGATTTCCAAATAGATCAGTAAGCTCCCCCGTTTCATAACCAAGGGTGCCATTGCTATGCCACTGGTATTAATTATCTGTTAAAGAATCCTCTGATTAGAGCAGTGCTTCTCAACACAGGCGATTCTGACAATGTCTGGAGACTTTTTTTTTGGTCACAACTCAGGGTACTACTGGCATCTAGTGGGAAGAGGCCCAGGATGCAGCTAAACACCTTACAATGCACAGGACAGTCTCCTACAACAAAGAATCATCTAGCTCAAAATGTCAGTAGTGCTGAGGTTGAGAAATACTTGTCTATAGCATAAATTCTTAATGGGGGGACTATCGCTAATCCCCAAGGGTTAGACAATTGGTACTTGGGGAAAGCAAGGAAAAAAACCTTAACTCCAACTTAATGAATTTATGTAAACTTTTAGATAAACTGTATGTTTATGTATAGTTCATAAATAGATATACATTATATCTGTGGTATTAAAATTTCATGGGGGGGGCATTAATAGGAAAAAAATGTCTAAAAAGGTTCCTAAAGAAGGCAATAATGAGAAAAAGTTGAGTAGCACTGGTCTGGAAGTGAGGGGAGTATAGCAAAATCTCATCATTGCTATAACTGGTTTTAACAACGATTAAAAGCTTAGTTACATTTTCACAAGTTTGTATGTTAAGGAAAATGAACATCTTACTGAGCACCACCTCTATGTGGTGGGCACAGTAATAGGTGCCTCCTTTGTTTCAAATCCTTTATATCATTTCATTTAATCCTCACAATTTTACAAGTCAATTTCCTTAGTTTATAGATTAAAAGACTAAAAATCAGAAATATTTTTGTGCAAGGTCTTAAGGGTGAAAGTGACTGTGCTGGAATAATGAGAATCCAGGTCTGACTCCAATGCCCTGATTATTTCTCCTTCACCATTCTGCTTTTCATTGCTATAATATTCAGCAAGGTACTGCACCTAGAACACCTGTAGTTATTTAAAACGCTAAACTTCAGCGAAGTCATCAAATAGACACTACATTATCGGGTGAATTTCTCTTTTAAAATCTATCTTAAATAAATAATGAGTGAGAGCAGAGCTCAGAAGTCGTAATC
>NW_012143585.1:0-1349 GCF_000956105.1 Propithecus coquereli | reverse complement strand
CAGGTTTTGAGAAAACAAATGATTATTTCAGTAGAACATTATGGCAGAATAGAGAATTACAGTCTTTGAGAAGACTATTTCTGACTGAACTGGAGGGATTACAGAGAGAAAAAAATAACCTTGGTGCTTTAAATTCTTAGTTGAAAGTATGGGCAGAAAACCAGAGATCTTCTATGACTGTACTAAAAGAGTCTTGTGGCTGGGCATGGTGGCTCACACCTGTAATCCTAGCACTTTGAGGCCAAGGTGGGAGGATTGCTTGAGACCAGGAATTCAAGACCAGTCTGAACAACATAACAAGATCCCAGGTCTACAAAAAATACCAAAATTAGCCAGGAGTGGTGGTATTTGCCTATAGTCCCAGATATTCAGAAAGATCTCTTGAGCCCAAAAATTTGAGGTTGCAGTGAGCTATGATGATGCCACTGCATTCCACCCCAGGCAATAGAGTGAGACCCTGTCTCAACAATAACAACAACAAAAAGTCTCTATCCTCAAATCTCTTACAGCTTTAGAATCAATGTATCTGAAAAGTAGACTATGGTTTAGAATTTGGAGGTGGCAAAATTACAATTCAAGTAAATTTTGTGTCATGATTAGGTCTTTTATGTGAAAAGTAACATATTGATTGGGAATGTGTAGCACACTGAGAATTGGAATACAGGCCTTGAGGGGCTAAATTCCACTGAGCCTCCCTTTGCATCAAAAGCAGCTTTTCTTGTCTCTGAAAAAGTAAGTTTCCTCTCGTTTGAGTCCCCTATAATGACACTCATCAATGGGGCTGTTGATTCTCCTCAAAACCAACCTCCTATGTACCTCAATGCCAAAACACCCATAAGTGGACTTAGTTCTGGGAGATTTCAAGAGTATAAGTTGAAATTCTGACCAAATACACAGGTAGCATATACACTGAAAATTACCAAGAAATTTCTAAAAGTCCTTACTAGATGTCATCTAAAACCACTAAACCTTAACCACAAATATGTAAAGTATCTAGAGCAAAGTATGAAAGTGAACAGGTAACTAAAAGCCAAGGAAATATAAGTTTGTCCCCTAATATTAGCAAAATGAAACTTTATCAGCAAAAACCTTTCTGTAACAACAAATGCTGGTCTGGTTTGACTACAGTTATGGCACTGTATACCCTGACAGCCACATGGTCTTAATATTCAGCTGATTATCTGAAGATTCAAGAACAGGGAATCACTCACTCTTGTACATCTAGTTTACAAATTTTCCCATCAAATTAAAACAGCTGTACTAAATTAAAGTTATAAAACTCAAATTGTCAAACCAGTAAACTGAATTAAATAAATACTAGATTCAGAGAATATGAAAGACTCTTAGAG
>NW_012143584.1:0-1451 GCF_000956105.1 Propithecus coquereli | reverse complement strand
CAGACCAATATCCCTCATGAATATAGATGCAAAAATTCTCAACAAAATTTTAGCAAACTGAATCTAACAGCACATTAAAAAAATAATTCACCATGACCAGGTGGGCTTTATCCCAGGGATGCAAGGCTGGTTCAACATATGCAAATCTATAAATGTAATTCACCACATAAATAAAAACAAGAACAATATGGCTATTTTAACAATATTGATTCCACCATTCCATGAGCATGCGATGTTTTCCATTTGTTTGCATCAACTATGATTTTTTTTCCTTAGTGTTACATAGTTCTCTTTGTAGAAATCTTTCACCTTGGTTAAGTATATTCCTAGGTATTTTTTTTTTTTTGTATCTATTGTCAATGGTACTGATTCCTTTATTTGACATCCAACTTGATTGACTGTTATTAGTATGTGAAATGCTACTGATTTGTGTACCTTGATTTAACCCAAGACTTTGCTGAATTTATTTATCAATTTTAGGAATCTTTTGGGTTTTCTAGATAGAAGATCATATGATCAGTGGAAAGGGATAATTTGATCTCCTCCTTGCCAATTTGGATATCCTATATTTTTTTCTTTTGCCTGATTACTCTAGCTAAGACTTCCAGTACTATGTTGAATAGAGGTGGTGACAGTGGGCACTCTTGTCTTGTCCCAGTTCTTAGGGGGAATGCTTTCAACTTTTTCCCATTCAGTATGATGTTTGCTGTGGGTTTGTCATATTCTGCTTTTATAATTTTGAGGTATGCTCCTTTATGCATAGTTTGTTGAGAAATTTTATGAAGAAAGGGTGCTGGATTTAATCAAATTTTTTCTCTGCATCTAATGAGATAATTGTGTGATTTTTGTTTTTGCTTCTGTTTATTTGGTGAATCATGTTTGTTGATATGCATATATTAAACTATCCTCACAACCCTGGGGATGAAACCCAACTGATCATGGTGAATTATCTTTTTGATGTGCTGTTGAATTGAGTTTGCAGGTATTTTGTTGAGGATTTTTGCATCTATGTTCATAATGGATAATTGCCTGTAGTTTTTTTGTTGTGGTCTTTCCCTGGCTTTGGTATCAAGGTGATACTGGTTTTGTAGAATGAGTTAGGGAGGAGTCCTTCCTTCTCAATAATATGGAATAATTTCTATAGGGTAGGAACTAATTCTTCTTTGTAGCTCTGGAAGAATTGGGTATGAATCCATATAGTCAAGGGCTTTTGTTGTGGTTGTTGTTGGAATATTTTTTATTACTGATTCAATCTCTCTGCTTGTCATTGGTCTGTTTATGATTTCTCTTTATTCCTGATTCAGACTGGGGAGGTTTTGTATTACCAAGAATTTATACATTTCCTCTATGTTTTCCAGGTTGTATGCATGGGGATTTATGTAGCATTGACAGATGATATTTTGTATTTCTGTGGTATCATTTATAATGTCTCCTTTATATTTTCTGATGGA
>NW_012143583.1:0-1952 GCF_000956105.1 Propithecus coquereli | reverse complement strand
AGCACAGACCCGTCTGGGACGGGGCCCCCTGCACCTGTCCCCCTGCCATTCTGGGGGAGGTTCCAGGTGCTGGAAGACAGGAAGGCAAGGCCCAGAGTATCTGGAACCTGCATGAAGATGGCCCATCAGCAGAGGGAACTCTGGGGGTGCCTCCCACTCTGCTCCCTCTGCCACAGGCTGCTGCCAGGGTCCCCTCCCGGGCAAAAGCCTTCCAGGTCATGGACTCAGCTGACCTGTCCAGAACCTTCTGTGTCTGGACCTGCCCCCCTGTCCAGCCTCTTCTCTCTGGTCCTCCACATCCTGCCCCACCGAGTCCCCCGAGGCTGAGACCTCCAGGTTCCCGGCTCTCACCCCTTTTCTCAGTGCCCATGGGCCTCCGACACATCCCCTTCTGCTTAAGGAAGTCGAGTTGTTTTCTTTGCTTGCAACCAAGAACACTGGATAATGGTACGAAGCTTTCAAAAGTGGAATGACACTTACCTTTTAAAAATCTGACCTTGAAACTAGGGTCTTAAGCATCCCCTGGCCATTATAAGTTTTGAAAAACAGTTGACACACTCCCCAAATGCAGGGCCTTCTGGTGGCACTAACACTCCTGCTCCCGGGCCGGGGGGCCGGGGTCGGGGAGGCAGAGAGGCCCAGCTTCTCATCAGGGCCCCCGCATCCTCAGGGCGCCTGTGAGGACGCAGAGGACCCACCGACAGCTCCAGGCACTGCAAATGCGGCCGCTGTCAGCCTCGGCAGACTGACCCTCTCAAAGCACTTTAATGTGCTGCTGGGGTTGGCTGAGAGGACAGAGGTGGGGTGACCGAAACCCTCTCTGGCTAGGTGACATGCTGTACAGTCTCAGCTCAGTCCCTCCCGCCCCACTGTGCGATGCTCCGCTCGCCTCCACCCTCTTACCAGGTGCTGGATGATCTGCGGCGTCTCTGGGGCCGGTGGAGGTGGGGAGGCGGCGGGATAGGTGGGCAGCACCTCCGGGGGCACGGCTGACCCGCGGGCTCCTCTGTGCACCCCCCTCCAAGACTGGGCCTGGGAGAGCTCGTCCAGGAGGTGTTGCTCCTGCAGGGGACGCAGAGCCCGCTGCACGGTGTGGGGGGGAGAGCCCCAAAGGCCAGTCAGGAGCCTCCTCGGGCCCCTGGGTGCGAGGAGCCTTGGGCTCCCTCTCCCCAGCCAGGACACAAGGAACAGAGGCTGCTCAGGCCTCAGGCCAGCCAGGAGCCCGGCTGCTGGAAAGCAAAGCCCAAGGACCCCTCCTATGGTGCACACAGGAGAGTTTTCCCTTTTAAAGCTTACCAAAGCATTTTAACTAGTTTCTGGTTGTTTTCTTTTCCTAGCCAACGGAGCGTATCCTCTCAAGCACAGCTCAGGCCTCCTTCTCGGCAAAGGCCTCCTGGAAAGGCAGCTCGGCCTCCCCTCCCAGGCCCATGTGTGACATCCTCTGACCCCTGCATCCCTGGCGTGGTCGTCCCCTGCAGCTGGGGGTTGAGCCCGCTAGAGCCCAGGGCGTGCTGGAGTTCCACCTCCCGCTGGAATTGGGCCCTTACTCAACACTTCCACCGTCGGTAAAAGCGACCGAAGGGGGTCTCTAAACTAACAACGCTCTGGTCGGGGTCCAGCCTGTGCACGTTTCACGAGGCCAGGCCTAAAGTCTCCCAGCTGCTCGCGAGTCATCAGTTACCCAGCCGCCAGTTGCAGACATTAGAGAACCAGGCCCAAGAATCCACAAGACCCCGCCCGCCGCCCGCGCCTGTGGACGTGGCCGGTGTCTCAGCCACAGGAGCCCCGCCAGGCCTACCCGGAGCCTCTGCAGAAGGTCCTGTCTTCTCCTCAGAGCACTGCGCAGGGCGTCTTCCGGCCCATCCTCCTTTCCTGGAGGGAAGCACACACTGCTCACTGAGGAATGCACTCAGGAGGACGTCACCGTCACCGCAGACCTGTCAGAGTGCCCC
>NW_012143582.1:0-531 GCF_000956105.1 Propithecus coquereli | reverse complement strand
CTTTTTAAAGCGGAGCTGCGGGGTGGGCTTTAGAAATTGTAAAGTTAAGAGTTTAACATTTGTTCCCTCCAAATTGTAAAAATTGTAGACTTAAAAGTTCAATTTCTCTCCCCTCCAAATAGCTAAATTTAATCATTAGAAAATCAACTGGCAAACACTTTAGGAAAAATAGAATAGTAAGCGGCCTGGCTTTGTGGAAAGACATCCTATGAGACCAATCGAACTTTTTCGCAGAGCAGAATGACAGAATTGGTTAGAACAGGTATAATTCATCTTGACTTGAATAGGATCACTGTAGGAATGGAAATCAGGACCCCAGAAAAATACAGTCTAGCAAATGTATCTGCCCCTTCTTTCGGCCAGTTTCTAGTCAGACTATAAGTGAGCTTTCTGCACACGTCACTTTTTGTGGTATAGGAAGGATTTTGGTGGAGACAGCTCATAGCTGTGATTTGGTAGCGTACAAAAAAAGGAGTGAGATGTTACGACGAAACCATGCTGCAGAACAAGCCAGCATACACTAAGGCCGAA
>NW_012143581.1:0-1737 GCF_000956105.1 Propithecus coquereli | reverse complement strand
TCTTCCACATTGTTCCAGAGACAGCACATCCAGCCCCACACGTTTTCAGGACGCTAAAAGCCGGTCTCGTTCCACTTTGTGGGGATGTAGACGCACGTCTCAGGCCTCTGGCATCCGGACGCCTGGCCGAGTGGAGGCGGCACTTGCTGGAGGGCAGAAGCGTGCGGGCACCTTGGTGTCCACGCTGCCCGTGCGGCCGGAAGCAGCCCAGTTGGATCCGTCCCATCCTGAGCTCTCCCAGGAAAGAAGAACGGCTGTCGCCCCCCGCCCCAGCCTGCCTCAGAGAAGCGAAGACTGCACCATTCCCGCGGCCGGCAGGGGCAGGGCCCTGAGTCTTCTCATCCTGTTTGGCTTCAGCATTTCAGTACAAATCCAAGTTTAAATGTGTAATTGAATGGTCGGCACCAGAAAATTGAGCAAAGGGAACTTGCAGGATTTTTTTTTTTTTTTTGGCCTTTTTAAGTTCAAAGTCTGGGTCTCGAAAATGGTTTCGTTGCTACAAATGACGACGCTGCCTCGTGCTTATGTCAGAAGCTTCTAGTTTGGATCAGTCCCTTGCTGTTACTTCGAACAGCTGCAGTGAGTTCAAGCTCTGGGTGCCGGGCTTCACCCGGCTTCCCATGTCACCAAAGAGTATGTCCTGGGTCCTCCAAGAGGAGGGTAAGAAAAGGGACACAGAGAAGCAGCAGAAGAAAGTTTTCAGTGACCAGAGAGGAGTCTGAGTTACGGGATTATCTTTTAACAAACCGCACGGTCACTCGGTCCATAAACATCGATGACCTGCTGTGTACTGTCACTGCCGAGCACCGGGACCGTGCCGCGTGGCATCCTTGACCTCAGGGTGCTTGCATTTGAACAGCGCGAGGCAGAGAATAAACATGTGAACGGACACGTATGACAGACGGTAAAGACTACAGAGAAAAGCGAACAGGACGATGTTTCTGTGAAGAGTGTCGGTGGCTGGCGTGTCCTGGAAAGGCCTCCATGAGTTGGAATTTGAGTTGGGAGCTGAGTTTCGAGAGAGACAGCCATGCAAAACTCTGGGGAAGGAGAGAGCTAAGCCAAGGCCTGGCATATGCAAAGGCCCTGAGGCTGCAAGGAACGTGGCATGCTCAAGGTGGCACACAAAGGCCACCATGGCTGGGCCATCGGAAGCGAAGTGAAGGGTGGTGGGAGATGAGGCTGGGGAAGGAGCCAGAAGCCCAGGCAGGTGTGGGCCTTGCAGGCGGGGTACAGAGTCCGGGTTGCCCGTAGCGATGAGGGCAGTGCTGGGAAGAGCAACCGTGTCTGCAAGGGGTCGAAGGGGATCCGAAGGCAAACCCTCATCCCCTTGCCGGGTCCCACCGCCCCTGGGGTCCTGAGCCCTGCAGGCTGCGGGACGAGGATGCGGACGGTGAATGCTAATACCCGCGGCCCCGGTTCGACCTTTTCAGCATTCGGTGTTCCGATTAACTGGCCGTTCTCCCTCTTCAGCACATGTGGAAGAGACTTTGTCCAGCAGGAAGTCGAGATGGCCAGCCCATCTAATAACAGAATAGTGAAAAGGTCACAGCAGTACGGCTGAGTTCTCCCACCTACAAATCACGGGAGCGTCAGCTACGATAACTCACTCCCCTGACAAATCGAGGAGCAAGGACTGAACACTGCGCCGCTCACTGGGCTCAGGGGAACCAGAGGCCGGGAGATCGATAGGAGAACATCCTGCCCCACGCGGGGGCCAGGGCCGCAGGCGCAGGT
>NW_012143580.1:0-1309 GCF_000956105.1 Propithecus coquereli | reverse complement strand
AAAAAAAAAAAAAAAATAAAGGCAAAGGGAGTTCATTGACGATTTAGCAACAAGGGAAGGCACTCACTCAATAAGCATTCCTTGAGTGGTTGCTATGTGCCAGGCATGGTGCAGGCCCAAGAGCTGGGAAGATCACTTGGTTGCAGTTCTAGACACAAAAACAAAAAACAAAAACAACAGCTGGGAAGAGGCCAAGTGTGCAAGCGTGCTGTGGGACACAAATGGGACGGCTGGAGGGTGCGGTCAGTCAGGAGGCTATGACCCAAGCACGAGACATGGAAGGCCCAAACTGGCAGCAGATTATGGGAATGAAATGAAATGATGCAGAGTCTTTCAACAAGCCACTGCAACTGGAGGGCTGCGAGGGGCACAGAGTCACTGCTACAAGGATGTGAGCAGACGCAGCACTGCTGAAACAGGCACAGGACACTCGCAGACATTGAGCCACTGTCCGAGACCTCCCGGAGAGACGCGAGGGAGGGCCAGAAGGCTCCAGGCAGAGGCCCTGCAGTTTTCCCTAACCAGAACAGTGAGTGAAGAAAACGAAAACCACCCAGAAATATCTTATTACAAGAGATGGCCACTTTGACTCTTCCTTTGATTTTCTTCACAGGAAATTAGACAAATTATCTTTTGGAAGCTAAATGACATAAAGAATTTCAACCACCCCATGCTTCCCTGATCATGGTCATTGCCCTCTAACAGAGGACTCGGGTTGTTTTGTCTTCAGCTCTGCACTGGTTCTGTGGACAAGCCATCTGTGTTTTGTACGTGCCTCACCTAAGGCTCTCAAGAGTCAGAGACATCGTTTCTCTGTGACTGCCGTGGGAATCACAATATACTTCTCTTCACCAGAGCCAAGGAATGTGTTTTCAAAAGACTACCATGTTGTAGGTGGACAGATACATACGAGTAGAGAAACCCAAAATCTGCAGTTCTGATTGTCACTACTAAACACTTCCTAGAGATGAGAGCAACGGAAACCCAGACTGGTCCACCAGCACCTGCCCTCCAGGCCTCACCTTCTCCACTGCAGGTGGACCCCCGGGGTTTCACGTGCAGCCAATCTCTCACTGCACCTTCACCACCCCCCGGTATACACATACTTGCCTAAAAAATGCTGTGGGAAAACCAATCTCATCACGAGACTTAATCTGTTCCTATTCCATATCTACCAGATGGGTTCTACTCCCTTTTTATTTAATTGGCAATTCATTAGTAAAAGAATTCTGAGTCCGGAAGGGACATCAAGAGATCCACCTCTTCAAATAAGATCATCTCATAAAAATTGATACCAATTCTTTTTTTT
>NW_012143579.1:17026-17798 GCF_000956105.1 Propithecus coquereli | reverse complement strand
AAAAATCTCTTTCCACACGTCAGTGATTATATTTCAGAGAAAAGAAATCATGAGTCAGTAGAGCAATTAAAGGTCTATGTGTATATGCTGTACTTTTGAAAAATATAATGAGTCATAAAATGTGCCCTTCCACACATTAAATTGAATAATAATGCATGCAAAAATATGGCCAGTTGATCAATATTCACATAAACTATAATAATATGGTTTTAAGCATTAAGTTTACTAGTATAGGCCTCCTTTTTCCCCAAAATTTCCCATCATAATTTTTGTAGTAATTAAACTTATCAATATTGCTAAGAAAATGTAGAAAAATAGATACCTAGCAATATTGATTATACTGATCCATGAGCATGATATGTTTTTCTATTTGCACCATCGGTGATTTCTTTCCTCAGTGTTTCATAGTTCTCTTTGTAGAGATCTTTCATCTCCTCAGTTAAGTATATTCCTAGGTACTTTATTTTCTTTGTAGCTATTGTGAATGATGTTGAGTTTTTGACTGGACTCTCAGCTTGACTGTTATTGGTGTATAGGAATGCTACTGATTTGTGTACATGGGTTTTGTAACCTGAGCCTTGTTGAATTTATTTATCAATTCCAGGAGACTCTTGGTGGAATCTTTGGGGTTTTCTAAATATAAGATCATATTATCATTAAAAAGCGATAGTTTGACCTCTTTCCCAGTTTGGATACCCTTAATTTCTTTCTCCTGCCTAATTGCTCTGGCTAGGACTTCCAGAACTATGTTGAATAGAAGTGGTGACAGTGG
>NW_012143579.1:14386-15118 GCF_000956105.1 Propithecus coquereli | reverse complement strand
TGATATGAAGCAAAGTTCAAGAATATCTGTTTTCTAAATAGTGCATTTTAGACTATCCTTCCAGCTATCCCCTCACTTTCCACTCTAGCACTGAACTCTTCTCTATTCATAGTTAAGGTTTATTTGCATAAGCCAGTCACCGGGGAACTATCATAGGCAACCAATCAGACACACAACCAAACTGATTACACCTCCTAAGTATCTTTGATATATTTGTAATATAATAGTCTTCATTTCAACTCACATTCCATACAACGTGTCCCCAAAGAATTTAATGTTACACGTCTATTTTTCTTAGCACATCTCAGGGAATCTGCTTTCTGAGAAAAATACTTTGCACACTGTTGTTCTAAAGGTTACAACTAGCTTCATTTAAGAAGTATGTTTTATTTTCTGATTTTTAGCTCCGCAGTGCTAAATAATAAGAAATCTAATGACAGGTTAAACAAAAAAATTTTTTTTCAAAATAATCCTTAGTAGTGTAAATAAAATATTATTACTTCCTTAATTTATTATTTAATTATATTCTATTCTTTCCTATTATATTGCTGAAAATTATGGTTTGGGGAAAAGTAACATACTATTTTGTTCGTAGACTATAGGATTAAATATTGCACATTCTCATTAAATACAAATTATGCAGAATGCTTAATAATCATTAGGTTGAAAAATTAGAGAACCGCTGGAAGAAGATAACATTAAAAGTATATCTATAAAGAGAAAATATTGGCA
>NW_012143579.1:13353-14336 GCF_000956105.1 Propithecus coquereli | reverse complement strand
ATGAGGTAAAATTGTCAGTACAATAACACAAAATTCAGGAACAAATAGTATTTAAAAAAATAGTGGACAACAGTTTCAAATGCAATTCTGATTTAAAAGAAGTTTAGGAATAGTAAATATATCTTGGCTTTAGTGATATTAAGGTTATTAGCCAAAGAATAGAAAAGGTGTGTGTGTGCGTGTGTGTGTGTGTGTGTGTGTGTGTATTCAAACTTGATTATAGAACAAGGATAGTACATAAGCAAATGTTTTATTTGTCTTAGGGTAGCAGCAAACCGAAGGGAGGAAGGATGGAATTGGTGCATATGACACAGATATCATTGTCTGGTAGAAGAAAGCTGGAGAATGCCCTGTGTGATGGCCTCTAGTCCCTCTTTTATACAGATAATATAATGAACTTCCTCAAACTAGGAAGTTGTTTTGATGACTTGTTTGTGGGAGCAGATGGAGGAGGTGGCATGGAGAACAGGAATTCAATTGAGAGGCCAAAGTTCTGGATGAATAAACCACATTGTATGTTGCATCACAAACACTGGTGCCAGGTGTGAGATGGACTGTAAGACTTTAGACCAGTTGTCAAAATATTTGATTGAATACAGGATAATAACAGATGACAGCAATTAGGAAGGGAGATGATATGTCATGAATCATACAAGAGAAAGCTTTTTATCATGATGGTGAATGAAATTTTAGAAGTGGCAAGGGGTGGTCAAGAGCATGGTTAGGAGAATACGAACCTCATTTTACAACACTCCACAATGGTCTTGTTCCTTAGAGTATTCTTCAAAATCCTACATGCAAATATCAAAGCCTTAGAGCCTGTTAACCAGGGAGTCCAACATTACAGCAACTGGGAACAGATTAAATACCCTAAGTTTGTGGCAGCAAGTAAATCATTTATTTTTAAAATATGATTAGAAAAATGATAAAATGATGTGGATCTTTCATGAGATCTTATGTGCTTCAAGTACTTACATTTAAAT
>NW_012143579.1:7982-8303 GCF_000956105.1 Propithecus coquereli | reverse complement strand
TTTTATACAATCATTCAAGCTTTTAAAATGAAATACATATACTTTTTTAAAAGTATGTAATCACTTGCCTTTCTTTAATTGGCTGTTTTCACTGTCTCATTTATTACAGAAACTCTATGATGTTAATCTTGTATGTCATTATTTTAAATAGCTGCTTATTATTTCATCATATAAATACATTGTGACAAACTTAACAAGTTGGTTTTTATTCTGTACACAGATGCTTTTATTTTAGTAAAGTTGTGCTGAATAATCCTTATGTACCCATCTTTGCTTACCTCTCCGTTTGTTTTTTTTTTTTAACTACAATGAGGTAAAATT
>NW_012143579.1:5050-5435 GCF_000956105.1 Propithecus coquereli | reverse complement strand
AGCGTCCATCACCAGCAGTTTGAGGCCACCCTGGGATGTGTCTTGGATCTCACGTATGTGAGTTACGTGGTTGAAAAGAGAGAATCTAAAAATCTGGTCAAAGAATAATGCCCCAATTGATAAGAGAAGGAGAAATTCTGAGTTTAATCTGAAGCTTCTCTTGCATTTGTTTTCGTACTTGATTCAAATTTTTTCTTTCTTAATTAAAGACTAATTAAAACTCCAATTTGAAATACTGGTGATAAGCCATTATAAAATGGGACATGTGTGATGATGATAACTGTTGGGTCAAAAAAAATGTATTTTGCCTGTTCTCCTGATCACATCATTGTCAAAATTTGAATGGGGTAATAAGTTCCGTTACTTACTTGTGATTGGTTATAGT
>NW_012143579.1:2801-3192 GCF_000956105.1 Propithecus coquereli | reverse complement strand
GAAGCCCAATTACTCACTTGTGACAGATTACAGATGCAACGCAGAAAATTACTTAATTTTTTACCCCAATTCACTACATTTAAAGATTCCTGTATGAGAAGAAAAAGAACCCTTGCTCCTATTGCCTACTTGTTGTACCAGTCTATTTTCTCAACACTTTACAATTATTTGCTTCACTAGTTAAAGGGGTTGAGTTTGAATCATAAACAATTATATTCTTAATTGTTAAAAATGTGTGCTAGTCTACCTATACTTTTAAAAATAGTGTTTTACATAATTTTAATAATTAGGAACATAATGTCAAGTATAATATGAGGATATTTTTCAGTAAGTTGTATTTAAATTTCAGGAAAAATATATAACATTCTTCAAGATACAAAATCAAGCCACC
>NW_012143579.1:0-356 GCF_000956105.1 Propithecus coquereli | reverse complement strand
CATACGATTTAATGCTGGGCTATTACTTAATGGAGGAAAAAGAAAACCCTGAAGGGTGAACTAAAGATAATATGTCTCAAAATTTTTTTGAAATTCAGTTGATAAAATTCAAATATTTAATACAATATTATGTTTTGGTGGTATTGATTTTAAATGTTTCTCTTCTCCTATTTAATCCTTAAATAGGATTATATTTTTTAGTTTGCTCACTGTGTTAGAAGATCTAGTGTATGTGTGAGTCCTATGGAGTAGGTTCAACACCTGTACGTTCCTCCTAGCTGTGTACATCCCCCAAGTCAAAGCATACCATTTCAAATACAGCTAATTTTTTCCTAAATGCAAGATGGAATACATAG
>NW_012143578.1:0-1567 GCF_000956105.1 Propithecus coquereli | reverse complement strand
CAGCTGTGGTGAACAATGACCCCATGGTTGGAAGCAAGTTGAAAGTCATCTTCTTGGAGAACTACAGAGTGTCTCTTGCTGAAAAAGGTACTGTCGTCATTGCAAAACATGCAGAGACCAAGGTAAATTCTAGAGATTATATGGTGCGGAAAATGGGATGGCTGACCTTGTGGAGCTTGTAACTTAGGATAGAAGGTGTCACTTTTGGGCAGAATAAGGGCCTAAGGCAAGAGCTTTTAAAATTACACAGATGGCAATGAGATTGCTGTCCCTGGAGTCAGTATCACAGAATTACATTTGCAAGTGCATTTTCCTCCCAGCTGGTGAGAGCTGGGTGCTGGAGAGGAAGCCCTGAGGTTTTGGCGTGGTACAGATCCTGCTCTACAAAGAGAGGAAAGGTCTTCAGTTCCCAGCCGCAGTTTTGCAAGAGAACACCAATTCCCCAGTCCCCAGGTATTCCTCTGGTCACTGCATGAGAGGAAGGGCTGTCATTTGTTCATGTTGCAACAAGAAATGAGGGCAGATATCAGGCTGCCAAAGCACGAGGCCTACATGTGCCTCACAGGGGCACTCTGCGATCAAGCATGAAGTTCCCACATGGGGACAGCCAGATGGGCAAGAAGCCAATGTTCCCTTTCTCTACCATTGAGATCTTTACTTATTTGCGACACATGCTCACAGAGCACTATGCATGCAGATGCCAACTGTGTATTCACCCACTTCCCATATTGAAAAGATAGAAGGGGAACTTTCTCTTTTTGTGGTGTTTTGGGTCCCCTGATGTGACTGTTTAAGAACTGTCTGTATAAAGAGAAAAGAGCTAGATTCCTAGGGATGCAAATGAAGATAGCTCTAGTCAACAAATAAGCTCTCAGAGTAGAGCAGAGACTGGTCCTGACCTTTGTAGTTAAAGGAGGCCCTTCCAGCATCTCTAATTTGTGTGCAAATCAGCCTGAAAGGTCAGAGATTTGATGTCTAGCCCCAGGCACACCTCAATTATTTCTTGGTAGAGAAAATGGAAGGAGGGAGGTGAGAAGTGGAAAGAGTGCAGACAATCCAATCTCAGGTTGCAAAGGAGGAGTTAGGAGAGATGCTCTGAATTTCATGGATCAAGAAAGAGAAGTTTTAGGGGATTTGTTTGTTTGGGATTTTTAGAGACAGGGTCTCCCTTTGTTACCTGGGCATATGAGGGCAGTGGCATGATCATAGCTCACTGCAGCCTCAATCTCCTGGGCTCAAATTATCCTCCTACCTCAGCCTGCCAAGTAGTTGGGACTACAGGCGTCCACCACCACACCTGGCTAATTTTTGTATTTTTTTTGTAGAGATGGGGTTTCTCTATGTTGCTCAGGCTAGTCTCAAACTCCTGACCTCAAGCAATTCTCCTGCCTCAACCTCCCAAGGTGCTAGGATTACAGGCATGAGCTACCATGCCTGGCCAGGAAAGAGAAGTTTTAACATAATTTATAAAGTAGGGTAGGTGAGGGATAAAAACTTACCTGTTGGGTACAAAGAACATTATTCTGATGACAGGCACACCGAAAGTCCTGACTTAAGCATTATACAA
>NW_012143577.1:0-1189 GCF_000956105.1 Propithecus coquereli | reverse complement strand
TTAGGTCTTATTCCTATTGATCTGAATAAATAAGAGTGCTCTCTTTACTCAAAAGATAGTAATTTCAAAATGTAATTATAGCCCATAAAATATTCATCTTCAAGCAACAAATCAGGAATTTTGTTTCAGCTGCTCTCCTTTAGTGCCAAGAGGAGTTCATGCCAGATATGGGATTGTGTTCTCTGTTGACTAAGAATAGGATTAAAATTGAAATGTAACAACTCTCCATTTGTGGATCAAGTGTCTATAGTAAAGGAAAGGTTTTTTTTTTTTAACCTGCCTGAAAAAATCTTACATTTGTTTCAACATTTATATTTGATTCTTTCCCCCTTAGGAATGTTGAAGAGAATTCCAAAAAGAAACAGCAGTCTGAAGAAGATTCCAAAGAAACCCTCAAAACAAATGAGGTATGTCCTAATCAGTAAAACTTCATTTGAAATCCTCTTTTGGTAAATATAGGCCATTTAGTACTTTGGAGTAAAACTTAGAATGCAATTTGTTCTTTTTCAAGTTAAATTAAAAAATCCTTTACGTTCATCATTTTTGAACTCCCATTCTATTATGATCTGAAATCCTCATTTTGGTGAGCTGATTTATATGATCTTTTATCTAAGTAAGTAATAACTGCTTTTCTTTTTTTCCTTCCTCTTCTCCCCCACCCCCCATTTCTTATATTTACGATAGCAAAATTCCCAGTAATAGTGAAAAAGGAAAAGAGGAAAAAAACTAAAATCCCTCCACCATAACAAATTATCTATCCCTTTTATTCTCTTTTATTCTTTGTCCACATGCGTACATAATTTTTTAGAGTGGAAGTAAACTGGAAAAATGTTAATGTTTTACTCATTTCGTGTTACCTTGTAAGTTCCTCATTTAATGACTGCATAGTGTTATCTTGAATGACTATACCATAATTTATTTAAGCATTTTCTTATATTTGAGCATTTAAGTCATTTCCAAGATTCGATCATTTTAAATGGTAAAAATATAAGCAATGAATACATTTGTTCCCCTTTTAGAATTATTTTCATGGGACAAGTTTTGCTTTCACTGGCTTCTTAAATTCTTATTTACAAAACCACATCTCTAATTCTATAGCTGAAGTACCTTAATATTTTCACAGGAAAAAGCTAATAATTTAGAGATTATTTGTTCATAGTCAGCAAATATCTTTAGTTTTTTTATTCAG
>NW_012143576.1:0-1399 GCF_000956105.1 Propithecus coquereli | reverse complement strand
GTAGCCACATGTGGCCACTGAGCATGTAAAATGTGCTAGTCCCACCAGGAAACTGAATTTTTAATGTTATTTAAGGCACAGCGCATGCCATTCTAGGTTCGTGGGAATTTGTCAGAGTCATTTAAAGCCCTCTGTGAACACCTAATTCCCCAGATTTTCCTTCTCCGTGTGTTGGTTAGCCTGTTGTCTGCCCTAACTGCAATGTCAGTCCATCAATGACTGCTGATTGCTTTTGACAAATGCCCTTGGGGAAAAGGCTGTTTGTACCGGGTGAGTTCCAAGTCAAGCCAAATAAAGACCGTCCTTCTGGGTGGGGTCTTCCAGTGAATCCCCTGACTGGTCTGACAGTGACAGTTCTCTGCAGCTGGGGTTTTGTTATCCCTTCTCCAGGGACTCCGGGGACTCTGGTTTTCACATGATAGGATCTTAGTTTACAAAGCTACCATAGTGCTGGGGCTACAGGGAGGGCAACAGGACAAGGGAAAACACCACAAAGCTTGCTGTTCTTACTGAGACGTGGACATTTTTCTTAAGTAAATCCTGCCCAGATTGCTGCAGCATTTGGTTAATTTCTAGAGTTCCAAAATTTGATTCTAAAAATTTTTGCTGGTATTCTCATTGGCTTATGGAGGAGAAGGTTTCTTGCTGAAGTCACTTCTACATCCATTCTTAAAACCTCAGACACAATGCCACCTCTTCTGAGAAGCAGTTTCCCCCATCGACAGGATTTGGTTTTTTTCTCTATGCTTCTGTAAAAGAAAATAAAACTCTCAGGAATCCCCAACTCCAACTCAAGAGGGAAGGTCAAGTGTAGAGACTGAGTCATGCAACATCCCCTTCCAAAGGAATAGCTATTACTAACGTTACGCATTGACCAGATTCCCACGTAAAGGTAAAAGGCCTCAGGCATCTATGAAGGATTGCCCCCCCTAGATTATTCGTAGAGAAAGTCTTTGCTGGCCACATGAACAAGGACACGCATATTGTAACTTTAGGTCTGTAGGCTGAGTCTAGCTCCTAAAACTAAAGTCTGTTCAATACTACACTGATAATGTTGATTATAAGTTTATCTTCCCACATGCAGAACAGAGACAAGACTAGATCAATCATTTTTCCACTTACCAGAGACATTGGCATAATTATTTCCTCCTTTACTCCCTCTTTGGCTTCAAATATTTACCTTATCTTATATAATATGTGGATTTCCTGGGCACTAAGTAAAGTCTTACAAGAATGTAACCATTTGTCTTACTGCCTACCTGTCCCTCTTCCTACATGTCCCCCTCCTTTAAGGAAATATATAAATACTAAATTTGATAAAAACTTCTTTGGAAAAAACAATCACAAATGCATCTATGGCTCGTGTTTTTCCTGAATGCACCCTAAAGCTGGTTTATTT
>NW_012143575.1:0-1406 GCF_000956105.1 Propithecus coquereli | reverse complement strand
AGGAAGTCATAAAATGGAAAAAAAAAGGGGGGGTGGGGAGGGGAGACAAAATACAAGAGAAACAAACAGAAAAAAATAATAAAGTGACAGAATAAAGACCTAACATATTAATAATAACACTAAATGCAAATGATCTAATCGACCAAGAAGGTATAACAATCCTAAATTATGGACCAAACAGGTTCAAAATATATGAAGCAAAAACTGGTAGAATTGAAAAAAGAAATAGATAAATTCACAATTATAGTTGGAAACTTAAATATCCCTCTCTAAACAACATGTATAACTACTAGATAAAAAACATGTATATGGATAAACTGAATAACACTATCAATCAACAGAAGTGTTGAAATGGATACAACACTCCACCGAACAATAGAGCAGAACACATATACTTTTCAAGTATCCTTGGAACATGCACCCAGGTAGACCATATTCTGTGTCATGAAACAAACTTCAGCAATTTTAAAAGAATTAATATAATACAGAGTACGTTCTCTGCTTGAGCCCAGGAGTTGGAGGTTGCTGTGAGCTATGCTGATGCCATGGCACTCTGGCCTGAGCAACAGAGTGAAACTCTGTCTCAAAAAAACAAACAGACAGAGTATGTTCTCTGATCATAATGGAAACAAACTAGGATTCAATAACAATGAAAATAAAATCTGCAAACACTTGAACATTAAGCAGCACAAATCTAAATAATAGATGGGTGAAAAAGGAAGTCTCAAGAGGAGTGAGTTATATTGAACTGAATAAAAATGATAACATATCAAAATTTGTGGTACACAGCTAAAACAGAGCAGAAAGGTAAAATGTATAGTAGTGAATTCTTATACCTCAAGAAACTAAAGGAGCAAAGTAAACTTAAAGCAAACAGAAGGGGATAATAAGGACAGGAGCAGAAATCAATGAAAGAAAATATTTTAAAAATCAATTAAACAAAAAAGTGGTTCTTTGAACAGATCAACAATCTTGACAAATCTCTAGCAAGACTGACAAAGGAAAACAAGGGAGAATACACAAATTAAAAATATAAAAAATGAAACAGTAGATATCACTACAGAATTTACAGGCATTAAAAGGATAATAACAGAAGAGGTCAATCAACTCTATTCACACAAATTCAAACATTTAGATTAAAAGGATCAATTCCTCAAAAATAAGAATACTGCTAAAATCACCCAATACAAAATGGATAATAAATAATTGAGTTCTTGGTTTAACAACTCCTGAAAAACATATCTCCAGGTCCAGATGGTTTTAGTGGACAATTCTATCAAATGTTTAAATAAGAATTAATACCAATTCCACACAATCTCTTCAAGAAAATAGGAGGGGAACCTTTCCAACTGATTTCATGAAGCCAGTATTACCATGACACTAAAAAAACTAAAAAAAAAAAAAAA
>NW_012143574.1:0-1379 GCF_000956105.1 Propithecus coquereli | reverse complement strand
AAATTGATAGACTATTCTTTTAAAATAAATCTTATATTATACTCAATTATATAAGATATCATCATTGGGGAAAGCTGGGAGAAGGGTACACATGACTCTATATACTAATTCTGCCATTTCCTGTAATTCTATAAGTATTTCAAAATAAAAAGTTTTTTAAAAATGGATCTTAGTTAGCTGGCCCTGGTGACACACACCTGTAGTCCTAGCTATCTGGGAGGCTGAGGCAGGAGGATTGAGTGAGTCCAGGAGTTAGAGGCTACAGTTAGCTATGACTGCACCTTTGCACTCCAGCCTCGGCAACAGAGCGAGACTCTGTCACTAAAAAAATGAAAAAATTTTTTAAAAAATGGATCTTAGGCTAGTCTTAGCGCTGTAGTGTTTACAACTAATTGATCACAATCAATTATAAATTTCTTTGTTCCTTCTCCACTCCCACTGCTTCACTTGACTAGCCTTAAAAAGGGGAAGAGGGTGTTCTTAAAAGAGAGGTAGAATTCAAAAGAAAAATGGGAAGAAAAAGAAAAAAATTCTAGGTGGGTACAAAAGTAAAGTGCAATTCACATTACAGGAATCACAACTAGCCCAGATAATCCACAAAGTTCACTTTAGGATACAGTGGAAGATAAGGTAGAAAAGGTAACCAGAGTCAGACTGTAGAAAATCCTGTGATGGTTAATTTTATGTATAAACTTGATTGGGCTAAGGAATGCCCAGATAGCTGGTAAAACATTATTTCTGGATACATCTGTGAGGATGTTTCTGGAAAAGACCAACATTTGAATCAATAGACTAAAGAAGATCCATTGCCACCAGTGTAAGTGGGTATCCTAATCTGTTGAGGTCTCCTTTCCCCCCAAGGAGAACAAAAAGGCAGAGGAAAGGCAGAGGAAGGGTGAATTTGCTCTCTCTTCTTGAGCTAACCATCTTCTCCTACCTTCAGACATCGGAGCTCCTGGTTCTTGGGCCTTCAGAATCCAGGACTTACACCAGCACACCACACATCCCCAATTCCCAGGCCTTCAGACTTAGCTACCCTGGCTCCCAGATCCTCAGACTCCAACTGAATTACACCACTAGCTTTCCTGGTTCTCCAGCTTGCAGCAACATATCGTGGGACTTTCTCAGCCTCCATAATTGTATGAGCCAATTCCCATAACAAATCTCTTATATATATCTATATATATCCTGCTGGTTCTGTTTCTCTGGAGAACCCTGACTAATACTAGTATAGAATGTCGAGCTTTGGACTTACTCTGTATATAATGGGGCACTCGTGGAGGATTTTTTTTTTCTTTTTGGCAACAGAGTCTCATTCTATCACCCAGGCTAGAGTACAGTGGCGTCATCATAACTCACTGCAACCTCAAACTCCTGGG
>NW_012143573.1:0-1113 GCF_000956105.1 Propithecus coquereli | reverse complement strand
CTATATCTCTATTTTTTGTGCCAGTACCATGCTGTTTTAGTTACTATAGCTTTGTAATATACCTTAGTCTGGTAAAGTGATGCCTCCAGAAATGTTAGAAGAACTCTTCTAGATATTGGTCTAGGCAATGAATTTATGAAGAAGACACCAAGGGCAATCACAGCAACAACAAAAATAAATAAATGGGACTTGATTAAATTAAAAAATTTGTGCACAGGCAAGTAAACAATCAACTGATCAAACAGACAACCTACAAAATGGGAGCAAATCCAGAATCTACAAAGAACTCAAGCAAATAAGCAAGAAAAAAAATCAAATAACCCCATTAAAAAGTGAACAAAACTCATGAGCAGAAGCTTTTCAAAAGAAGGTATACTAATGGCCAATAAACATATGAAAAAATGCTCAATATCACCAATCATCAGAGAAATGCAAATCAAAACCACAATGAGATATCACTTAACCCCAGTGAGAATGACTTTTATCAAAAAGTCCCAAAACAATAAATGCTGGCATGGATGCAGAGAGAAAGGAACACTTACAGTCTGTTGGTGGGACTGCAAACTAGTGAAATCTTTATGGAAAAGAGTATGGAGATTCCTCAAAGAACTAAAAGTAGACCTACCATTTGACCCAGCAATCCCACTACTGGGTATTTTCCCAAAGGAAAAAAAAGTCATTTTATCAAAAAGACACTTGTATTAGAATGTTTATTGCAGCACAATTCACAATCACAAAGATGTGGGATCAATCAAAGTGGATTAATAAAATAGAGTATATGTAGACCATGGAGTACTACTCAGCTATAAAAAGTGAACTAATACCTTTTGCAACAATCTGGATGGAACTGGAGACCATTCTCCTAAGGGAAGTATGGCAAGGATGGAAAAACAAACACCACATGTACTCCCTATTAAATTGGAACTAACAGATGAGCACTCATGTGCACAGAGGGAAGGAAAACTCAATGGAAATCATGCAGGTGGGAGGGGGAGGCAGGACTGGGTGAAATCATTCCTAACAGATACAATGTGCACTTCTGGGTGATGGGCACACGTATAACTTTGACTCAAGCAGTACAAAAGCAATCCATGTAACCAAAACATTTGTACC
>NW_012143572.1:0-1338 GCF_000956105.1 Propithecus coquereli | reverse complement strand
TTCAGCAAATATTTCCCCAATTGCATTTTTAATGACATATATAATGTGATCGAAACTGGAATTTTTGAAAGAATTGGTACATTTTCTTCTTATTCAGTGATAAAAATGATGAACAAAAGCTGAGAAAATCAATTAACATTGGCATTTCGAAGTTAAAAAAAGTCAGCTTTTTAAAAAGTTTTGTTTGTGCTTATTACATTTGAAGCCTAATACCTTCCACAGGTACAGAAGTCTCATACCTTCTACATGTATATTTAAAAAAAAAAAAGAGATACTAGAATAATGATCTTGAAACTCCTTAATATTTTTTGTGTCTTTAAAGAAAAATGCCTACATTCAATAGATCTATTTCCTAATTCATAGAGCTATATTTCATAAAAACATAAGGTACTTGAAAAGAATAAAACATATCTCTGATTAAGATCCAAATACATAGAAGCTTAACTATCTGAAGCACCTTTTTTTATGAACATGTTATTTGATTGAAATTTTCTTACGGTTCATTTCTTTTGACCACAAAGTTCATCATCATCCATATATGTAAAAAACCTTTTCATTTGATTCACAGTGATTTTGTAGTATTTTATAGCATCTAAGCCTTTTTAAAGTACATTTATTTATATGGTGAAGTGAACTTTGTTTTCTTAGGAAACATTTTGGGATGTATATTCAACAGCCATGATTACTGTTACATGGATGAGAGGCATGGTATATTTCGATGTTAACACAGACATTTTAAACTCTATTGTTTGGTAGGCAGTTTATTCTCTAGTAAAGTAAAGGGCTTTTTCTTATTTTAATTACTGAAATAGACTCTGTAACAGCACATAAAATCTAAAAGAGGGTTTGTGCTGCCAAAGGAATGTCATCCGTTTTCTTAACCCAATAATAGGGCTGGTAAAAGGGCAAAAAGACTGAAAGAAGCACAGGACTAGCGTGGTCTGTTTGACTAATGGACATTTTTTTGTATGTGTGATGCTTTGCTAACATTCCTTCTTCCTTAAGGCGGAATTAAAGTTTTTTTTCTGGATCTGCTGTGTCTTTTTAATGCTAAGTGAGGCATTTCTTTATAATAATATATAAATGCAAGTTTGTTTAATTTCATGCTAGGCATGTTCCACTCAGTTCCTTAACCTGACTTGTGTTTTTATAAGAGGGTAGACATTTTTGGGAAGGAATGCTCCAAGTTTTCACTGGCAAGGGGCATTTTATTTTAGGCCTCTCAGGGTTACCCTAAATTACATATATGGTAAACAAAGAAGGCAGAAATGTGTTTAAATGGAAGATTAAAGATAAGATTGTATGACTTTAAACAAAAATCTGTGAATACATATATCT
>NW_012143571.1:0-1036 GCF_000956105.1 Propithecus coquereli | reverse complement strand
AAAAAGCTGAAAGCAGGGACAGTAAGCTCTTTCCAAGTGTAATATATAAAATGATAAAATGTAAGGTAAGTGTACAATTGAGAAACAGAGATACTAATTTTGGAAGTGTAATGATAAGCATGATAAAACTAATAATAGCAAATATTCATCAAGAACTTCCCAAGTTTCTGTCACTGGGCTATGTGCTTTACTATCATCATTTAATCTCCAAACCACCATGTGAGGTAACTAATAATAGCAAATATTCATCAAGAACTCCCCAAGTTTCTGTCACTGGGCTATGTGCTTTACTATCATCATTTAATCTCCAAACCACCATGTGAGGTAAATACTACTACATAACAAATTCCATATTAACCATTTAAAAGAAGAAAAGGAATTTGAGAGAGACTAAGAATTCACTTAAGGGCACAGAGTTAGAAAAACCACAATCAGGAATGGAACCCAGGTATGACAAGATAGTAAAGCAGGTTACTGAGTTAGGTAATGTGCCTCTATAAACAGACATTAAGGGGGAGACTGATGCATGAGAGGCTTATCGGGGGGAACTTTCAGAGGGCAGTGGGATTAGGCAAAGGGAGAATTTGTTCTGTGTCAAAGCTGCAATGGAGGTCTCAGCCGATCTCAGGGGAGTTTCGAACCTAGAATAGTGTTTCAAGTTGTTCTTCTTTAAGGCAGGGGGCCAAGTTTTTGCAACCATGCATCAGTCGGTCACAGAACGTGGGAAGCCCCAGGGAGAAGGTGTAATCTTAGCCAGAAAGGAATTTCCTGGAGAGGAACCCAACTGCAAGTTGTCAGTGGCCAACCCTTTTGGCAGCTGAGGGAGTACCTCCATCCTGAAGGGGGGCCTGGTAGCACATCACAGTAGCCACTATAGTTCTACTGAATCGATTTGAGAAAATCAAAACACTTTCAATAAAATAAATTGATAAGAAAAAAACGAGTAGGCGACGAATGACAAACCCCTCCCTGTTTTTTTTGTTTGTTTGTTTTGAGACAGAGTCTCACTGTGTTGCCCGGGCTAGAGTGCCCTGGC
>NW_012143570.1:0-1479 GCF_000956105.1 Propithecus coquereli | reverse complement strand
TTATAATAAATTTAAGAAATTTTGATACCCCCAAAAGAGATATAGTGCAGCTTTAAAAAAATGAATGCATTTAGCTCATAAAGTACGCTCTGCATTGTCTTTATTGTTCTGTTTTCCTGTTGGACTTGTAAAAACGTCTCTACACAGTAGCGCCAGTGAGCAGATTGGCATTTAAAAACAACTAGTGGGGCCCAATATTCGGGATGAGTGAGAACATACTAGTTTGAGTGCTTAGGGGTCCACTCTGACAGATGGACCATGCACCATCCTTCTGGCCATAGGCATAAATGCCAAGGAGAAGATGAGCATCACAGGTGAGGATCATGTTCTTTTAATTACTTATAAAATAAGAAAGGGGCATGATGTGGCAGTTTTATTGTTAAAAGGGATCATTTGAGCTTTATAATGGGTGGGCCTGAAGAATATACACAATGTCCTCTAAGCTACTCCTTGATTTTATAATTTTGATTTTAACTGGACAGGATCCCGGGAATCTACTATAGCAGTGATATTAGCCATTGTTGGCTGTGTCAGAAGCTGAACACACACCGAAAAGAGGCTCTGGCTTCTAAATTCCTCTTATCCAGAGGAGGCAGCTCATCAGATTCGAAGACATTGAATTTGAGTCATGTGAAAGTCTGAGGAATGATAATCAGTCATTTTCGGTGGCTTCCTTCTCTCCCAAAATGCCTTAGCTAGGAGTCTATGGACACTAGGAAGCGGTCTTGACAAGAGGGGAAATACAGTTAAGGAAAGAAAGATGCCATGGTATGGGCACGGGGAGGGCTCTATACAGAGTATTCCTGACATCTCTTTTCTTCTTCCTTGTCTTCGTTTGGTTTTCCCCAGAGTGAGACCCTGATTTGAGGATTGAAGTGCAAAGAGTTTAATAGGAGGTAGAAGAACCACATGTGGTGTGTGCAGGGGGAGGAGTGAGAGAGGGCAGAGAAGGCAGCCAGTAAACAGTTCACTAAGCCAACTCCCGCACTTGAACACTGGACTTCAATCCCATGAGGGAATGCTAGAAAGTGCCTCAGCATTACCAAGGTCAAGGGATGAGAGATGGGGTATAGCGCTCACTAGTTATCACTGGTTAAGGGCTGCCCCCTGGGGGAGTTAATTTCCAGATAATTCTGGTCTACATTGCTTACATGCAAATGGGTTTTGGCAGTCCTGGGCAGCCTCTGACAACTTGAAGGTGCTGGCAATTGGAAGTTGGGCAAAAATGCCTCAACAAGGTCAGGAGTCCAACAGACATGGACGGACCTCCTTCCATGGATTGGTTACACTCTCATATTTGACTCTGAAATTAAAATATTGTAAAAGGACAATGGACAGATATCAACATACAAAAGAATGAGATTAGGCTTTTACATAACACAATATACAAAAATTAACTTGAAATGGATTAAAGACCTAAATGTAAGACCTAAAATTATAAAACTCTTAGAAGAAAACATAGGACAAAAGCTTCGTGGC
>NW_012143569.1:0-1156 GCF_000956105.1 Propithecus coquereli | reverse complement strand
TTAATTTCTTTCTATTTTTAGTAGAGACGGGGTCTCGCTCATGCTCAGGCTGGTTTCGAACTCCTGAGCTCAAATGATCCACCCGCCTCGGCCTTCCGGAGTGCTAGGATTACAGGTGGGAGCCACCACGCCTGGCCTGTTTATTTTCTTATTATTTTTTGAGACAGAGTCTCACTCTGTCACCCTGGGTAGAGTGCAGTGGCATCATCATAGCTCACTGCAGCCTCAAACTCCTGGGCTCAAGGGATCCTGCTGCCTCAGCCTCCCGAGTAGCTGGGACTACAGGGCGTGTACCACCATGCCGAGCTAATTTTTTCTATTTTTAGTTGCCCAGCTAATTTTTTTTTTTTAGTAGAGACGGAATCTCACTCTTGCTCAGGCTGGTCTCGAACTCCTGAGCTCAAGCGATCCTCCTGCCTCAGCCTCCCAGAGTACTAGGATTACAGGTGTGAGCCACCGTGCCTGGCCAAGTTGATTGATTTTTATACATACTCTTATATTCAGTCATCTTGCTAAAGTCTTGTGTTTTTAATAATTTGTATTGGCTTTTGTTGGGATAGACATTCATCTCATCCATGCATAATGATATTTCCTTTTTCCTCTCCAATCCTTATACCTTTTATTTCTTTCTCTTACTGCACTGGCTAGAATCTTCAGTGAAATGTTGAATATAAGTGTTGATTATAGGCATGATTGTCTTGTTCCTGATTTAAAGGATATGTTTCTAACTTTTTTCTGTTTAGAGACAGAGTCTTGCTCTGTTCTCCAGGCTGAGCTCAAGTGATCCTCCCACCTCAGCCTCTTGAGTAGCTGGGACTACAGGAGGGTACCCCCATGCCCGGCTAATTTTTTTTTTAATTTTTAATTTTTGTAGACACAGGGTCTTGCTTGCCCAGGTGGGTTTCTAACTCCCAGCCTAAAGCAATCCTCCCTCCTTGGCCTCCCAAAGTGCTGGGATTACAGGTGTGAGCCACTGCACCATATGCTTCTTTAGAAAATTTTTAAGAAATAATGTTTACTATAGGTATTTGGTGGATATATTTTATCAGGTTAATTTATGCTTTGCTGGCTGGGTGCAGTGGCTCACGCCTGTAATCCTAGCACTCTGGGAGACCAAGGCAGGAGGGTCACTTGAGGTCAGGAGTTCGAGATGAAC
>NW_012143568.1:9319-10853 GCF_000956105.1 Propithecus coquereli | reverse complement strand
GGAAAATGTGTATAATTCGTTTTGATATTTTCAATGCAGGCCAGGCGAGGTGGCTCACACCTGTAATCCCAGCACTCTGGGAGGCCGAGGCCGGAAGATCGCTGGAGGTCAGGAGTTTGAGACCAGCCTGAGCAAGAGCCCGATCCCATGTCTACTAAAAATAGAAAGAGATTGGCCAAACAACTAAAAAAAAAAAATAGAAAAAATTAGCCGGGCCTGGTGGCGCATGCTTGTAGTCCCAGCTACTGGGGAGGCTGAGGCAGGAGGATGAGTTTTCTGGGAAAGACCCACAGCTGATACGTCCCTCACACGAGAACCAATTCCGAATGGATCCAAGGTTGCCAGGCGAAAAGGGAAAACATGCAACTTCTGGAAAACCGTATCGAGGGACCCTCCGGACTCTCGGATGCTGGGACGGAAATAATCGTCCGGCAAAGAAACTTAAGGCAAAGTGTGATCTGCCGACCCCGGAAGAAGAAAGAGGAAGCTCGGGGCTTAGGGGGCTCAATGGGGAAGGGAATTCCAAGAGCCAGGGCTTGGGGAGGCGGGGGGAGGATAAGGAGAGAAGGGGGTACCCAGATGCATGTACCCCACGATGGGGAAGTCTGCAGGAAGACACGCAAGGACCCCCCGGGGCACTGACTTAAGCACAGCCTTGGGGGCGACGCCCGGCGGTCCCTGCTGCTGGGAGGGGGCGGCTCTGTGAGTGCAGACTCACGTTCAGAGGGTGTGGGACCCCGAGTGGATGGGCAGCAAGCAGACAAGCGGGGGGGAGTCAGGCTGCCTTGGTGAAGAGGGAAGAACAGAAGCTCTGCAAATGCCTGGTGCTAGCAAAGAGCATTTGGAAACGTCTTTTGAAGCCCGTGTAGGATGTGCATGAAATAAATGTAGGATATGCACGAAATAAATGTAGGATATGCACGAAATAAATGTAGGATATGCACGAAATGAATGTAGGATATGCACGAAATAAATGTAGGATATGCATGAAATAAATGTAGGATATGCACGAAATGAATGTAGGATATGCACGAAATAAATGTAGGATATGCATGAAATAAATGTAGGATATGCACGAAATGAATAGGATATGCACGAAATAAATGTCGGATATGCACGAAATAAATGTCGGATATGCACGAAATAAATGTAGGATATGCACGAAATCAATGTAGGATATGCACGAAATAAATGTAGGATATGCATGAAATAAATGTAGGATATGCACGAAATGAATAGGATATGCACGAAATAAATGTAGGATATGCACGAAATAAATGTAGGATATGCATGAAATAAATGTAGGATATGCATGAAATAAATGTCGGATATGCATGAAATAAATGTCGGATATGCACGAAATAAATACATTCAAAGCGCCTGATGCCACGCGGGGCACAGTATGCACGGGTGGGTGGGGCAGTTCGGGTAGGCAGCGTTGTCATGCTTTGGTCTAAGTATTTGAGTTAAACTGCTTTTTCGCTAATGAGCGGGGCTGGTTGTTGGCAGGTTTATTTTTCCTGCCGTTGGTTGT
>NW_012143568.1:6650-7090 GCF_000956105.1 Propithecus coquereli | reverse complement strand
GGAAATGGAGGCCAGGCTGGAAGGATCGCTAGAGGCTAGGACTTCAAGATCAGACTGGACAATACAGCAAGACCCCACCTCTATGCAAAAATGCAAAAAATTAGCCGGGCATGGTGGCACATGCCTGTAGTCCCAGCTACTCGGGAGGCTGAGGCAGAAGGATTGCTTGAGCCCAGGAGCCGTGATCAAATTAAAAAGCTTCTGCACAGCCAAAGAAACTGTCACAAGAGCAAACAGACAACTTACAGAATAGGAGAAAATGTTCACATGCTACACATCCGATAAAGGGCTGATAACCAGAATCTACTTAGAACTCAGGAAAATCAGCAACAAAAAATTCAAACAACCCTATCAAAAAGTGGGCAAAGGACGTGAACAGAAACTTTTCAAAAGAAGACAGAATAATGGCCAACAAACATATGCAAAAATGCTCAACATCT
>NW_012143568.1:6174-6600 GCF_000956105.1 Propithecus coquereli | reverse complement strand
TCAATCGTGATAAGGAAATCTTTTTGCACGATAGCGAGTTCTCTGGTGACGTCGACGGCCTGGAACTGCGGGACATGGTCGAGGACAGCTTGTCCTAAGGCGAAAGGCGACAAAGTCGGTGCGGAAAAGGTGAACAGAACACACTCGGTGAGCGGTGCTACCGAGGAAGCCGGTCCCACCCTTCACTCTGGGAAACTCGTTCGTCCCCTAAGCAGCGCTGATCCGACACAAGACTGAGTACCAAGGAATGACAGGGATGGCGGAGGAGGAGGAGGGTATGAGAGGTGAGGTCTGTCCATTTGGCATAGTTGGGACGGCCGACCAAGGGGACTGCTTGCAGAAAGGGGAGGGTGTCGAGTTCCAATTGTGTGTCCCGGACCGAAATGTGACCCGTGACATCACACCCCCTGCGCAGGTCGGTTCGGC
>NW_012143568.1:2747-3308 GCF_000956105.1 Propithecus coquereli | reverse complement strand
AGATACAAGTAGAAGTACCATTCGATCCAGCAATCCCATTACTGGGCATCTACCCAAAAGAACAAATGATACTGTATAAGAAAGACCCCTGCACCCGAATGTTTATAGCAAAACAATTCACAATTGCAAAGACGTGGAAACAACCCAAGTGCCCATCAATGCATGAGTGGATTAATAAAACGTGGTCTATGCATACCATGGAGTACTATTCAGCTTTAAGAAACAATGGTGATCCAGCACCTCTTGTATACTCCTGGATAGAGTTGGAATCCATTCTACTAAGGGAAGTATCCCAAGAATGGAAAAACACAAGCACCCCATGTGCTCACCAGCAAATTGGTGTTAACTGATCAACACCTAAGTGCACATATAGGAATAACATTTATTGGGTGTCAGGCAGGTGGGAGGGGGAGGAGGGGCTCATATATTCACACCTAGTGGGTGCCGTGTGGACCATCTGGGGCATGGACACGCTTGAAGCTGACTTGGGTGGGGCAAAGGCAACACATGTAACCTAAACATTTGTACCCCCGTAATATGCTGAAATAAAATAAAATAAAT
>NW_012143568.1:0-1039 GCF_000956105.1 Propithecus coquereli | reverse complement strand
GAAAAAATTAGCCGGCCAAGGTGGATCACGCCTGTCATCCTAGCACTCTGGGAGGCCAAGGCGGGTGGATCGCTCGAGGTCAGGAGTTCGAGACCAGCCTGGGCAAGAGCAAGACCCCGTCTCTACTAAAAATAGAAAGAAATTAACTGGACAACTAAAAATATATAGAAAAAATTAGCTGGGCACGGTGGCGCGTGTCTGTAGTCCCAGCTACTTGGGAGGCTGAGGCAGGAGGATCACTTGAGCCCAGGAGTCTGAGGTTGCTGGGAGCAAGGCTGACGCCACGGCACTCTAGCCTGGGTGACACAGTGAGACTCTGTCTCAAAAAAAAAAAAAGAAAGCATGTCAAGAATCGGTTCGTGGTGACACGGGGAGAAACAGCAAAAGTATTCCAGTGCACCCCCCCGAAAGACAGCAGGAACAAAACCACAATTTTCCGGAACTCTCCAGTCTCCAAAATGTCAGAGTATTCCTCACCTGCACCCTGGTCCGGAGCAAGCCCCCCGTAGCTATTGCATTTAGGCCAAGACCCCCCTGTTGGAGCAAATAAAACTTCCCATCACAATTTAACGTGCTCTAAGAAGCCACCACGAAAGAGTCTGAAACTTCGACCTTGATCGGATTATGAGAGGTGCAAATTAAAGCTACCCTGGGAAACCACTGCGTTCTGTTCATGAGGTCGTGGGGGATCAGGGACACTCAGAAACGGCCGGAGTGGATGCAAAATGCTACCAACCCCTGGAGGGATCTTCCCATTTCCAGCCAAATCCAGAAGACGCACCGCATTCTGGGACGTGTGTACACCAAGCTACCCTTCGCAGCTCTGTTTGAATTCAAAATCGGCTCTTTTGTCCCATGAAATTCAACAATATACTTCTTTTTTTTTTTTTTTGAGACAGAGTCTCGCTCTCTTGCCCGGGCTACAGTGCCCTGGCTTCAGCCTCGTTCACAGCAACCTCCAGCTCCTGGGCTCAAGCGATCCTCCTGCCTCAGCCTCCCGAGTAGCTGGGACTACGGGCTCACAATAGCAAGCCCGGCT
>NW_012143567.1:0-1164 GCF_000956105.1 Propithecus coquereli | reverse complement strand
GTTGAATTTTTCTATAAGCTTTTTTTTAAACATTTAAAATTTCTTATTCAATATTGCTCTTATCAAATCCTACTTCTGTCATGTTTAATCAGATTCAGGTAGCCAGGGTAAAACAAGCATGTGGCAACTGATAATATGCTAAACAGAACGGGTACTCAATTTGGACATGGCTTGATGTTGAAATTTTTAAGGTCAGGCGAAGGATTCAATTGGGATTCAGACTTAGACCAACCTTTGAAAAATGGAATGAGAGGCAGTGTGTATCATGGTGGGACCTATTATTTCTTTATCTTCATATATTTATTTACAGCCATGCCTTTATGAAATCGATCACCTTCTGACCACAAACACTTTATTCAATTTAAATGCTATGTCTAAAAGTTAGTGCTTTAACAAGTCTATAATCAGATTTTCCACGATAAGGACCCTTCTTTTATCCTTCTTGCAGTGCCTACTGCTCAGATCTGCTTGCGCAGAAAATGCCTGACATACATTAATAAGATTAAGCTTAAATGTAAACCCTAAGTACCTGAGCAAGGCCATAAGCATAACACTTTCATGAGGAGTGAAGTAGTAAACATGAAGAGACAAAAATGGATTGAAGTGGTGGGGTAAGATGTTGGGATAAAAGGAGAGGTGAGAAAAGATTTTTTAAATGTACAAAAAAATGACAAGTCTCTCCGCAGTCAAAGAATAAGAGTACTGCTGATGGGCTCGAAGGCATGGCTGACTCATAGTCAGTTTACTACATGGTAACATCACATTTTAACTCCTTATCCCTTCTTCCAGAAAATCCTCAATGAAGGACTTTGCTCCTCTGGAGCACGATCCTATAGCCATCTCAGCTGACACCAATTTCAAGCCTCTACCTATATAAAACGCAGTGGATACCAGGGCTCTAGAGAACATGATCAGGATTATGAAGACATGCGGTTCAAAAGAAATGCTATGCAAAAAGGAAAATGAAAAATAAATTTTAAAATCTACTAATGTGAATTTACAAAAAAGTGAGATTTTTGGTAGTAATATTAAAACCACCATACCTGTAGGTTTTCCTCCCTCTCAGGCATTGATCCAAAGTGCTGAAGAATTTGGCTTCGAAATCTGTCTCTTAAGTTCTGAAACCAGCTGCAGGCTTGAGAGTATACCAAATCATGGAGTTCT
>NW_012143566.1:0-917 GCF_000956105.1 Propithecus coquereli | reverse complement strand
CATGTCTGTCAAAGAACTAGTATCTAGAATATATAAAGAACTCTGAAAATTCAATGATAAGAAAACAAATCACCCAATTAAAAAAAAAGGTAATGGGGCAAGGCATGGTGGCACATGTCTATAATCTCAGTGCTTCATCATCAGCCACTAGGGAAATGCAAATTAAAACCATGACCAGATTATCACTACATACCTATTAGAATGGTTAAAATTTAAAATATTGACAATACTAAGTGTTGGCGATGATGCAAAGTAACTAGAACTCTCATACATTGCTAGTGGAAAGGTAAATTAGTAAAGCCATTTTGATAGTTTGTCATTAAATTAAACATACACACTACCATATGACCCAGCAATCCCATTCCTGGGTATTGTTGCATGTATGAATAATTTGTTCCTTTTTATTGCTAAATAATTTTAATTTATTTTCTTTATTTTTTTTGCTAGGATTTATTGCTAAATACTATTGCATCGAATAAGCAAACTGTGGTACATCCATATGATGGAATACTACTTAGCAACGAAAAGGAAAGAACTGCTGATACATGCAATGACTTGGACGAATTTCAAAGGCAGTATGCCCTGTGAAAGAAACCAGTCCCAGAAGATTATGTCTTGAATGACTCCATTTATAAGGCATTCTTTTTTTTTTGGGCCATGCTAATCTTCTCTATATTGTTCCAATTTTAGTATATGTGCTGCCAAAGCAAGCACTATAGGGCATTCTTAAAATACAAATCCATAGTGATGAAAAACAGATCAGTGATTGCCAGAAGGCAGAGGAAGGGTGTGGCTATAAAGAGAGAACGCGAGGGAGTTTTTTGGGGGTGATGTAACTAACTATTCTTTATTCTGATTGTGGTGGTGGTTACATGAATCTGTATATGTATTAAAATTCATAGAACAGTACAAAAAAG
>NW_012143565.1:0-1071 GCF_000956105.1 Propithecus coquereli | reverse complement strand
GAGCCAGGAATCCTGTTTGTCACAGCTGGAAGGAAAAACAAAGTCGTGGTCCCTCCCTGCCAAAGACTGAGGCAGAAGGTTGCAATTCAATTGCAACCTTAAGGTTACTATCTATTTTTCCTCCCAAGCCTGCTGTATCATCACTTTTTTAACATAACCACTACCCATTATTGTACCCACTCAAGTTAATAATAAGTCTTTAATATCAGCAAACATGCAGACAACATTCAATTTTTCCAATGGTTTCACAGATTTTTTTTTTTTTTTTTGTGAGACAGAGTCTCACTATGTTGCCCGGGCTAGAGTGCTGTGGCGTCATCCTAGCTCACAGCAACCTCAAACTCCTGGGCTCAAGCTATTCTCCTGCCTCAGCCTCCCGAGTAGCTGGGACTACAGGCATGCGCCACCATGCCGGCTAATTTTTTCTATGTATTTTTAGTCGTCCGATTAATTTCTTTCTGTTTTTGGTAGAGATGGGGTCTCGCTCTTGCTCAGGCTGGTTTTGAACTCCTGAGCTCAAACAATCGGCCCACCTCGGCCTCCCAGAGAGCTAGGATTACAGGCGTGAGCCACCACGCCTGGCCCCGATGTTTTGTTTTTGTCTTTGTTTTATAGTTGACTCGGGATTCAAATGAATTTGATGCATTGCGATTGGTTGATAAATCCTTTATGTCTCTTTAATTGAGAGTCTCTCCTCCATACTTTATTTGTTCTTACAATTTATTTTTTGAATAACCTGGGTTGTTTGTCCTGTAATCCTCAGAATAGCCCTTCTTGGCAGCTGCCAGAGGCCCACGGTCCCACCCAAACCCTGGGCAGACGCCGGTGATGAAACCTGGTGATACTTCTTCAGCACTGAGTGGTTTAAATATAGACTATAAATAGTCTCAGGTTAGTTTTGGTTGAGTTTTGCCATCAAATTAGTTTTGATGCCAAACTCAAGGAAAAAAACCCCCAACTTTCTCTTTTGGGAACATTGGGGATTTGGGGAATTGCAGGTAAGGGATTGCAAACCCAAATTATTATCCAGTGTACAGTTGAGGAGACCGAGGCACCAAGAGGAAAGAGTCC
>NW_012143564.1:0-1202 GCF_000956105.1 Propithecus coquereli | reverse complement strand
CCTTCTCCCTCCTCCCCTTTTCCCCCTCCACCCTCTGGCCTGCCCAACATTCTATTCACTACCTCCATGAGATCAATTTTTTTAGCTCCTGTATGAGTGAGCACATGGCATATTTGTCTTTCTGTGCCTGGATTATTTTACTTAACATATGTCCTACAGTTCCACTGATATTGCTGAAAAGGACAAGATTTCATTCTTTTTTATTGCTGAATAATATTCCATTGTGTATATATACCATATTTTCTCTCTCTATCCATCCACTGATGAGCGCTTATACTGATTGCCTATCTTGGCTGATGTGACTAAAGCTGCAATAAACATGTGAATGCAGATATCTCTTCAATATACTGAATTTTTTTCTTTTAGATATATATCCAGCAGTGGGATTGTTGGATCACATGATATTTCTATTTTTAGTTTTTTGAGGACCCTCTATATTATTTTCCATAGTGTCTATACTAATTTACATTCTCACCAACAGTGTAGAAGCAGTCCTCTTTCTCCCTACCCTTGCCAGCATTTGTTATTTTCTGACTTTTTGATAGTAGCCATTTTATTTGGGGTGAGATGATATCTCATTGTGATTTTGATTTGCGTTTCCCTAGTGATTATGATGTTGAGAATTTTTTCATGTACCTGTTGGCCATTTGTATGTCTTCTTTTAAGAAATGTCTATGCAGATTTTTTGCCCATTTTAATTAAAAACATTTTTTTAATCAGCTGAATTTAAGATTCCTTTTGCCCATTTTTAAATAAAATTATTTGTTTTTTGCTATTGAGTTGTTAGAGTTCCTTATATATTCCAGTTATTAATCATTTGTTGGATGGATAGTTTGCAAGTATTTTCTCTTATTCTGTGGGTTGTCTCTTCACTTTGTTTATTGTTTCCTTTGCTCTACAGAAGCTTTTTAGCTTGATGTAATCCCATTTGCCAATTTTGGCTTTGATTGCCTGTGCTTTTGAGTTCTTACTCAAGAAATCTTTGCCCAGATCAATGTCCTGAAGTGTTTCCCCAATGTTTTCTTCTAATAGTTTAATAGTCTCGGTTCTTACATTTGGGTCTTTAATCCATTTTGATTTTTGTATGTGGTGAGAGGGGCCTAGTTTCATTCTTTTGCGTATGGATATCCAGGTTTCCCAAAAGACACTGTCCTTTCCCCAATGTATGTTCTTGGAATTTTTGTCAAAAATGAATTGGCTGT
>NW_012143563.1:0-1277 GCF_000956105.1 Propithecus coquereli | reverse complement strand
CAAATGTTCCTCCATTAAATGAATAAATTGTCTTCTAAAATCATAAGGGGAGGAAAATGAGTTTTTATATCTCTTCAAAAAGTAAATTATTTAGGTTATACAAATGACCAAAATATACTCATAGCTTAGAAGGATTACAATTTGATTATCAACTTTTCCTTCTTAGTAAGTATTCCTAGATACCTTTCACCCAATTTCCGCATTTGTTAGCATCTTACATTACCATAGTACATTAGTCAAAACTAAGAAACTAACCATCTTAGTCTGTTCAGGTTGCTATAACAAAATACCATAAACTGGGTAGCCTATAAACAACAAACATTTACTTCTCAGAGTTCTAGAGGCTGGGAAGTCCAAGATCAAGGTGCCAGCAGATCTGGAGTCTGGTGAGAGACTGTTTTTTGGTTAATATTAATAGATGGCATCTTCTTGTTGTGTCCTTACATGGTGTTATGGGCCAAGCTAGCTCTCTGGGGTTTCTTCTATAAAGGTACTAATCTTATTCATCAGGGATCCACCCTCATGACCTACTGACCTCCCCAAAAGTCCCACCTCCTAATACTATCATCTTGGGAGTAAGGTTTTCAACATATAAATTTTGGGGGCTTGGGGGTACACAACATTCAGACCATAGCAGCAACACTGGTACATTAAACTTCAAAATGTACTTGGATTTCATTAACTTTCCACTAAAGGTAGCATGAGGGAATCTGGAGGTGATGGAACTCTGTGAGTAGATACACAACTTCCAAGTATTTGTCAAAACCCATAGAAATGTACTCCACAAGGAGTGAATTTTACTGAATATAAATTTTAAAATAAGTCAAAGAAAAGATAATAACCCACATTAGAAGAGCAAAAAAATTCTGAAAATAGGAAGTAATGATGGGAGACTATCAAAACATATCATAGTGCTACAATAATCTAAACAGTGTGGTACTGGCAGATTAATAGATAGATTCACGGTGAAAGCACCTGCAAAGTCCAGAAATGAACCCAAATATATAAAGGAATTTAGTATATAACATTTGAAATCTAGAGAGAAAAGACAGTTTTAGATATATGGTGTTGGTTAGCATTCTACAGGGAAAAAAAAAAGTTGGGACCTACCTACCTTTTATCAAAATAAATCACAGATGGACTGTAGTTGGATGAAGGATGTAGACCTGAAACATAAAATTTTAAAAACACTAGGAAAAAATGGGGTAATTCTTTTTAAATCATAGAATAAGGAAGGCCTTTGTTACTATGACACAAAATGCAAAAACCATAAAAGA
>NW_012143562.1:0-1602 GCF_000956105.1 Propithecus coquereli | reverse complement strand
GAAACATTCTCATCCCTTTATTCTTGCTTCCAAACATAATTTGAGAGGTGTAAGAACAGAACTGGAAATGATACTCACAAGAAAAGAGCCAGAGATATGAGCTCTTTGTTCAGAAAAAGAAATACAAATGGCCTTTAGAATATGAAAAAAAATATGTCCTACCTAATTCATAAATAAATGCAATTTAAAACTATACTGACTATGGATTCAATGAAACTTCTACCAAAATCTCAGCTGCCTTTTGGGGAGAAATTTACAAGCTGACCTTAAAATTTATACTGAAATTCAAGAGGCCCAAAATATCCAAAACAATTTTCAAAAAAGAGAAACAAAGTTGAAGGACTCGCACCTCCCTATTTCAACTTTACTACAAAGCTATAGAAATCAAGACAACATGACAAAAGCATGAGAATAAACACATAGCTGAACGAATTAGAATTAAGGGCCCCAAATAAATTCCATACATCTACGGTCAATTAGTTTTGGGCAAGGGAACCAAGAACATTCAATGCGAAAAGAATGGTTTTGTTAACAAAGACAATTCATATAATGGGATAAAATATTTCAAAATCATATATCTGATAAAAGACTGGTATCAGAATATATAAACAACTCTTACAATTTCACAATAAAAAGACAAATAAGCAAATTAAAAAGTAGGGGAAAGATACATGCCAAAGTAGATACAGCAATGGCCAAAGCTCATGGAAAGATGCTCAAAATCATTAGCACTAGGAAAATGCAAATGAAAACCACTGTGTGATACAACTTCACATCCACTAGAATGCCTGAAATAAAAAAGTGTTGGTGAGAATGTGGAGAAATTGAAATCTTCATACATTGATGAAGGATTGTAAAATTGTGTTTCCACTTTGGAAAATAGTTTGGCAGTTCTTTATGTTGTTAAACATAGAATTACCAAACGACCCAGCAATTCCACACCTAGATATCTACCCAAAAGAAATGAAAACATATGTCCACACAAAAACCTTGTTTACAGATGTTTATAGAAGCATTATTCATAATAGCCAAAAAGTGGAAACAACCCAAATGTCCATGAACTGATGGATGGATAAATAAAACGTGTGTGTCCATGTAAAGAGAAATTATGTAGTAATAAAAAGGAATAAAGTCCTGCTGCAAGGTTCAGTGGATGAACCTTTACAACAATATGTAAAGTAAAATAACTCAGTAACAATAGGGTATGCATTGTATGATTCTATTTATATGAAATTTCTGGAATATGCAAGTTCTTAGAGATAAAAAGTAGATTAGCAGTTGATAAGGGCTAAGGGGAGGGAGCATGGAAAATCACTGATATGGTTACAAGATTTCTTTTGGGGTGGTAAAAATGTTCTATAATTATATTTCATTTATGGCTAAACAATTCTGTGAATACTCTAAATTCCACTGAATTGTACATATTAAAAGAGTAAACTTTATGGTATGTGAATTATATCCCAACATAACTGTTAGTAAAAACAAAACAAAACGACAACAATGACACTACGCTATTTTCCACCAGATTGAAAAAGATTCAAAACCTTGGTAACACAGTGAGATGACAGAAGTGTGGTGAAACAGACCCTTTCACATGTTTCT
>NW_012143561.1:0-1438 GCF_000956105.1 Propithecus coquereli | reverse complement strand
TTTTATATTATCACTTTATCTGACTTATGGTTGGCAAATATTTTTTCCCAATATGTAGGCTGTCATTTTGTTTTGTTGATTGTTTCCTTTGCTATGTAAAAGATGTGTAGTCCCATTTAGAAAAAATACAACTTACCAAGTTGGAGTCAGGAAGAAAGACAAGGCCTAATCAAACCAAGAACAAATAAAAAGACTAAAGAATTAAACAAAAAAAAAACCCAACAAAGAAAAGCCCAAGACTAGATGGTTTCACAACTAAATTTTTCCAATCATTTCAATAAATATTAATAAGAATACTTCTTAAAATCTTAAGAAAAAATATATTTAGAGTGAATACTTTTAAACACATTTTATGAGGTCAAAATCACCTTGATACCTATGCCAGACAAAGGCATCACAGGAAAAGAAAACTACAAGCTAATTTCTCTGAAGAACATTGATGTAAAAATCCTCAATAAAACTTTACCAAACTGAAGCCAGCAACACGTAAAAATATTATATATCATGACCAGATGGGATTTTCTCTGGCATCCCAGTCTGGTTTAACATATGCAAATCAACACATGTGATCAACCTATGTGATCAACACTTCTGTTATCACATTAATGGAAGGAAAGGTAAAAGCCACATGATCATCTTAATTGACATGAAAAAAACGTTCAACAATGTCCAACATCCTTTCTTGATAGAAACTCTCAACAGTTTCGGTATAGAAGGAAATTTCTCCAATATAATATAAGTGATTTATTAAAAGCTCACAGCTAACAATGTGATAAATGGAAAAAACACTGAAAGCTTTTCCATTCAGATCCCAGTACAAGGCAAGGATGCCCATATTTGCCAATTCTATTCAACCTGGTACTGGAAGTATTATACTAGCAAGAGTGATTAGATAACAAAAAGAAAAGATATCCAAATTGGAAAGGAAGAAGTAAAATAATCTCTTTTTTCAGATGGCATGATCCTATGTGTAAAAAAAAAGAAGAAAAAAGAAAGATTCCACAAAATTGTTAGAACAAATAAAAAATTCCATAAAATTTCAGGATGCGAAATTAGCATATAAAAACCAGTAGCATTTTTATGTACAGATAATGACCTAAACAAAAAAGAAATCAAGAGAACAATCCCATTTATGACAGCATCAAAAAAATACTTAGGAATAAATTTAATCAAAAGACAAAAGCTCTCTAAAATGAAAACTATGAAACAATGATAAAAACTGATGAAGATATAAATAAATGAAAAGATATCTCAATTCTCATGGATTAGAAGAGTTAATATTGTTAAAATATCTAGACTATCCAAAGCAATATACAGAATCAACTTAATCCCTACCGAAATTACAATGGCATTCTTCACAGAAATAAAAAAAAAAATCTAAAATTTGTATAGAATGATAAAAGACCCAGAATTGCCAAAACAATTCTGGGAAAGGAAA
>NW_012143560.1:0-1603 GCF_000956105.1 Propithecus coquereli | reverse complement strand
AGTGTAATACATACATATATATGTGTATATATATATTTGAATAGAAGACTGAGTAAAAAAATCAGATGGTAAACCAGACTCATTCTCTAGATTGAGTAAAAGAATCAGATGGTAAATCAGATTCATTCGCTTTACCAAAACACGGCCCGCAGTCCGGGAAAAGCGTTAGAACCCTTTCTAAATGGCAGTGTGATGGGGCATCTCGTTTCTTACTGTCATACTCAATGATTTTAGAAATACAAGCAAACTTTTCAGTCTTTCTAAGAAGCTATTTCTCTGTACAATAATTCCATTTTCCTGGGAAGAATTCCTTAATGGCATGGCATATTTATTTTTTAAATCACAAGGCAGACTTTGACAATATTTCCTTCCACTCTTCCATCCTTCTTCCTCTCCTACATACCCTTGTTCAAATAAGTATGTAGCATGCCAGCAAAGGGCCAGGAGAAAGCAGGCTTAAGAAAACCAATTTTAATTCCTCAAGACATCTCATCTGGGTTTTGTGTTTTTCAGTTGAAGGAGTATATGAATGAAGTATGTCCGTCCAGCTCTGCCTTTTATAGCCGGGGTTGTATCCCAGCTTCCAGCCTCCTCCAAAGATGTATTAGCCTTGGGTTTGCAAAGCAGCAATCACTGTGCAGCTTGGGCGGGAGTCAGCTTCCAGGGCCAGGGATCCTCCAACAGTTTATCCAGACAGGTCATTACATGGGCTTAACCAAAGGGTCTCCATTTATCGTCTTGGCCAGGGTTGGAGAATTATCCATTGGCCAGTCTTCCCACACTTGCTGCCAGGGCTTGCTGTATTCTTTGTCACTCATTGCCCGTGCCCCACTAATCATGCCATGGAGCTGGGCCAGGCACAACATAGATAAGTACAAAGTGCTGGCTCTGGAGTAGCTATTATAGCACCTGCTGTGCATTAGGAACTTGACATATATTATCTATAACTCCTATGCAAGGAAACTGAAGATCAGACTGGTTAAATGTAATAATTTCCCAAGAACTGGGATTTGAACCCATGGCCTTCTAGCTTCCTCTCTGTCATGCTGTCTCCTGTGCTTTAACTGGGATCTTACAGACTGCCTGGGCTTTATGCATTGTAATTTGTTCTTCTCAACCACAAGAAATCAGATGAGCCGCCAAGAATACCCTCCCTTTATAACAGAACCAGGGAGGTCATGGGGGAGTCCTGGTTTGCACACTGTAGACAAAAGCGCTAGACCAGTCCCTTGCCTGTTGACGAGCAAAAAGGGAAGAGTCTATTTGGCTTCCAAGGCCATGGATGTCCTAAGAGGTCTACTTTAGAGAAACCACCCTAGATTCTGGAGTAGCTGGACCTCTCACACAGTCCTCTGATCTAACTAATGTAGAATGAACAAAGCGTGGGTTTTGGAGCCAAACAGGCTATGTTTGAATCCTCTCTTCCTTCTAGTTGTGCGATGTATTCAAACAAGTGGCAAATAGCTTTCTCGCCTCATCACTCTCCTTTTCCCCCAGGACTTCTGCCGGCAAAAAGAACAAGTCCTGGCATTGCTTGTCCTGATTCCCTTTGGGAGACTGTTTTGATGATTATCTCACTGAGAACACTTCCTTTCAAAATAGC
>NW_012143559.1:0-1130 GCF_000956105.1 Propithecus coquereli | reverse complement strand
GCGGGTCTGTGTACATCAGGTTTGCTTGTGCATCAGTCCTCACTTAAAATATGCAAAAGTCTGAGTCACCCCCCTCAAATCGCAGGAAGTAAAGCCCTCGGATGCGGCTGTAGATCAAGAGTACTTGTAACAGCAGCTCCAGGTGTTCCAGAAGCCTGGGAAGAATGGAATCCCTTCCCAGCAGGACGTCTTGAAGACAGGAGGCAACCTGAGAGAAAGTTAAGCTTTCGGGGTAATCGGGAAAGGACGGATGTTTTGTACAGCAGAGACCAACATCCATTATTTTTATTGCAGGTGTTGATACTGCTAATAACCCCATTCACTTACCAGAGTTCTTTTCTCTTCTTAAGGAAATTGGGTGGTGTCCTTCAACCCACAGCCTCGCATTCTACTCGGAACACAATGAAAGTCCTCACGCTGAGGCTTACACCTCCCGGCATGATCTGGCTTTTTCTACTTTCCAGCATCTTTCCAGGCTGCTAGCCTCCTCCCTCACCTCCTGCAGCCACACCTTTAACTCCTAGAACATGCACAGCTACCCCAGGACCTTTGCTTGTACTGTTTTCGCCACCAGGAAAGCTCTTCTCCCCATTCTTTGACTGGCTGCTTCCTTCCCATGCTTCAGGTTTCTTCCTAAATGTCCCCTCCCCAGAGAGGCTCTCTCTGATCTCCTAAAACAGATGGCTTGGACCCCCCTGCCCCCTTAATATTCTCTATCACTGACTGACACACATACTTCTCTCCCCCTGCGCACCCCCACTGCCATCTTTTCCTTCACACGATGCAATTATACACTCTTTTGTTCCTTAACTTATTTTTCCATCTGTCTCCTCCACCAGGTCATAAACTTCAATGAGGTGGGGACTATGTCTACCTTTTTCACAGCCAAATTTGCAGCACCTCACACAGTGCCTAGTCCATAGTTGACAGGCAATTCATAACGAATTAACCAGTTCTTTCATAACTACTTCATTGGCAGAGCACTCTGTGGTTTCCAAAGTGCTTTTACGGTTCTCTTGAACCTTGAAACAAAGTTGTGAGATAAGCCAGGTAAATATCAATTATGCCCATTTTGCAGATACACAGCTGAGACCCGGATCCGTCCATGCAAACATGAGCAAAGAACTCAG
>NW_012143558.1:0-2632 GCF_000956105.1 Propithecus coquereli | reverse complement strand
ATTATATCATAAAATGTGCCTAAATATGGTCTTCTGGTTCTTAATGGTATTAGCATATGAAAATGTTAATTGAATTTAATTATATGACTTGAAATACCTGATGCTATATTAAAATTAATCAACTTGCTGGCTAAAGTACAATCATCATTAAATCCAATTATTGGTCTACTCCCATGCCTGCACCTGCACAACTGAATGTAGATGGAGAAAATATAAGCCTATGCTGATTATTCTTACTTTAATGATCAGTAACCATATGTGGTTCCTCAATGCCACTCATCAAATACATTGCATTTTTCTAGTCCATTCACTCTCCCACTCTTCTCCCTGCTCCTCAAACATCCAACACTTCCTCTGCCATCTTCTCTGTTAGCTGATAACCTTGCTCCTATCATGGGGATTATAGAAGCAATCAGATTAGACCCCACAAGCTCTCACCTCCACATCTACCCTCCTATCTGCCCATGAGTGCATGGAGTCTATTTTCTCTCCCAGTGCTTCATTGGACTACCAGGTACCTAGCTAAGGCCAGCTCTTCCATGCTACAGGATACTGCTCCAGCAATTCGTCCTTCCCTCTTCTATATCATTAATTGTTCCTCTTTTTTGGATCATTCCTATTAACATATAATCAGGCTCTTAATATCTCCCATCATTACAAAACAAAACTGTCTATTGATACCACTTCCCTCTCCCAGAAAAGACCTCTTTTTTTCCTTCCCTTTAACAGAAAATCTTCTAGAGATAGCTATAGCCATACTGTCTATTTTTTCTTTCTCTCCTGAACCCACTCCATTGAAGCTTTTATTCCTCCTACTCTACTAAAAGTAGTTATTAATGACCTCAATTTTGCTAAATAAGATATTTAATTCTCATCTAATTCAGTCAGCAACACTTGATTATTCTCTTTTTTGAAACATCTACTCTTGGCTTTTAGGATATCAAATTCACCTGGTTTTCTCCTACCTGACAGCCCTTCCACTCAGATCTTCTGGTTCCTCCTTGTCTTCCTAATTATTGCAGTGGTTGGGCTCAGTTCTTAGGACTTTCCTCTAGTATATTCACTTTCTTGGTGATCTCATCAAGTCTCATAGCTTTAAGTATTTCTAAGCCTAGACCTCTCTCCAGAATTCTAGGCTCATGTATACAACATTCTACCAAACTTCTCCATTGGATATCAAATAGGCATTTGAATTTAATAAATCCAGAAATTAAACATCTATATTTTTCCCCACCCAAACTTGCCCCTTTCACATTCTTCTCCACTTCAGTAAATGCCCATTCCACCTTTCCAGCTGTTTATATTAAAAACAAAACAAAAACAAAAAAAATCCCGCAGTCATCCTTGACTTCTCTGTTTCTCTCATACCCAATATTGAACCTGTCAGCAACGTCTATTGGCTCTCCCTTCACATTAAGAGAATCCAAGCAGTTCTTATCATGTCTATCACTGCCACAGATCCTGACATCTCCTACTCAACCCTCTCCACCCTTCCCACCCTGTTCTCTAAATTGGCTCCCTCGCCTTTTATCTTCCAGTTAGGTCCAATGGTGAGAAGCTCTGACAAGAGCTTGAGGGAATGGGGAGAGTGAATTCAGAGGAGTTATATCCCTTGCTCCATCATGCCATCTCCTTAGGCTGGTGTGTCTCTACTGAAAGTTCCTGTTGCTCACAAATCAGTTTAGTAAATGCAGCTTCCTCCTTCTAGATTCTAGGAAATCCTACCCCAGTCCCATCTGGCCTAAAGGTGGTAACAAATCCTTTGATCCTAACAATAGTTTATCACACTACCCCTATAGTTCCCCAGTATCCCAGCTACACCTTTTTGTAAATAGTTATTTTTAAATAAACCTTCCTTTCATTATGCTAATGTGAATATGGCACCTGTGTCCTGATTGAGGCTCTGAATGACAGTAATTGTTACTAAAAGTAGCCCCAAGAAACCGCCCCTCAAAGTGAGACTATATGATTGGGTTGCTCATATGTCAAAGAGGGGAATGGGGCAAGGAATATCCAGAATAAGTGATGGCAACATGATTACTCCACTCAGCATGGGATGCAGTACAAATGTAAGGCAAGGCACTGGGACACCAAATGGCTATAGTACTTTGTCATTGCGGCAATATTAGTGATTATAAGGATTGTGAGGTCACCTTTCTTATTATTGTCCTAGAAAATAAACACAAGGAAGAAAAAAAATTAAAACTGTTTGCATAAAATTAAGGAAACATGGAGAATCAGAAGACGTTTGTGGCAGATTGGAAAGAGTTCTTAATCTTCTATAGTCACAAACCAATTATGGCTGGGAGGTTACAAAGGTTGCAGAGTTGCAGTGCTTTTTATAATAAATTCTACCCAACCAGGTCTCATGTTAACATAGGGCAATATTGGGAAAGAATTGAAACGCTGAGATGTGGTAGTGGGATATTTGGTATAGATAAGGCTAAGAATCTTGAAATTCCAAATTCCGCTGAATTTTCATATCAAAAACAGCAAAAGAATAAACCAAACTATTTTTCATATTCCTGAGCAAATTTCAGAAGTATGCCCCCATCAGTGCTCAGGAATACAGAGGCAATAATTTGTTCCAAATACTTTTAATTCACCTCTTTGGCTTGTTAAAACAACAATG
>NW_012143557.1:17009-17950 GCF_000956105.1 Propithecus coquereli | reverse complement strand
TAGGAGTTTGGATTTTATCCTAAGTATAATGGGAAACTGCTGATGAATTTAAAGAGGAAAGCAACATGGTCTGAATACATTAGTAAGAATAAAAATCAGTTTGCCTGCCTGTGGAATAGACAGCAGGGGCCAGAATGGTTGTCAGAAGGCTGCTGCATTGTCTCTGGCAGATCTAGGGTCCATGTGTTGCAGGTACTGACTAGTTACAGGATCAAGATCTGGAAAGCTCCCTGCTGTGCCAGGTGTTAATCTTTTAGTTTTTACTTCAAGAGCAGTCATATAGGGTCTCAGGGGAGGGTTCAGAGTGGCTGTTAGGGATTCCTGGCAGGCTTAGGTGGTGACTAAAGAATTATATGCCGTCTGGTCAGAAGTGGCTCAGTATTTTAATAACCAGTACAGTTGTACACGTGTGCCTTGGTTAGCTCATCCCAGTCTTAGGTGGAGGTTATGGAGGCGGTGAGAAGAATCAGACTCAGGATTTATTTTGGAGATAGAAATTACAAATAGGCTTGCTGATGAACGTTGTAAATAGGACCCAACCTTATAAAGGTGAGTTTGATAAGACTGGTAAGACTGGGTATATAACATTTGCTGCAAATTCTTCTAAAATACATTGCTTCACTTTACAGTCTCAAGAAAGAAACTAATTTTTCAAAATCTTTTTCCTTTGCTCATCTGAGTACCTCAAAGGATTTCAGGGTTCTTCTGAATATGAATTCTCACTGAATAATCGTGTAGGGCAGAGATATAAAATACTAGGATAAATAGTAATTAACTTCAGGACAAAAACTAAAACATCGTTTTAATTAAGTTTTTGTTATTTACTCAATTTCTTAGAACTGATATCCCTTTCTTTAAATTAAATATTGGAAGGAATTTTGCTTTTTGGTGACTTTAGCTAATTATTTTCTGGTCAAAAGATAGAATATAAACTCCTGAAT
>NW_012143557.1:11944-12293 GCF_000956105.1 Propithecus coquereli | reverse complement strand
TTTTAAAAATGTATCTAATATGTTGATAATTTTAATAAAATTTTGTTTGAACAATTCCTGTTTTTTAAAAGAGTTTGAAACCCCAATGTTTTGGTCCCTCTATTTTAGAGAAGTGTCATGACTTGTTCAGGGTCACACATAAACTTGGTAGCAGGGCTGGAACCCAGGTCCACTCATTTTCAACACAGTGCACATATACAGCGTGATGCCTCTATCTTGGAATTTCCTCATTTCTTCTACAATTTTGTTCATTGATCAAAAGCCAGTTTTGATGTGTACCTCACCAGATGTGGATTCTACATTATCCGTGTAATAATGTAGGCAAAAAATGAGGCAATGTATCAAAAGC
>NW_012143557.1:11406-11894 GCF_000956105.1 Propithecus coquereli | reverse complement strand
AAAAAAAATATGTATTCTTGTACTGGGAATTCATACAACCTTAAATACAAAACTGTCAATATAAAAAGTCATATTTAAATTTACAGATTAAAATGATCCCATGTTTGATCCAAATAATAAAGCATGTATTTCAAGTAAAGAATATTGAGAACACAAATGAGGGCAGTGGCCATGGTAAGAGAAGAAAATAGATTTGAGGGATTTGTTGGAGTAGACTTCAAAGGAGCAGGCAACTAATTGTATATGCATAGTATAGAAAAGAATGGAGGTGAAAATAATATGTACGAATTGAGTCTGGATACATGAAAGGATGTTAGAATCATTCATTCATTCTCAAATATGAATTAAGCAGAAACTTCATAAAAGTCACTGTCTTACAAGACAATAGAATGATAAGCAGGTCATTTTTTTTTAAGTTTAAAGAATACATGGATTAACAGGGAAGTCAAACAAGTAAGCTACAAATTAAAAAAAAAAAAGCATAATAT
>NW_012143557.1:7387-8296 GCF_000956105.1 Propithecus coquereli | reverse complement strand
ATCAAAAGCCAGTTTTGATGTGTACCTCACCAGATGTGGATTCTACATTATCCGTGTAATAATGTAGGCAAAAAATGAGGCAATGTATCAAAAGCTGCATGTTATTTAGTTAACATTCCAATCAGTCTTCCAGACATCCCTTTCACATTGCCATTGAAACAAAATTAATTTACCCCAGAATAGCCATAAACATATTAAACAAAATCTCCTGTCTTTCTTTGATTCTAAGCCCACAAGCAAGCTACCTACATATGTCTTATGACAGCAAACATTTACTGAATATAGTTCTATATCCCCAGCACACCTGATGTTTATCTGGCACTGAGATGCACTACCTAAATGTGCACAACATGGAGGGTTTTCTTTTCCATATCCATTTTGCTCCCTGTAGGCGTCGTACTGGGCTGATTTCCTGAGCTGGTCTCTGAGGAAGTGTACAGGCTATGATATTGGAACCTGCTGGTGTCTTGAAGTTCTATCATTTGGTCCTGAATTTGGCAGAATAATTTCTAGTTTTTGAGAACCGCTCCATCTTTGTTTGCTGCAAGTAAGTGTGCCAGGAATGATTTCTCCTCCAAAATTACATGCCATATTTTATAAAAAAGACTTAAAAGAAAGAGCATAAAACAGGCCACATCTTAAAAATAGGAGATAGAATCCTATGCCTCATAGGAATAGTAATCAAATGACTATTCAAAAAACACCTGGTACGATGGGGACACAAAGCAGAGTCTAGCAGTTGAGGGCTTTGGATCTAGCAATAATCTACATATGTTCACTTCCCAAATACTGTAGTTACTAGTGATTTCACTTTGGGCAAGTTAAACTTTTTATGTCCCAGGTTCTTTATGTCTAAAGTACAAATAATACTGGTTACATCTCACAGGGTTTTAAAAATGATTATGTAAA
>NW_012143557.1:5289-6292 GCF_000956105.1 Propithecus coquereli | reverse complement strand
AAAGGAATACAAAATTATTCAGAAAATAAAGGCTGATGCTGAGGGAAAAGAATGTGAATAGATGATAAACTAAAAGGAAGATATGTTCCTATTTTCTTTCCTCAGATGTGATTTGTGAATCCCATATATGGTAAATTAAAATGAAGGTGTATTCCCATTTTTTTTCCTCAGATGTAATTTATTTGATGTCCTTGCTTCATGGAGCTTAAAATTTTTCTGCAACAGAGTGATCTTCTTTGAGGGTCTGTACAAATCAAGTTGATACATAGACAGGGGCAACACTTGGCCAATCTATGAATAACTTGTAATTTTTCTTTGTTTTCCTGCTTCCTTTTGATTCCTATCTTCTGGTGCAGCCTTCTCCTCACCCTCAAAAAAACCTAGCCTGGAGACTTGCTAATATGTACTTACCGCAACTGAAAGTATTGCTTTACCTTCATCAAGATGTATCAGGCTTTAGAGCCTGATATTGTCTGGAAGCCAGAAGTAATTTTTGGATCCAAGAGTAAACCTAACAAAACCTACATTTGAAAAGACAAAATTTTTGATGGTAAATGGTAAACATCTAATGATTTGCATATCGATAATTGACATGGGGTCTATGGTTGATGATGATCTTGGAGGAAGAAGACCTGCTTTTACCCAAACTCAGCATTCTAGACATGAGTGTGAGCATCAACTCTCTTGAAGTTTAGCTTTGGGTATCTCTCTCTGATTAGACACTTTTATGTCGAATTAAAAGTAGTACCTTAGAGAGTGCCTAGTTTCATCTATGTTCATAATTTTCTCTATGGACAGAGGCCTAGAATTTCGGGGTTATTTCTTAGTATTTTCTTGGGATGGTGAGAGAGAGAGATCAAATAGGTGGGCTCTAAGAAGTTCATCTGTGCTTCAGAAAATGTGATTCATTTTAAAAATGTATCTAATATGTTGATAATTTTAATAAAATTTTGTTTGAACAATTCCTGTTTTTTAAAAGAGTTTGAAACCCCAATGTTTTGGT
>NW_012143557.1:2352-2714 GCF_000956105.1 Propithecus coquereli | reverse complement strand
TGAATAAACTCATTTCTTTAATTGTCCTGTGCATTTTAGCTTCTTCAGGGGTCACCATGTGTTTGATAGGTCTTGTTTATCCTGGACTCTCCTCTATTTGCACCTCCATTCCGGTTATTATCAAACGTATGAAAGGATGCAAAGCAAGTTTGGTTTGTGATATCAGCAGTAAAAGTTTTCAGGTCCTTTCCCTCTTCCCCAGTGTCACATATGGCTAATAAGTTACACTGGATTAGAGTTGTTTAAGCAAGCTGAACTAACAATGTAGAACACTTCTAGTCATAGATTAAGGACGATTTTCTCTTATTTAAAAGAAATAGATTGAAATATAGTACAAATTTCAAAGACTCTTTCTTTTAATG
>NW_012143557.1:1889-2264 GCF_000956105.1 Propithecus coquereli | reverse complement strand
ATAATTATAAAAGTGAAAAGTTTACAACTGAAAGCTAGTAAGCAGTGGAATAGAATCTACATACAACAGAGAAGTGAGTGGGATGAAAAATCCTATAGTCACCCAAAATTTCATTCCCATGTCATGATGAAAGATACTAGATGAGCAAAAATTCATGGGGAATATTACCCATTTCCTCCTCCCTGACAAAGAAAATAATCATAACAAGGATCTGACTGCACAACAGATTAAGCGCAACAGAGATCTCTGATGGAAAGCATCACATTTACGTAGTTAACCCTAAATAGATAGTGCTAGAATGAGAGTTTGCAATACAGATGGTAAATAAAGATTCTTGAAGCAGATGTGATATTGGTTTGGGAAAGTGTAATGACT
>NW_012143557.1:0-391 GCF_000956105.1 Propithecus coquereli | reverse complement strand
ATATTAAAATATAAACGTAATTATAAAAGTGAAAAGCTTACAACTGAAAGCTAGTAAGCAGTGGAATAGAATCTACATACAACAGAGAAGTGAGTAGGATGAAAAATCCTATAGTCACCCAAAATTTCATTCCCATGTCATGATGAAAGATACTAGATGAGCAAAAATTCATGGAGAATATTACCCATTTCCTCCTCCCTGACAAAGAAAATAATCATAACAAGGATCTGACTGCACAACAGATTAAGTGCAACAGAGATCTCTGATGGAAAGCATCACATTTACATAGTTAACCTTAAATAGATAGTGCTAGAATGAGAGTTTGCAATACAGATGGTAAATAAAGATTCTTGAAGCAGATGTGATATTGGTTTGGGAAAGTGTAATGACT
>NW_012143556.1:0-1606 GCF_000956105.1 Propithecus coquereli | reverse complement strand
TTTGAGTTCAGCAATATATTGCTTGCAAAAATGTTGGCTTATTTATCAGATTGAGTTAAAATACTACCTAAGATTTTAAAATACAAGCCAGTTGAATGTTAAAGGATGTTGGCCGAGAAAACCATGACTCCATTTTTACAATTATTGATCCATAGCTCCTATTCATGACAATTACATAAGCACAAGCTGTTAAAGCCACTCCTAATTAATGAAAATAAAACCAGGTCACCTGCCTCAAATCAGACTATATCAATCCCTTCTCTGATTCCCTGCAGTAGCTTCCCACTGCAGTTCTGATAGCATCCAACACTTTTCTGGGATATTAGCCCCTCTACCTTTCCTCTCTCATCTTCCTTCACTCTTCCATTTAAGTTCTGGTCATACCCACATTCTTTCTAGGCCTTTAACACCTCAGGCTAATTACTGCTTTATGGTTTTTCCTGCCGCCAATTCATTTGCCTGGGCCATTCATATCTCTGACTAAAGATGCTGAGATTTATAATATATCAAGAAGAAAATAGATACAAAATTTCATTGAAGCATCTCATTAGCTAATAAAGTTATAATTTGGAAGCAGCTACACATTGCCCTTTAGGCAACAGTCTTTATCCATCCATAGATGACCATGAACACACAGCGATGAAAGTGAACACTCTGGCAGGAATTCATTAGATCCATCAGTGACAGCGGTTCCTGGGCCATTCTGGATCTTCTCCAGCTGTTTTATTTAGCTGGGCTTTTGGAAAATATAAACTATACAACATGAGGAACTGTTACTGGGGCTTAGTCAGGATATGTTCTGAGAGTATCTTCAGGCCGTTGACCTGGGCTTGAAAATTTGGGAAAATAAAAGTTGCTGTTTTCTACCATGATCTCAATTTTCATGATCTCACTCATCGTTCTTATCTCAATTTGTTTCAGAATCTATGCTCACTCCCAGCCCTGCCCTCACGGATCAAATCAGGATTTCCTAGAAGATGTATTATGGTAATAAAAAGTGAAACATATCTGTATTTGGTAAAAGCCAAGGTTGCTTCTTGCAATGATTGTTTCATCTACCTACTCACCCACCCTCACCCTACTTCTCATCCTGGGGCATTAGCTGTTAATACGAGTGGAAAATGTCTGGACTGGGTGTGGGCTCCTAAATGCACAAGTTGGGCTGTCAGAGTATAGAACACCCATTTCAATTTGAATTTCAGAACAACAACAAATACTTTTGTAGTAACATTATGTGCCAAATATTAAATGTAAGATATTTATAGCAAAAAAGTATTCATTGTTTCACTGAAATTCGAATTTCACTGGGAGTTCTGTGTTTTCATTTGCTAAAGCTGGCAACCCTAGCCACACATACTGTCTAGCCAAGCCTTCAAAAAATTTACCAAGCAAGAATTTTTTACATTGAGCTCTTATTTGATTAAAAATTATTGTTACACAAATTATATAACCAAGAATGTAAACAAATAAATCAATTTTAAAAATTAACTTATGATTATGCTGGTACAATAAATCAAATGTTTAGATTTCCCATATTCTCTCCCAGGTCTTGCCTATGGTCGCACATAATTTCGATACAGACATAATCAAACTGTAGAACTTGTCA
>NW_012143555.1:0-1453 GCF_000956105.1 Propithecus coquereli | reverse complement strand
AGTAGAGAGGGAAAAAAATGTATTGATACAATTAAGTGAAGTCTGATGTATCTATAGGGGTTCAGATGACTGGATCTCTCTTCATCTCTCATTCTGCCTGTCTTCGTATTGGCCTCTTTTAGACAAGCTCTGTTCGGAAGGCAGTAAGATGGCCTCCAGAAACTCCAGACTACCCAGTAGAGCCTCTCAGCAATGCTATCTGGAAAAGAGCTTTATCCAAAGGGATGGAACACCCTGATGCACTGGATCTGGACCCAGGCAAGTAGGTAGGGGTGAGATCAGCTCCACTCAAACTACATGGAATGAAGTAGGGATAGTACCTTAAAGGAAAAGTGAGGTCCTATTACCAATAGAAAATGCCCTGTGGGCAATAAAAACAGATGTTCACAGCAACAGTACTTTTTTGTTCTGGAATGTACCCACACAGTATCTTATTCTAGTACACTGTAATAAAGAAAATTTATGTGTGTGTTTGTGTTTGTGTGTGTGTGTGTGTGTGTGTGTGTAATCATGTTTGCTGAAATTCTTCAAGACATTGGTCTGGGCAAAGATTTCTTGAGTAAGACCTTAAAAACACAGGCAACCAAAGCAGGAATTGACAAATGGGACCACATCAAGCTAAAAAGCTTCTGCATAGCAAAAGAAATAATTAACAAAGTGAAGAGAGAATCTATGGAATGGGAAAAATTATTTATAAACTTTTTGACTAGTAAGAGATTAATAACCCTAGGGTTCCTCCTGTTGGCCTCATTTCCAGAGCACTCAGGTGAAATGGAGGCAAAGAGGGAGTGTGCCATGGAGACAAGGACCAAAAATCCCCCTCTGCAGGTTGGATCTGACACCAAGCTCTTGTTTGGGACTTGAAGTCCCAAGCATACACCACGATCCTGATAATCACCAGATTTCTCTAAAGTTGCCTCAGGATCTTGAGGTAAAAGAGGAATGAGAGCAGGGAAAGTATGTTTCTCTAAGATTCTGGCTCCGTAAGAGGTTTTTTAATGGAAGGCTCATGTTGAAACAATGTGCTTTCTTGTGCTGGGTTTATGGAGAAGCCTCATAGAAAAATTTTTCCTAATTCTATTATATTTCAAAACTATTTTAAAATTTTAATATTACATTAAATCAACCAGTTTTATTAAAATATTGTTTGCCTTGCTGGATATTCTGGCTAGAAAATCAATTTATTTGGTTTTGTACAGAATAAAATAGTTCTGTACAGAGTAGATGGTGTAGCAGCACTCAGGGTTAAGGAAGAAAGAGTTCTTTCCACCCTTTTTTAACCCATGGCCTAACAGGTTAACAAGCTTAAAAGGACTCAAACTAGACTTGACCTCAAATAATCTTTCCAGTGTCCTTAATAAGCTAAGTATAAGTGAATGGTAACATATGGAATTCATTTTCAAAAAAATAGATCTTGATTCTAAATTAAGAGTATTTGATTTAACCCGCACTT
>NW_012143554.1:0-1465 GCF_000956105.1 Propithecus coquereli | reverse complement strand
AAAACACATTAATTACTCATATGACATGATTAAGAATGCACTGGATGTATATTAGGAAATGTCTCATGGGGTCATTCAGATATAAAAATAATAAAGAAATATTATGAATGACTTTATGTCAATAATTTGGAGTACATAGACATAATGTACTAATTTATGGAAAGACAATGATCAAAACCACTACAAAAAATACATACAATAACTATGTATAAGTTGAGGAAATTTAAAACCTTCCACAAAGCAAATCTCAGGCCCAGACAGCTTCCTTGGTGAATTTTATCAAATAGTTAATAAAGGAATCATACCAATCCTACAAAAACTCTTTCAGAATACAGAAAAGGAAAAATTTCCAGCTCATATAATGGGGCCATTATTATTCTGTTACAAAAAGCAGATGAACATATTTTGAAAAGAAAATTATATGCCACTCATGAACATAGTCACAAAATTCTTTAAAATATATCATCAAACTAGTTTAGCAAGATATAGCAAATATGTCAACAATGGATTTATCCCAGGAAAGCAAGGCTAGTTTAAGCTTGAAAATCAATAAATCTAATTCACCACAATAACAGAAATAAAGAGAAAATGATAAAATTATCTCGATAGATAAAAAGAGAAGCAATTGACCAAATCTAATGCCTATTCCTCATTTTAAAAAAAGAATCTTCTAGAGAACTGGAAAATAGAGGAAATTTATTCTATCAATGACTTAGGAGAAGTTTTAGAATATTCTACCGTAATTTGTCTATTTTTATTTCACTCTTTTGGTTTTTGCTTCATGTATTTTGAATCTCTATTATTAGGTTCATTCACATTAATGACAGTCATGTCTCTTTGGTAAATTGATTCCTTTTTAATTATGAAATGTCCTTCTATATCTATAATACTTCTTGTCCTAACATCTATTTTGTCTGCTATTAATATAGTCACTTAACTGTCAGTTTGTTATTTTTTCATGTTCCCCCCCCCATTCTTTTACTTTTAACCCTCTATGTCTACTTATTTCAAGGACATTTCATTTTAAAAAGAATATATTTTCACCTTACATTTTTATCCAGTTGACAATCTCTGCTTTGAAATTTGTATGTTCAGTGCTACTATAGTTAATATAATTAACGATACTATGGGGTTTAAGGCTACCATTTCACTTTCCATTTTCTATTTGTCTCATTTGTTCTTTGTTCATTTTTTTCCTCCTTTCCCCCTTCAAGTGAATTAGTTTAATATCTCTAAGTATTTTATTGTATCTCTTGTTTCGGCTACATAGTTTTGCTATAACTCTGGTTCATTTTTTTTTTTTAGTGGTTTCTTTAGAGTTTACACATACCCCCATAACTTATCACCATCTGCCTGGAACTAATATGACATAAGATGTGTAATTTAAGACTCTTTAAATATTATACTTGCATTTATCCCCTTCCAGATTATTCTGCCATTGCTGTCATCCTTTTACTTATACTTT
>NW_012143553.1:0-2233 GCF_000956105.1 Propithecus coquereli | reverse complement strand
AGTAAGGCTACAGTTTTTTCTTTGAAACGGTTAATAAAATTGATAAGCCCTTAGCAAGGTTGACCAAGAAAAAAGGAAAAAACACAAATTACTAGTATCAGAAATTAAAGAGGGGAGTCATCATTATAGATACTGCAGATACTAAGTTGACAAACAGGTGTATTATGAACATTATGCCAATAAATTTGACAACTGAAGAAAAATTGGCAAACTCCTTACCAAAATTGATAAGGGAAGAAAGAAAAGATCTGATATCCCCAGATCTTTTTAAGAAATTCAATTTGTAATTAAAAACTTTGTCATAGAGTTTCAGATCCTGATGTCTTCACTGGAAAAGTCTGACAAACATTTAGGGAAGAAATAATACCAATATTACATACATTCTTTCAGAAAATGGAGGAGAAAGTGCATTTCAGTTCATTTTATGAGGCTACCAAAACCCTGATTTCAAGACCATACCAAAACATTATAAGAAAATTACCAATATTTCTCATGAACTTTGATGCAAAAATTCTGAACAAAAATTGGCAAGTTAAATTCAGCAGTATATAGAAATAGAATAGTATATTATGACCAAGTGGGGTTTATCCCAAGAATACATAATTAGTTTAACATTCAAGACCACATTGACATACATATACGGGCACTTGGGTTTTACAAGGGTGCAAAGGTATTTCAATGGAAAATGGATGGTGTTTTTAAGAAATGATACTTGAATAGTTGAGCCTCTATGTGGAAAAAAGAAAAGATTCTTGACCCATACCTCATAAAATGAAAGAAAGAATTGATAAGCCAGAGATCATTAAAATTTAAAACTTTTGCTCTGCAAAAGAGACTGCCAAAAAAATGAGAAGACAAGCCACAGACTGGGGGAAAATATCTGTTATGTGTCTGATAAAGGACTATTATCCAAAATATACAAAGAACTCTTAAAACTGAACAATAAGAAAATGAGCAGCCTGATTAAAAATTGAGCAAAAGACATTAACAGACATCTCACCAAAGGAGATATACAGATGGAAAATCATAATATGAAAAGATGTTTGATATCATACGTCAACATAGAATTTCAAATTAAAGCATCAATAAGATATATACCTTGTTAGGATGGCTGAAATCTGGAAAACTGAAAATACCAAATGCTGGCGAGGATGTGGAGCAACAGGAACTCTCACTGATTGCTGATGGGACTGCAATATGGTGCAGCCACTTTGGAAGACTGTTTTGCCCTTTCTTCCAATACTGAACTTATTCTTACCGTATGATCCAGCAATCCTACTCCTTGGTGTTTACTCAAGTGAGTTGAAAACTTATGTCTACACAAAACCTGCACATGGATATTTATAGCAGTTTTATTCATACTTGCCAAAACTTGAAAGCAACCAAGATGTCCTTCAGCAGGTGAATGGATCAATAAACTGTGGTACATCCAGGCAGTTGAATATTTTTCAGCATCAAAATGAAATGAGCTATCAAGCCATGGAGGAAACTTAGATGCATATTACTAAGTGAAAAAAGCCAATCTAAAAAAGCTACATAGGGTATTATTTCAGCTATATAACATTCTGGGAAAGGCAAAAATAAGGAGACAGTAAAAAGATCAATGGTTGCCAGGAGTTGGCAGGGAGGGAGGGATGAATAGGCAGAGTACAGGACTTTTAGAATAGAGAAACTATTCAATTTTGATGGTGGTGACATGTCATTATAAATTTGTCAAAGTCCATAGAATGTATAACACAAAGAGTAAACTCTAATATAAACTATATATTTTGGGTGATAATGCTGTGTCAACATAGGTTCGTTGATTGTAACAAATGTACCACCCTGGTGCAGGATGTTGACGGGTGGAGCTTGTGCATCTGGGGCCAAACAGTACATGGGGATTCTCCGTACTTGCCCTTAATTTTGCCGTGAACTAAAACTGCTCTAAAAAAATGAACCCTATTAAAAAAAAAGAAAAGGTGTGCACAAGCAAATGGTTTAAACTTGATCATCTTAAAAAATTGCATAGAAATATGTCAATTATCAGTAGTCACTTGACTCTATAAAGGAATTATTGGTTAAAAATGGATTATAGACCAAAATTAGTACCTAAAACCGTGGAAAATATAGAAGAAAACAGAAACATCCTTATGCTGTTGTGTTAAGCAAAAATTTCTTAGGTCAGCATCATAAACATCCATTTAAAAAATGATACATTAAGCTTTAACATAAAGTTATGTTTTACAAAACA
>NW_012143552.1:0-1560 GCF_000956105.1 Propithecus coquereli | reverse complement strand
AACAAATAAAAAACAAACAAGAGGTGTCAAAGTGAAATGTCAGAGGTATCAACTGTCAAAATTGATACTTAAGGAAATTGAACATTCCATAATTAATAACCTAATAAATGTTAATATTCTAAGGGGTTTTGGGAAATTATTTAATATTTCCCATAGTCTATTGACAGATCCATATAATCACATCTATAAATATTTTATGCCAATTTTATAGAACTTGGTAGTAGGGGGTGGAGAGTGGGTGGTTTTGCAGGTACACTTAAGAGCCACAGGTTGTCCCAAAAACTTTGATCTTTATTTTGTTGTAGAAGTTTTATTCTCCTCTTGTGTAGACTCCCTTCCCTACCTCTTTTCTGATAGGCATGTAGACTCCCTTCCCCACCTCCTTTCTCATGGGCATCTCCCAGCTTCTCTGGGAGACTGAAGGGTGTCTGCCAGTTTCCTTTCCTGTGCTGGACCCTGTTGGCAATGTTTGCCTGCTCTGCCCTTTTGACAGTGCCCCTCATACTGCCTTCCATTGTTGGTGACCACAGCCGGCTGCCACCGGCTGCTGGCCAATGTAGGTTCTGCTGCTCTTGCAGTTGCTATACCTGGGAGCCCCCAACCCACCAAACATGCATTGTGTTTTCCAGAACCACAAATGAATGGAGGCTGCATCCTGTTCTTGTCTTCATAGAATATCCTCTTCACCCTTTTGTGTAATTCAGTCACATTATCCTCTGTCAGTTCTCAGCAGCCCAAAGATGGTGTGAAAACAGATCTTTCATTATTTCTTCAGGCTTCATTCACAAGTCCATGGCTGCCAGGACTTGTGGGAGAAGAAGGTTTTCCTGGGGCAAACTAAGTAATGGACAGAATACTGTACTCAAAAACACAGCTTCCCAGCCCTCCCATAACTTGGTCATTGTTTGGGATCAAACTTGTGGGCCTGCCCTTCTCTTTCCTTAGGATATTATGTAAAACACTGTGCCCAGCCCTTCCTGCAGACTGACTGCTGGAGCCTTCAGCCTGTCTGTGCCCCAAGCCAGCCATACCCGAATCCCACCTGGGACTACACCCAAATCTCCAGCCAGGACTGCTCCCCACCCTCCTCTGGCTGCCTCAGTTCTTAGAAAAGAAAATACATCAAAAACTCAATGTACCTCACCTTGATCTGCCACTTCAATACTAAGAAAACCAGATTCTTTCTCAACACTCTACAGTTCAACATTTTTTAAAAATTAAATCTTTCAGAACCACCTCTGGCCCCTTTCCAAACACATGAAGTCTCACTGAAAGTGACTGGGAAGAAAGGAACAAATGCGTGTTTAAAAGGATTAAAATGCGGGAGGTCAATTGGGACCTTGAGGGGGTTTCGGGAAGGGGAGGGGCAGGGAACCTGTAAGTGCTGAGAGAACTGATCTGAGAGCATTGTGGCTCTGAAAGTGGGGGCGAAAAACCGTTTTGGGTTCTCAATAGAAGAAAGGCCATTTCTTTTGATATTTCCCAAATTGCCACTCTCGGGGTTCACACTCTTTTTCACCAATACCTTTTTTCTTTTCGAGCAAGTGCTAATGATTTGGC
>NW_012143551.1:0-1741 GCF_000956105.1 Propithecus coquereli | reverse complement strand
AGATTGCTATGCAGAACCAAATCAACACAAACCCAGAGAGTCCCGACACTGTGACGATACATGCTGCAACACCACAGTTTATCATTGGACCTGGAGGGGTGGTGAACCTAACAGGTCTGGTATCTTCAGAAAATTCATCCAAGGCAACAGGTATTGAGATGCCTATAGGATAGCTGTTGGGATTTTATGCTTTAGTAGGTATTCATCCTTTTAAGAAAGGACTGTTGGAGAATAAGGGTAAGATTATATCAGCTACCTTGGTTTTCTTTGGTATAATTGGCAAAAATAAATTTTTGTGAGACAAAACAATCTAAAGAAAGGTGATATTGCAAAATGTATTGCAGTATTACCTTTCAAAAACTAATGCTGTCCAAGCTTCATTTAACAGTTGAATAAAATAGAATAGAATATCAGAAATATGCATTGGATTAAGCTCCTTAGAAATTAAACTCTATTTTCTTTTTTCTTACAGATGAAACGGGTGTATCTGCTGTTCAGTTCGGAAACTCCTCTACATCAGTATTAGCTACATTAGCTGCCTTAGCCGAAGCATCTGCTCCATTGTCCAATTCTTCAGAAACTCCAGGTTAGAAAAATAAGTCAAATGTGTACCTTAAAAGTCACAGATTGAAATACTTAACCTCTTTAGCACCTTTGTAATTGCAGAAGCATATCAAAGGAAACAGATTTTACTGGTTGTTTCTCTTTGGTTAAATTTGTAAATTTCTTTTCTTTAGTTAAATTACATATTCCTGAAAATTAAATAACTTTTATTGACAGTCACTGGCAATTCTGACATTTAGACGTTTGGCTCCGTGAATTGGCCACACCAACTTCTCTAACTTCTTCTTTTGAAAATGTTACAGTCTAATCTGAGAGAATTAGTAATTTCAATTGACTTTTAATTCGTGCGATGTACAATCTTCCGTGAGCATAATAATTTTTCTTTTTTCTTTTTTTTTTTTTTTGAGACAGAGTCTCACTCTGTTGCCCGGGCTAGTTATTTTAATATTATATTTTTTAACCCACTATATACAAAGATTACCATTTCAACATGCAATCAATATAAAATTGTTAATGAGATATTTTACATTCTGTTTTTTTGGTATTAAATCTTTGAATTCCTGTGTGTATTTACCCATACAGTACATCTCTATTCTGACTAGCTACATTTCAAGTGCTTAATAGCTGCATGTGTCTAGTAGCCATCATACTGGATACTGTACCTCTAGATCGCTCTCTTTTAATTCCTTATATTGCACTGGTTTTGAAAGTAAAGGCTACTTTTGTGTCAATGAGGAACTAAGGGACCAGCTCCCATATAACATTAAAGAGGACTTTGGAGGAATGCTCATAGTTTCCTTTACTTCTTATGCCATTCTAACCCTTCATGCCCATAGCCGGGTGACTGAGAAAGTAATTGCCTCATTCCTAAGAAATTAGGAGGAAAGCAGTTAGGAAAGTCACATGATAGAAAAATGATTAAGTGACAGATAAATTGCTGGAACGTATCTTTAACACACAAAAATAAAGGATTGATCATTTTATTCTTGCTTTAAAGCATAGGGACTAGTGTTTTCATATTTGGAATTCTTTATATACAGTATTTCATATTTTAGTGATTTCTTATTTTGAAATATTTTTGTAGCATGGTGCTGATGTCAACGCAAAGGACATGTTAAAGATGACAGCTCTGCATTGGGCCACAGAACACAATCATCAAGAGGTGGTGGAACTTTTA
>NW_012143550.1:0-1364 GCF_000956105.1 Propithecus coquereli | reverse complement strand
TATAAAAAAAATTATCTGGGCATGGTAGCACATACCTGTAGTCCCAGCTACTCAGGAGGCCGATGCAAAAGGATTTCTTGAGCTCAGGAGTTTGAGGTTGCTGTGAGCTAGCCCAGGCAACTGAGCGAGATTCTTTCTCAAAAAAAAAATCTTTCATGCTAATGGATTTCCTCAATGTTTAGTGATCCTTAACTGTCTGCTTATATTTAAGCCTAGGACCCTGAAAGCTGATTAGATTCTCTGAACCAGCAGGTGGGCTTCATCAACTCTAAGCTTTACTGTAGAGGTGTCTAGGGGAGGTTTCTAGGGGAATCGTTAATGTCAGAGTTTTTAGCTCTTTCATGTTGGGCTGGTCAAATTCCCCAGAGGAAAATTTGTAATTTCCTACATGGAGGACATAGACCTTGCTGCCAGCACTCTGGGAACTCAATGGGGGAACAGGGTTGGAGGTCTCAGACTTAAGTATGCAAATACGGGGCCACCCTTAACCTGAGAGGGGAACCAACTATCATGGTTTGTCTGAGACTGAAGAGTTTCCTGGGATGTAGGACTTGCAGTGCTAAAACCTGTGCAGTCCCAGGCAAACCAAGACAGTTTGGTCACTTTAGCTGGGGCGACATTCTTTAGAGTACCCAGATGCCCATTATTGAGCCAATATGCCCATTCCCCCGTTGCTGTGAAACTTTGATGCTAATGGCTTCCAGCTACTCCTTCTCCAGAGGATTACCCTCAGTGTGTAAGAAATGTCTTGCCAGGGAAGACATGTCTTTCCCCTACACAACCAGGAATAAACTTCTAGCCAATATCCAACTTCGATGGGAATGCAAATCTATGACACTGATCATCATCCAGAGCTTCCCTCTGGGATCAGGCTGTGGCTAGACTCTCCCTAGGGCCACATCCTTGCTATCCTGCTTCATCTCCTTCAATCCCATTATGGTTTTTCCTGAAAAGTGCTCCCTCAGGACATCACACACATAGATCCCTGTCTCGGGCACTGCTTTGAACCTGACCTTCATGTGCTGTGGTTTGTCAGTCCCCATACTCATTTCTTCTTCCCTTCTCATTTTGCAAATATTTATTAATCTCTTATTGTGTGTGAGTCATTGCTTTTATGTAGCCAAACATCAGGAAGCTGTGGGTGAGACTGTTAGCTCTCACTTTAAGAAGTAATTCTTGGTCTGGTGGTCATTATACCCAACTTCAAAACAATCTTAATTTATATTGCATCTGGTCGATCATTTTACAATTCACCAAAGATATGAATAAAACAGAATTTCCATGCTTTTTCCAAATAGAATCTTTAAATGAATAATGTATTCACTTATAAATTTCTTCCAAGATTCTGTTGCATATAAGTACCA
>NW_012143549.1:0-1206 GCF_000956105.1 Propithecus coquereli | reverse complement strand
GGCAACAGAGCAAGACTCTGTCTCAAAAAAAAGAAAAAGAAAAGAATACATGAAATGTTTACGTACCTTAGAATAATGCTTACCTACTAGCTAACAGTGATGAAGTTAGTAACCTAAGTATTTGCTACATGTACCTTGTGTGAATGAAGTCATAGTGACAATGCCCTATTTCTATATTTTTCCATATAAATTTCTCAGCTATGCCTTTATTACATTCAAACCTACTGCATAATCTTTCCCCAGGCATAGCTACCACAACTGCCACTCTGACTTCTTTTCATCCTTTTATGAGTTAGGGAGCTACTAACCAAACCCTTGATATCTTTTCTTGACATTCATGAGTCATCTTTGCAATTTTACTTCTGTGATTTAGATGGTTGAATTCTGGTCATTGTTGTAGGGTAGGGACAATTTCTTTACAGTTTTTAAAAAGAAAGCTCCAAAAGAATATTTTAGAAAGTTTTTGGTGTATTTGGATTTAAAGAAACATAAACAATTAAAAATATAACAAAAAAACCTTTCTTGTGTTAAAGAATGTTGTCTTTATACAGATTGGAGGAGTTAACCATATTTCAGGGAAAAATCAATGAAAAAGAATTTTATCAGTCTTACAAATGGCCTTCCCCTCACAAAATCTTAAAAATTCCTGTAGGCAATTAGGTAATGTTAATTTTATATTACATTACACATGAGGGAATAAAAAATAAACCATATTCGTTTTAAACTCAACCATTGCCACAAGGCAGTAGAACAACATCTATAGTTTTGAGGCAGAAAGTTCTACCCTTTAGTTTTATATAATACAGCTGAATTATCTTCTGCATGGAAAGGCAATGGAAAGAACACAGCTTCTGTAAATAACATCCTTTATTGCCTTGTTGAGCAAAATTTAATTCTAGATATACTTTAACTGGTTAAGATATGCTAAATTATGAACAAATGAATAAAGTCATGGAATAAAAGTTTTGGCAGTGATCACTAACTACAACAGAGATGTCTAACTGTGGTAAATATTGTCAAATTGACTATAAATGTCAGATCATATTTTAAGGAAAAATGAAAAAGTAATCTATTTAAAGTATTAATTTAAATATACACATTTGAAATCACATATGTATTAATTTAGAAATATCAAATTTAACATTCAAAGAGATGACAATAAAAGTAAACTCATGTTTCAAATTGGCAAGGTTAAGTGATAACCAT
>NW_012143548.1:0-1862 GCF_000956105.1 Propithecus coquereli | reverse complement strand
TCCATGGGTGGATTAATAAAATGTGGTATATGCATACCATAGAGTACTACTCAGCCACAAAAAACAATGATGAACCAACACCTCTTTTATTATTCTAGATGCAGCTGGAGCCCATTCTCCTAAGCGAAGTATCACAAGAATGGAAAAACAAGCACCACAGACACTCACGATCAAATTGGTACTAACTGATCAACACTTAAGTGCACATATAGTAGTAACATTCACTGGGTGTCAGGCAGGTGGGAGGGGGGAGGAGGGGATGGGTATATTCACACCTAATGGGTGCGGTGCACACCATCTGGGGGATGGACACATTTGTAGCTCTGACTTGGGCGGGGCAAAGGCCATATATGTAACCTAAACCTTTGTACCCCTGTAATATTCTGAAATAAAATATAAATACATTTTTTAAAAAAGCTTTCATGTTGCTTTTAAAATATAATTTTCAGAAAAATTAAAACATATTCTAGGCTTTGCATAGTGGCATTTACATTTATTTAGGAAATTCCTAGCCACCCAAATTGTAGTTTTGACCTCTAGGATGCTATACGTTTTTTCCTTTTTAAACTGCTCTTGTACCTCGGGAGATAAGAGAACAGATATTTTTATATGTATTTGACCCTTGAACAACACTGGGGTTGGAGCGCTGACCCCCTGCACAGTTGAAAATTCATGTGTAACTTTTGACTCCCCCAAAACTTAGCTACTTATAGCCTACTGTTGACCAGATGACTTACCAATAACAAACAGTGAACACATCTTTTGTATGTTGTCTGTATTATATACTGTATTCTTACAATACCATAAGCTAGAGGAAAGAAAATGTTACTAAGAAAATCATGAGGAAGAGAATATATATTTACTATTCATTAGGTGGAAATGGATCGTCATAAAGGTCTTCACCCTCACTGTGTTCACGTTGAGTAGGCTGCGGGGGAGGGGGAGGAGGGGTTGATTTTGGCTGTCTCTAGGGTGTAAAATCACATATAAATGGACCTTGGCATTTCAAACTTGTGCTATTCAAGGGTCAACTGTACTTTTATTTTGGGATGTAAAAATTTATCAAGTGCCCCTAATACAAGTTGGCATAAGGAAGGCAGTATATATAGTGAAGACAGCTCTATTTAATAGGGTATTGCAAGGATTAAATGGATATGTAAAGTGTTTTGAGGGCTGTAATTTCTTTAAAAATGTGGGTTACTATTAAAAACACGGATGGTTTTTGTTTGCTGATCTTGTACTTTGAAACTTTGCTTAACTTCATAGCTTTAGTAGTTGTGTGTGTGTGTATTTTTAAGGATTTTCTTTATGTAGAATCATGTCATCTGCAACTAGAGATAGTTTTACTTCTTTCTTTCCAATTTGGATGCCTTTTATTTCTTTTATTTGCCTAATTGCTCTGACTAGAACTTTTAATAATGCTTAATAGTAGAAGGAATAGTGAGCATCTTTATTCCTGATTTTAGGGGAAAAGCTTTTACTCCTTATTGAGTGTGATGTTAGCTAAGAATTTTTCATGAATGTCCTTTATTAGGTTAAGGAAATTTCCTTCTGTTTCTAATATGCTGAGTGCTTTTTTCATGAAAGATTATTAAATTTTGTCAAATGTATTTTCTGTGTCTATTGAGGGGATCGTGTGTGTGCACACACGTGTTTTTCTTCATTCTGTTAATATGCTGTATTGCGTTGATTGATTTTCTTAACGTTGAACTATCCTTGCACTTTGGGATGAATCCCACTTGGTCATAGTGCATAATCCTTTTAATGTGCTGTATAGTTTGCTAGTATTTTGTTGAGGAGTTTTGTTTCTATATTCATAAGAGGTATGAATCTATAGTTTTTTTTGTGGTACCTTTGTCTGG
>NW_012143547.1:0-1191 GCF_000956105.1 Propithecus coquereli | reverse complement strand
TGTAAAAGTGTCTTAGCATTAATTCTTTCTTATATCACATTATTTCCTAGTGCAACAGAGTCTAATTCCCTACCATATTAGTACCTATCTAATATTGGAAACGGTTTAGTTTGAGACACCTTAACTGTAGTTTTTTTTTTTTTTAATTTTTAGAGACAAGTTTCCACTTTGTTGCATTAGGCTGCAGTGCAATGTTGTGATCGTAGCTCACTGCTGCCTCAAACTGCTGGGCTCAAGCAATCCTCCCACCTAGGTCTCCTGAGTAGCTGGGACTACAGGCACGCACCATCACGCCCGGCTAACATTATTTTTTTGCAGAGACTGGGTCTCACTATTTTGCCCAGGCTGGTCTTGAACTCCTGGCCACAAGGGATCCTCCCTCGACCTCCCAAAGTGCTGGGATTACAGGTGTGAGCCACCATGCCTGGCCTATATCTATTTTGTATGGGAGTTGAAGTTGTCTATGTAACACAAATTAGTAGTATAACACATAATGGGAAATTGATGATATATAAAATCGTGCATAACAAAAAGCCTCCCCCCTTAACCCCCAAAGTAGCCAGCCTTTCCCCCAATTTTTTGTTTGTGTAATCCGTGCAGACATGTAATGATACATGTGTGTATCTCTTAACCTTATGTCTTAAAGATTTTTCTATATCAGCACATCATAGAGCTTCTTTAGTATTTCAATCTATGGATACAAGTTGTTCGTGCCATTATTTAACCGTGTCCATACACTCTGGTTATTTTTAATATTTCGGAGAAGATAATTCTTGATCTATGTATCTTATGCCTCAAAGATTAAAATATGTATTAGTTATGTATTCCTACATATTATAATACCTCAAAATTTAGCAGTTTTAAACAAACATCTCAGTTTCTGAACCTCAGAAATCTGTGAGTAACTTAGCTGGGTTATAGTCTCATGTGGTTGTAGTCAAGCTACCCCCCAGGGCTACAGTCATCTGAAGGCCTGAATTGGGCCTTCCCACAAGGCTCACTTACACAACTGTTGACAGGAGACCTTAGTTTGATGCCACATGTGCCCCTCGACAGGGCTTCTCACAATATGGCAGTTAACTTTCCCTCAGAGCAAGTAGTACCAGAGAGAGCAAGGCAGAAGCCACAGGTGTTTTTTGTAACCTGTCCTCAAAAGTGTCATATCATCAATTCTGTATTTTATAAGTCACA
>NW_012143546.1:22390-23293 GCF_000956105.1 Propithecus coquereli | reverse complement strand
TGGTGTTGGAATATGTGAGTTATGCTTTCAGCTACCATAGCAGAAAGACTAAATGATACCTTGTGTGTGTATGTAGGTATAACCCTATAAACATATAATTTAGACTTTTTCAGGCAGCCACAGGAAGAATCTAAAACCAAATTGAATCAACATGTTTGTATTTGATGCTAAAAGAGACTGTTGTAGGTGAGGAGAATTACGACAAGAAACTATTTGTTTTCATTATAAGCCTTGCTGCAGTGTTGGGAATTTTTAACCATATGCGTTTACAACTTTGTTAGAAATAACAACAAAAAATAATATCAGCAGCTCAAAAACAAAGGTAATCTCTTTTTCATATATGTTTCAAACCAAGGAAATTTAAATTGTGACTGAATTTATCTGAAAGATGATTCACAGGAAACTAATTTTAGTAACTGATATTTTATGAAGTTTTCCATTATTTGTAGGTAAATATAGTCATTATTCCTGTATAAATGTTTCTGCCAGCAGAAACACAGGCCACCCAAAAATTTTCAGTTGTGCCTGAGTTTGCTATGTTTTAAGACGTTTACAATATTTTTATCTTGCCTTTGTCTCAGAGTTTGCTTTAAGGTATGTGACTCCCTTTAATATGCACATGTTGCAGGTACCAATGATGGAAAATCAGGTCATTGCTGTCCTGTAGGATTTACAGGCATTATATTGTGATGTCAATATGGCAATAACAGAGTTAAAATTATTCAAAGTACTGTGTTCTCAGATATATCTGGATATTGTTATAAGGCACAAAAAAGAATGAAGGAGTAAGAAAAAGAAATGGAAGAAGGATATCTCTATTGAATTATGAAGGGATACTTGTAATTATGAATGGGAATTATCTCAGTTCTTCCAAGACTTAAAGGTAACTTAAAGGTAAAGGGA
>NW_012143546.1:20048-20790 GCF_000956105.1 Propithecus coquereli | reverse complement strand
CCTTTTTTTTCAATACAAATATGAATAGATGAATAAGACATGACTCTGCCCTTGTCTGAAGCTCAGAGTCTGATGAAGGAAACATATAATACAAATAAAGGACAATAATATAAAGGGATATAAAGAACTTGGGGATAATAATCATCCTATTTTGTACTTGAAAACTGTGACACTCAGGGAGTTTAAAGTGCCATGGCTAGTGTTAGCACTTCCACATGCTTCCAAGGGGTCTAGCCTATTTCCCCGATAAAAATACATGTATTTTTTGGAGAAAGCTCATCATTTTTGTCCTAAAAATATTTAGTCCAATCCAGTCTCTTCTAATTTTCATCAGTATCCAAATTGAACATACTAAGGGAATGATGTTGTCCTGTGTTTGTGCTCTGCAAGTCGTATGGAAAAATAGAGAAGGTGAAGAGATAATTAGAAAATAAAAACTCTGGTATCATAAGATGCATTAAGGCTTTGTGAACCAAGGAGAATTTAATGGCCCACAGATTTTTTGAAAGAGATATACACAATTACCAAAATTTAGTCAATCTGAATGCTAATTCTTTATCTTTTTTCCTTAGGTCTTATCATTTACATAACCAGCATTCATTCATTTATCAAAAAGCATATTGAGTACTGTCTTCTTGGGAACATGGGAAGGCATTTAGTGAGTTGATGGGAAAATATTTACTGCAATGAAATAGCAAGAGGGAAAATCACGCTTTTATAGAGAATCATAAGATCTTAGGTG
>NW_012143546.1:15877-16590 GCF_000956105.1 Propithecus coquereli | reverse complement strand
TAAAATTAGAATGACAATACGGAAAATGTTTCTACTTATTGTTTAAAAAGAAAAGTCTCTTAAAAGTGAAGGGACTCACAACTCACTGAATTTAGGTTGCATACCAGACATACCAGTATTTTGCACGGAAAAAAGTGCCATCACACAGAAAAGATGAAGCAAGTATGGAAAACTCTGGAAAGTGAGACATTTTGTGAAAGCTAGTGACCAAAATTCACTTGTCATTCAGGAACAGTTTTCCCCAATACTTATTCTTTGACATTTAAACTGTAGGCTACACAGAAATTCTGCCTGCAGGAACCAAGAGGCCTGGAAAAGGAACCCATCCAGTGGCTCGTGGCGGATGAAATTAGAAATGTAGATATTTTGTGATTATTACAAAACAAAACGGGAAATATAAAATTGGATTGATCAAGCCGCTCCTGAGAACCAAGGGCAAGGAAATGTTTACTGAGGATATTTGCTGGCAACTTACTTTGGTTATATGTGAACTGTTACAGGTCTTGGGTATTTTTTTTTTTTACAGATTACTGTAATTGCAATTAAATCAATATCTGGTGTTTTATAATCTTTTGCCATATGATAACAAAGAATTTGAAAAAACAGACATTTAAAGGGTTTTTTCCTTGTCATCAACAGTTTGTTTTTTTTAATAGTCAGTTGGCTTTATATTAGAAAGCATCATGGCAGAAAGTAACTCGCTAATTCACGTA
>NW_012143546.1:12795-13282 GCF_000956105.1 Propithecus coquereli | reverse complement strand
GATGAATGAAAATTTCAAACAATATATCAAAATTTGTATGATGCAGCTGAAGCAGTTGTTAGTGGAAACTTTCTATCATTGAAAGCTTAATTTAGAGATAATAAAGATTTAAAACCCAATAATCTATGTTCCACCATAAGAAATTAGAAAAGGAAGAGAAAACTAAATGCAAAACAATCAGAAGGAAGGAAATAAAGCAAAAATCAATAAAATTGAACACAGAAAAGAAAACAGGGAAAATCAATGAAAATGAAAACCACAATATGATTCTTTGTAAACATAAATAAAATTGATAAGTGACTAGTCAAACTGACCAAGAAAAAATAAAAGGAAGACAAAAATTATCAATGTCATGAAAGGAAAAGAATATATCACTGTAAGACCTCACGAAGGGAAAATAAAGGAACACTATAAAAAACTCTGTGCCTATAAATGTGACAACTTGCATTAAATGAACAAATTTCTGAATGACACTAATTATGAAAAC
>NW_012143546.1:9389-9911 GCF_000956105.1 Propithecus coquereli | reverse complement strand
GCACAGCTAAGGAAATAATCAACACAGTTAACAGATAACCTACAGAATGGGAGAAAATTTTGCAAACAATATATCTGATAAAGGGCTAATATCTAGATTCTACAAAAAACTCAAACAAATCAATAAGAAAAAAAAGAAACAACCTCATTAAAAAGTACGTAAAAGACATGAACAAATGTTTTTCAAAGAAGATAGACAAATAGCCAACAAACATATGAATAAATGCTCAACATCTCTAATCATCAAGGAAATGTAAATTAAGACCACAATGAGATACCATCTTATGCCTATAACAATGGCCATTATTAAAAAGTCAAAAAACAATAGGTGCTGGTGTGGATGCAGAGAGATAGGATCATTTAAATACTGTTGGTGGGACTGCAGGTTAGTACAGCCTCTATGGAAAACAGTATGGAGATTCCTCAAAGAAATAAATATAGACTTAACATTCGATCCAGCAATCCTACTGCTGGGTATCTACTCTAAGAAAAAGAAGTCATTTTATCAAAAAGATGCCTTCAT
>NW_012143546.1:5930-7177 GCF_000956105.1 Propithecus coquereli | reverse complement strand
CTCTTGAAAATCTGGGGTAGGAGTAGTTAATAAATGCTTCCATGTAATATTTTAGAGTCTAATTTGGATTACTTATAAAATTCCAGAGACATATAGAATACTATATGTACAGACATGGGGAAAGTTTTGGATGGGTAGGTTTTATTGCACAGATATGTAGAAGAAACTCTTGAAAATCTGAGGTAGGAGTAGTTAATAAAAAGATGTATATTCTCCCAAACCTCAGTGCTTCTTCCAAAGCAAGGAGTGCAGAGAGGAGAGCAAAGAGGCAGGGAGGGAAGGAGAGAAAAAGAGAGAGAGAGAGAGAGAGAGAGAGAAATTTCTGACAACAGTGAAATTGATCACACAATAATGCAGGTTCCTGCCTTTCCTTCCTTCCTCAAGACCAAGAGCATATTATTTTCATTGATTTATTTTGTTGTATATCTGTGTATATTTAGTAAAAAAAAATCATAAATCGGGATCACTGGGAGAAATTTGTTGGAACATAAATCCTTTAAAATTTACAACAGAATTATTCAAAAATATTACAAGTTTCTTCAGAGATAGCTCTTTTATTTTAATAAAAAATGTTTAAACATAATCTACAAAAGCATTTGACAAGCACTCTGTAGAGATTCACATGCATCTGTTGTAAAATTTCATCAAAGTTTCTTTAAGATCCCTTCCTACTTTGATAGTCCACAATAACATAGTAGCTCTGACCGGAAAAGAAGTGGATGCCCTGCCTCATTCTGACATCATCTCCCTTTTGTTTGTATCTATTCTCATAATTTGTAAAGATACTGAGACAGATGAGAAAATGCACTGTTTTGGCAATGGCCAGTCTGAAGTGGAATCTGGAAGTAAGTGTAGAAGAAGAGAGTGATGATCAGTGACCTGTCCTTATCCCTGCACCAATGGCTGTCTTCCGTCATCTTGTATTCACTACTTTTGGATGCCTTAGGTTACAATGCTAGCTTCAGAATTTCTGCTTTATAAGAATAATTAGGCAAAGTATGTATGGCAGTAATTTAGGGAAACTTAGCATTATGAATTAAATAGCATATTATTTTTAAAAGGCAGCAAGATACTAAGAAATATAAAAATACATGATACATTTGATTTTCAAAAACTTTCAAAAGTGGCATAGATCTACAATGAGGAGATATTTGAATGATCAGCAGAATTGATCTAAATCAGTATCACATGGATATAATTTACGTTCTGCATGATTTCTTGTAATCTCCTATTAATCCAATTGTATT
>NW_012143546.1:4060-4355 GCF_000956105.1 Propithecus coquereli | reverse complement strand
TTCTAGTATTTTTACAGTTTCAGGTCTTATGTTTAAGTCTTTAATCCATTGTGAGTTGACTTTTGTACATGATATGAAATAAGAATCTAATTTTACTCTTGTGCATGTAGGTATCCAGTTGTTCCAAGAATATTCATTAAAGAGACTCTCCTTTCCCCATTGTGTGGTCTTGGCATCTTTGTCAAAAATCAATGGACCATAAATGTGTGGATGCATGTGTTAGCTAACTTGATTTAGCCTTTTCACAATGTACATAATATGTCAAAACATCATGTTCTGCACCAGAAAGAGTACA
>NW_012143546.1:0-348 GCF_000956105.1 Propithecus coquereli | reverse complement strand
TGAAGCTACTCATTTTAATTCCCAAACCATGGCTCATGTTATATATACACTCACTGTTCCCTCACTGGCCTCTCTTGAATCTCTTCTCATCTCATCCATCTCCCTAAAGCACAGAAGTGATAGGTCACACTCAAAAACACCGTGATTCCCATAACTTATATCCAAACTCCTTGGCAAAACATTCAAGGCACCTGAAGCCTAATCTCAGCATCAGGGTCTGGTTTCATCTCCAGGCTGTTTGACATGTGTCTGCATCCCAGCAACACTACATTCTAGGCCAGTCCCGCAAAGGCTCTCTCCTGTACATCTGTGCCTTTGAGCTAATGGTTCTCTCTGCTTAGACTATTT
>NW_012143545.1:0-1641 GCF_000956105.1 Propithecus coquereli | reverse complement strand
TGGTTCCTGCCCATATTGAACTTGCATTAGAGTAAAGGACACAGGGAGCGATCATGTAAGCACATGAGTGAATGTGAAATTGCAAGTTAGCTGTGTACTCTGAAGGAAAAGAACACGGTTTTATGACAATGAACATGAGCTGGATGGAGGGAATCACAAAAGGTCCTTCTGAGAATGTGGCACTATCTCAGCTCTGCAGGATGAACAGTCATTAATTAGGTAAGTGGAGGTGGAAATGTGGACCAAAGAGCATTAGACATTGGGCAGCACATCACCCACAAAGATCCTGTGGTAGGTGGAAGCATATGAGTTTGAAGACCAGAAGGAGGTTCAAGTGACTGAAGCACAGTGTATGAAGGAAAGTGGCTCAAAACCAAGCTGGAGAGGTGGGCAAGGCTAGAACATTCGGAATTGTGTTGGCCATTACAGGTCTTGGACTTTATTCAGAGAGCTATGTTATTATTGGATTTATGTTTGGAAAAGCTTCTTCCAGCCGTGGCATGACAATGGATTGTAGAAGGTCAGTATCAACAGAGGAGGCTAGACAGCCCAGCCATTTTCATCAGTGACTAGAGATGGGGGGTGATGATGGTAACAGTGGGGATGGAGAGGAGTCAGACTCAAGAGGTGTTTAGGGGACAAAATCCACAGGCATTGGTGAAGGATTCTACGTGCTGACTGAGGGCAAGGGAGTCTTCAAGGATGTCTTCTTGGTTCCTTGCTTGTGCAAATGGGTTTGGCAGTGATGCCATTTTCTGAGATAAGAAACACAGACCAGGTTTTGCAGGGAAGATTGTAAATTCAGTTTTGTACATGTTGAGATTGAGGATTTTTTTTCTGCTAGAGATTGTTCCATAGGACCTCTTCTCAGGGTTCTTAATTGGTTTTCTCTTTGTGGTATTTTTGGTTGGTTTTATTTGCTTGTTTTACCCCATTCAGTCTGACATTTCAAAAATGCAATTGCAAGCCCTGACTGTGGCTATTTATCATGTCACCACATCAAAATATTGATGCTTGCCTAATTTGAACCTTCCCAGGGAGTAATGGAAACAAGAGAGAAGATGGAAAATTTGTTGATATTTCCAGGAGTGCTTGCAGGATGCTGGACACTGACCCTAGTCAGAGTCCAAATGTGTCAGGGAACTCCCCTGGCTTTGGGTGTCAAAAGCCATCCAAGGAGGCAGGGTTGCTTTTCTAGAAGATACTGCATGAGAAGGGGCAAGCCAAGTTAGGAGAATTGGCTCTCAATATACAGGGCTATTTCCGAGAATCACTAATGAGCTCTCCCTTCATTGAAAATTAAATTTGTCAAGGATATGAATCAGGTGTCATACGAAAAGAGAGGCTGATCAACTCCTGCAAAGCAATTTCGTTAAAACTCCAGGATGGGAGATGCCATTTCTTTTGCTCTAAGCTGGTTGAGATTTTGTTGGCAGGTCATTTTGAAACCTTTTCCATGAGAAAGAACACAGTGAATATGACAGCCTGTACAAAGTCAATTCACATCCAGGAAAAAAAAAAAAAGAGCATATATTCATGGCTATTTCTCTATTTTTGGAATTTTGGCCAATAACCTTATGAGGATGTATCATGCTTTTTTTGTTCAATATATTTTTTCCCACCTTCTGCCCTATATGTCTT
>NW_012143544.1:0-2997 GCF_000956105.1 Propithecus coquereli | reverse complement strand
AAATGTATTTTCATAGAGTTCAGCAAAATAGTCTTTTGATGCTTTTAATTTTCTGTATTTTCCCATTATCATTTCTCATTGTGTGTGTGTGTATGTGTGTGTGTGTGTGTGTGTGTGTTTTAGAAATGGGGTCTTGCTATGTTGCCCAGGCTGGAGTGCAGTGGCTATTCACAGGCACGATCATATCACACTGTAGCTTGGAACTTCTTGGTTCAAGTGATCCTCTTGCCTTAGTCTCCTGAGTGGCTGGGACTATAGGCTCATGCTACCGTGCCCAGCCATGTTGTGTGTTTCTGATTTCTCTCTTTTCCTTGATAAGATCGGGCAGTTTGTTTGATTTATGTTTTCAGAGAGCCAGTTTCAATTGTATTTATCAGTTCACTTTTTTCTGTTTTCTAAATTATTAATTTCAACTTTATTTTTATTATTCCTTTTCTAACTCTGTGAGTGGTATACTGAATTCATTCATTTTTACTTTTGTTTATTAATATAATTATATAAGGGTATGAATTCCATCTGAACACCATTTTAGCTTTATCTGAGTTTCTGAAAGGTAGTGTTTGTGTATATATACACACATATATAAAGATTGTTCATGCAGAGAACTAGCATTGAACACCTAATGGGTTTCAGGTTCTGTAAAGCCCTTTATGCATCTTGTCTCATTCAGTCCTCAATCAGCCATATGGACTAGGTAGTAGAGTTATCTCCATTTTGAAGTTGGGAAAATGTAGGCGCAGAAAGATAAAGTAATTTGTCCAAGGTCTGATGGCAAGTGGTAGTTTCAAGATTTGAACGCAGGCAGCCTGCCTCTGGAGCCTGTGCCCTGAACCCTGTGGTCGTATTTACTGCTGGGACTGGCGTCTTCGCTGGTTTCCGCACACACCACGCTCATTCCCACCCCTCACGCCGGTTTCCCCTTCCGACAGAAATGGACATCAGTTTCCCCACAGCCTCATAAACATGGTGTGTTATTGAACTTTAAAATTTTTGCGTATCTGATGGGAGAAATAGTGTCTTAGAATAGTTTTAATTTTCAATAAAAGGAGTGAGTTTGAGCATCTTTTCAAAAGTTTAGGAGCCGTTTGTTTTTCTATGTATTGGTTGTTTATATCCCTTGCACATTTTTTTATTGAGTTTTGTTCTTTCCCTAACCTTTTAACAGGAACTTTATATATTATAGAAATTAGCCCTTTTTCTATTAGATGCAAATATTTTTCCAAGTTCGTTGTTTGATTTTGTTTATGGTTTCTCCCTCATGCAGATATTTTTGATTTTTGTGTTTTTAACCTGTCATTATTTTCTTTCATGTCTTCTGGATTATAAATTATGTTGTAAAGGCCTTTCCCACTCTGAGATTATATATGAATCTTTCCTCATTTCTCCTAGAACTCTGATTTTTCACTTCCGACATTTAACTCTTCCATCCATCTAGAATTTTTCCTGGAGTATGGCTCCAATGTTTTGGGGTTTTCCCCCCAGATCGCCACCTGTTTATACCAACACCATTGATCAAATTGAGTTTATATTCCCCACTGGTTTGAAATGCCAACTTTATTTACTGAAGTCCTGCACCCATTTGCCTCTGTTCTGTTCAGCTGGTTTTCTGTCTATTCAAACTCCGGTTCCCAAATACTCGAGTAATGAGTGCGACTTAAAATCTAGCAGGGCTGCTTTTCCTTCTTGCTCCTCTTTTCTGGAGTTCTCTTTCCTGTTAGTGCTGTTGATTTCCTAATATGATCTTCAGATTCAGTTTCTTTAGTTCTAGTAAGCAACAAAAACAACCAAAAAATAAAACCCCAAACAAAACCCTCCTGTTGGTTCTTTTATCAAGATTACCTTAAGTTTAAAAATTAATTTAGGAAAACTTTACATATTTTATGATTTTGCGTCTTGTTCTCCAAGGATATAGTAAGTGCTTCTATTTATTCAACTCCATTTCTTTGTCCTTCAGGAACATTGTAAAATTTTGCCAAGTTGGTTTTGCTGAGTGGATTCCTAGAGATTTTACCTATTTGTTCAGAATGCACATGGGGCCTTTTCTTCATTTTATCTTCTAACTGTTGTTAGTGGGTTTGGAGGCTTCTGATTCCTGTATATTAATTTTACACCTTGCGTGCTGAATGTGTTTTCTTATTATTTCTAGTAGTTTTTGTTTTTAGTTGATTCTCTTGAATTTTCTAAATATCCAATTATATAATTTATTAATAGTAATAGCCCTACCTCCTCCCTTACAATTTTTATTCCTCTGATTTTCTTCTTTTATCTGGTTGCTTTAGATAGTGCCTCCAGAATGGTGTTAGATAATAAATGGAAAAATGCCAGCCTGACATTTTCCTGACTCCAGTGGGAGTTTTTAGTGTTTCCTTGTTAAGTTTGATATTGTCTTTTAGTCTGAGATAGACATGTTTTTAAAAATCATATTCATTAATCTCTATTTTATTAACAATTAAAAAAGCTCAATAATGTAGATTAAATTTTGATAGATGCCTTTTTACTATCTATGGATCTAATTATATTACTTTCCCTCTGACTTATTAATATGATGAATTATATTAATAGATTTCCTATATTGAATCATATTTATAGTTTTGGAATAAACACTTGGTCTTCGTAGATTCTATCTGCTGATATTTTATTTATGATTTTTGAATTGATATTTGTAAGATTGATCTTTAATTTTCCTTTTTGTGTGATAAATTGTTGCTGGGTTTTGATAGCAGTGTTATACTTGCTTTATAAAAAGAATTTAAACGTTTTCCTTATTTTTCTATGGCGTAGTTTAAATAGCATTGGAATAATCTATTCTTTAAAGATTTGGGAGAAATTCCCATGAAACCAACTGGACCTAGTGATTAAGGAAGGGTGAGTTGGCTAGTTGTCTGACAACTTTCTGCATTTCTTCTATGAAAAAAATATAAGATTTTTTTCTCTCTTCTGGAATAAGGTTGGTAAATTATGTCTTCCTAGAAAAATAACGATCTCATTCATATTTTC
>NW_012143543.1:0-1258 GCF_000956105.1 Propithecus coquereli | reverse complement strand
GTGCGTATGTAACACATTCTTCTCCCCCATTTGGTCGGGATTTTCACTGAAATCTTACTATATGCTAACTTCTATCACAAGCATATTAAAACCATAAACTGAGGCACAATAAATTTCAAAGAGTTTATTTGAACAACCAGCAACTCATGAACTAGGCAGCTGCAAACTAGAAATGGTTTGGGCTGTTAAAGAAGCGTTAGGGGACAGTTTTTATAGAGCAAACTCGGAAGTAATACAAAGAAAATATTTGACTGGTTACAGTTATAAAGTTGCCTTATTTGGCCTAGTTTGCTGGAAAGTCTCTACTTACATAAATTAGTTGGCTGTGCCTGATTGCATGAGCTTAAGTTCTGTTTTTCTTTAATACAGGCATTTATAAGAAATAGCTAAATTTAAGTTTCACCTCTGTTTGTAAATCAAGCAAGGTTTATGTCACTTATGAGGCCTCACTGGTTTTGCCTGCTCAGGGATTCTTCAGGCCTGGGCTCTATTTTAATTTACTTTAAAAGAATTTCCAGGAATGATTTTATCCTCGCAACACCCTAGCTCTATTCAACAGATGAGAAAACTGTGGTTTCGTGATATTTACTAAGTGGCCCAAGGTCACATAGCTAGTAAACATCAGAGCTGGGTTTCAATCTCAGATACTTGAAATGCCAATGTTTTTGGAAAGTAAAAAATGCAAAAGCTCTTGGAAGAAGTTAAATTGTAAACAAGTGCTGATCAGTAGGATCCCTAGTACTTTCTCACATGCTACGCACATATATGAAAATACACAAATTGTACGATTTTAATAACACCTTCCTCATAGGACTAATGTGAGGGTTATCATGATGATGGAAGTAAAGGTCCCAGGGACTCTAATAAGGATGCGTGTCTCTCTTACCTGGGGCAGCCTAGCTGGGAGGAGGGGTGGGGTCCCCCTTGCTCACCCATGCTTTCTCCAGACCCCTGAAAAACCTCTGGCTCCTTGGAGGCTCACAGCATCTGGCTATAGCAACTTGTCAGCACCACTGGTACTATCATTCCTGCAGATCTTGCGTCAGTCAATACGCTGCTTGCATCCCCACCCCACCCCACCCAGACTACAACATTTTCAACAGAAGTAAAATAATAATTCTGAATATAAACTGTTTTCATATGATCATGAATATTTTTAATTTGAACAAAGATGTAATGAATCTTACTGATATTACATAGTCTTGATGGGAAATATTTTTCTTAATTTGAAAATATGAAAGCAAATATTCTCAACCTT
>NW_012143542.1:0-1652 GCF_000956105.1 Propithecus coquereli | reverse complement strand
CACCTTATGAAAGTTCTAATGAAAAAAAAAAAAAAACACCTTATGAAAGTTCTACATTTCCAGGCCAAAGATTTTTTTCTTCCTCAAGTCCTGCTATAGGAAAAGAAGACCACAGTTTGCAGAGATGGACAGAAGACAAGATTGAGAATGAAAGGACTTACTGCTTTTATCATGTTATTTTATGAAATGCCAACCCCAGTCCTGCCATGTGCTGGCAGCGTGACCCTGTGTGAAACCTTTCTGAACCTCAGTTCTCGCTTATATAACATACTCAGAGTTGTGGCGAGGAGTAATTGAGAAAAATGGACAGGACGGCAACTTATAAACTATAAATGATGCAAAGCTTTCAGCTATGCTCACGTAGTAAGCGTAGTATTCCTCTCATTAGGGTGGGTGCTAGCTGGCTCAGCTCCCTGCCATGCTCAGGCTGTCCCATGGCCTGTGGGGTCCCAGGTGAGAGAAGGATACAACCAACCCTTTAATGGGTCCACCATGCCTTTGCTTTGGTCTTGTGAGACTGACAAATGGTTACATCCAACTTCAAAACAGATAATTCGACATCAGTAGAGGATCTGAGAGTTACTCATTTATTATAGGAGGAAGAACATCTTCAGTTTCCAACCTGAGCCTTCCTTCTATTCCATCTCCAAAAAACACCACTATAATTGTAACTGTTTCTAAATGCCAAAAAAAAAAGCTCTGAAAAAGTTCCCAGAAATCCAAATATTTGCTGTTATGTTAAAAGAAAAAGAAAGAAAGAAAAAGGAAAAAGAAAGCAAAGTCAGTACTAAGGATTTGTTTGTTTCAAGCACAATACAAAAAAAAAAAAATAGTGGGAGAGGGTCCCAAACTCTGTAGGATTTATGATGGCAGAATCCCATATGGCAATGTCAAATCTCTGTTCTGGAAGGAGGAGGATGGTTAATGGCAGGGCATGAAGTTGCGGGGAAGAGCTCTCACCACGCTATTCTTTCCTGTCTCTGCATATCTATTTAGTGTAGAATACATGTGCGAGGAGATCACAAAGATGCCTGTGTTTTGCATGAATTGTAGAAATGTGAAAATGATCAAGAACTCGTGGAAAAAATTTAGGATGAACACCTTTCCCAATTGTCATGCTGTAGAGCATGACAACAATTCTCTTTCTTTAGAATGGCTAAACTTGAACTTCTAATGTTTATTTGTTTGGGCAGGAACTTTCTAATTTGAGCTTGTTACCCTAAAAAAAAGATCAGAGAGACTGATTAGGACGGGAAGGTGGCGAGGTCAGAGTGGTCAATGAGGACTGACCAATGGGCAGGAGGTCACCTTTGTACAGAGACCAGACGGCTGGACGTTTCCTAAGCACGGTGTGTCTCAGGCCTCACTGTAAAGACCGAATGGTTCCAACCTGAACAAGTTCAGGGGACAACAGACAAACAGTCTGTGTCCGGGGGACAAAAAGGACATGGGTGGCTACACAGCACGGCATCAGTTGGCACAGTCATCCAACATTGAGCCAAATGGTTAGAAACCGCCCATTCCCTTCCTCCCAGTTGTAACAATTTCAACTGACCTAGCATAAAATAGAGGACACTGAGGTTTATGGGCAAATAAATAATAAGCTTACAGCTGACTCTGGGGCCAGACTGCCTGAAGTTAAATCCCAACTC
>NW_012143541.1:0-1563 GCF_000956105.1 Propithecus coquereli | reverse complement strand
AATGCTCTTTAGATGGTTTCAAATGAATGTCACCAGGGTCTAATACAAGATTCCCCTCCCTCCTTTTCTCCTGTATTCCTCCACACAGTAGGTGAATCATTCCCCCCATAGTCTTTCAAAGAATACTGTTCTATAACATATGTAACAAACTGTATGTTTAAGTTCCCCCAGTGTTTGGGGATCTCTCAGAGAAACAGAATCAAGCTATGCTTCAGCCAACACTGTAGATACCAACATTGTAGATACAATTTGGGCAGGGGTGCAACAATATCTCTGATAAAACATGCAACTGCTCAAAACATCCATCAATTTGGCCTTTATGTGAAGCCCATCAAAATCAGCTTGGCAGCACTTCTGACCAAATGATACCAAGAGAGGAGGCCATTATGAGGGCATTTCGTAACAACAAGAATTCTTGCAGGGCCAAGAGATGCTTACTTTTCAAGGCAAGTGGGAGGACATCCTTGGGATTCAAAGTTGCACTTCACTATGGGTTCTAGAGACCTTTCCCTGGAGCTCTTTAGGTAGCCTGAATACCGCAGAGACAGAGAGATTGGCAAAGAAGGAAAAGGAGGATCTACTTGCCATTTCCTAGGAAATCTGCCTACCCAGCTGGCACCAAGTGGATTCTTGTCTTTGTTTTTGAATGTATTCCAAGGCTTTGAAATGGGATTTCCTGAATCTAAAATGCCAGGTGCCTATAAACCATCTTGTTTGTCAGAGTTTTAATGACCTCCCTTTGTGTGAAGGCAAGGCAAAGAGAGTGTGCTCCTCTGAACTTGATAGCATGTTTCGAGTTGGCTCTCTTTATTATGGTCTTGCCCTTTCTGAAAAATGTTCCCTGACAGCTCTGCAGCCCCTCACGTGCAAAAGTAATGCTGGAGATTTACAACGTGCCTTCCTTCTGTGTGGCTCCAGGGACTAGAAGGCAAGCCGCAGGTGAATTGAATAACGGGAGTTTTCTGAGATCCCACACTTGGTTGTTTGCTCTCAAATTTAGAAGGAAGTTATAGAAAATGGCTCTTCCCTACATTTCAGACGTCCCCAGTCCTGCCTTGGATCAGCTGTTGATGATTTAATTTTATGTTCCCTCGAACTCCTGAGCTCAAATAATCCGCCCGCCTTGGCCTCCCAGAGTGCTAGGATTACAGGCGTGAGCCACCGCGCCCGGCCGAGGGAATTTTTTAATCTAACATATGGAAACATAGGAAATAAGCCATACAATTTTCTAACCAAAGAAAAACTTTAATAAGACACGTTTTCCTCTTTTAAACTACAAATATACAAACTGTCCTCTGAAAAAAGACCCACAAAACATCATAGTACATTATTTAACAAGAATAAGAGTCACAGTATGTTAATAATTCTGTTTCTGAGGAGAATAGAATAAATGAAGTCATGTTACTACTAGTAGATCTTCAGCTTAGTGAGAATTTTCTCTTTCTCTTTTCTTCTTCGTGGGGAAAGTTGGCTTCCTGACAGGATCTCCATCATCAGAGATGGTGGTTAAGATTAGTGCTTAGGATAAACATGTCCTCATTGTTCTTCATTGTATACACACAC
>NW_012143540.1:0-1094 GCF_000956105.1 Propithecus coquereli | reverse complement strand
TTTGAGACCAGCCTGGGTAACATAGCAAGACCCTGTCTCTATAAAAAATAAAAAAGTTAGCCAGGTGTGGTGGCACATGGCTCTAATCCTAGCTATGGGAGGCTGAGGCAGGAGGATCACTTGAGCCTAGGAGTTTGAGGTTGCAGTGAGCTATGATGGCGCCACTACACTCTAGCCTGGGCAACAGAGCCAGAGACCCTGTCTCAGAAAACATGAATAACCATATAAATAAATAAATAAATAACCAGTTTATTTTAGAGCAGTTTTAGATTTACAGAAAAATTAGGAAGAAAGGACAGAGAGTTCTATAAATCCCACATCCAGTTTCCCCTATTATTAACATCTTACATGAGCATGAAACATCTGTTACAATTAATGTAATGATATAGTATATCAATATTGATATATTATGATTAGCATCCATACAGTATTCATATTGCCTTAGTTTTTACCTACTGTCCTTCTTCTGTTCCAGGATCCCATCCCAGATACTACGTGACATTTAGTCAGCACATCTCCTTAGGCTCCACACGACGATGACAGATTCTCAAACTTTCTTTCTTTTGATAAACCTGAGAGTTTTGAGGAGTACTTGTCAGGTGTTGTGTAGCAAGTTCCTCATTGGGATTTGTCTAATGTTTTCCTTCTTAGACTAGGATTACGTGGTCCCAGGAGGAAGACCAGAGGTGGACTGCCATTTCCATTATATGCCAAGGGTACATACTATGAATGTGACTTATCACTATTGATGTTACCCTTGATCCCCTGGGAGGTAGTATTTATCTGTTTACTCCACCGTAAAGTTACCCCCCACTCCGACACACACTTTCTGTTCTGCATTTGGAAAGAATCGCTATGCGTAGCCCACACTTACCGAGTAGAGAGTTAGGGCTCACCTCCTTGAGGCAGAATACTTACTCAAATTATTTGAAGTACTTATTTATTTAGTTACTTATTTACATCAATATGGACTCAGGGTTTTTTTTTTATGCTATGAGTTATAATCTAATACTTATTTTCTTGCTTAAATTTTTCCAGCTTTCGCCACTGGGAGCTCTTTCAGTTGGCCCGTGTCCCTTCAGCATACTCCTTCA
>NW_012143539.1:0-1537 GCF_000956105.1 Propithecus coquereli | reverse complement strand
GAATAACTCATATTTGTTCTGTTTTATTTTATGTGCACAGGACTATTTCTTTTACTAAAAATGAAAAAGATCATTCACTATAGAATACTCTTATCTGCATTTTTCATTCTTAAATTAATACATTAATACACCTTCACATTAATACATGAAGAAAACATTCTTAGGACTCATGAGTCTGCTCTCTCCCCTTTCTGTTATCCAGATTTAATTCCACAGTGTGCTAACGGAAAGAATTTGTTTTATTTTGTTCTGGTTATTGTTCAATATTTTTTGTGTGGAGTGGAGAATTGCTTATAGGATCCTTGTATCATGAATGAAAATAAAACTGCTTTGCAATTTTGTTCAGTTTTCCCATAATAATGCTAATAATGAATGAGATAAATTATTATATACTGGATTACATAATATGCAGTGGTAGTTGAATTCTGTTCCCCCAAAATACATGTTCAAGTCCTAATTCCCAGTACCTGTGAATGTGACCTCATTTATAAACAGGATTTTTACAGATGTAATCAAGTTAAGATGAGGTCATAGTGAATAGGCCCCAAATCCAATGCCTGGTGTCTTTATATGGAAAGGAGAGGGAGATTGGGTACAGAGAAACAGAGGACACACACCCGCACACAGAGAGAGAGAGAGAGAGAGAGAGAGAGAGAGAGAAACAGCCATGTGACAATATAAGCCAAGAAACTGTAAACCAAGCAGTTATAATCCAAGGATTGGTGGCAACCACTGGAAATGAGGAGAAAGACATGGGACAGAGTCTCTCCTCAGAGTCTCTGGAAGGAATCAACACTGCAGACATCTTGATGTTGGATTTCTGGCCTCCTGAACTGTGAGAGAATAAATTTCTGTTGTTTTAAGCCACCCAGTTTATGGCCATTTTTATGCAAGCCCTAGGAAACTAATACATACAGTGTATGTAAACTGGTAAAATAACCACATCTCAGATTGTTCCTGGCATAAGAACGGCCAGCATTAGCCAGGACTTCCTATGCCTCCAAAGACATAGGGGATTAACTCTTACTTTGTATCTGGAAAATTCTTTTTGATTATCAAAAGTTTAAGGACATTGACTTACCTTTCCTCATGCTATACTTTCTATTTATGCTCATTATCACCTAAAATTACTGTCAACTTGAAAGAAATAATGATGTTGAAAATTAGAAGCAAGAATTGTTTATTGTGGCACTTGGGTTTCACAGGAAAACATTCATCTCATGATAGAGGCTGTGACTTTTCCATCTCCAGTTGCCTCCAGATTAATTTCCATTGTAAATGAGAATTAATTTTCCTATTAAAAATGAACATGTCCATCATTAAATAAAATGGGTGTATTAGAAATTTTAAGAGTACACAAACACACACACACACACACACACACACACACACACACACACACACATGAGATACACTCTCTCTGACAGGAAGAAAAAAAATACCTGACAGCATATATACCAAAATGTTAATAGAATTAAGAATTTCCAATTTTCTTCTTTTTGGTTGCACAAATTCCCTACTTTTTCTACAATAAGTA
>NW_012143538.1:0-1489 GCF_000956105.1 Propithecus coquereli | reverse complement strand
TTAGAGTAGTTAACTATATGCACATTGTTGTACAACAGATTTCTTTTTTCTTTTCTTTCCTTTTTAGTTTTTTTTTGAGACAGGATCTCGCTCTGTTGCTTGGAGTAGAGTGCAGTGGCACAATCATAGCTCACTGCAGCCTTGAACTTCTGGGCTAAAGTGATCCTCTTGCCTCAGCCTCCCAAGTATCTGGGACTATAGGTGCATACCACCATGCCTGGCTAATTTTTCTATTTTTTTGTAGAGATGGGGTCTTGCTATTGTCCAGGCTAGTCTGGAACCCCTGGGCTGAAGCAGTTCTCCTCCCTCGGCCTCCCTAAGTACTGCGATTATAGGCGTGAGCCACTTCACTCAGTCTGTGTGACAAATTTCTAAAACTTTTTCATCTTGATTTCTCAAAATGCTTTTCCGTTTATATATCTTCTTTGGAGAAATGTTCATTCGAGTCCTTTGCTCCTTTTTTAATTGGGTTTTTTTGATGTTGTTGAGTTGTAGTTCTTTATATATTCTGCATATTAACCACTTGTCAGATATATGGTGTGCAAACATTTTCTCCAATTCTGTAGGTTGCCTTTTCACTCTATTGATTGTTTTCTTTGTGGGTCAAAAGTTTTAAAGTTTGGCATAGTCCCGTTTGTCTGTTTTTGCTTTTGTTACCTGTGCTTTCGGTATCATATCTGAGAAATCATTGTCAAATCCAATGTCCTGAAGCTTTTCTCCTGCACTTTCTTCTAGGAGTTTTATAGTTCCAGGTCTTATGTTTATGTCTTTAATCCAGTTTTAGTTGATTGTTTTATATGGTGTAAGGTAAGGATCTAACTTTTACATGTGGATATCTGGTTTTCTCAGCACCATTTATTGAAGAAACTGTCCTTTCCCCACTGCTGTGTAGACTTGGTGCCCTTGTCAAAGATCATTTGACCATATATAAAAGGGTTTATTTCTGGGCTCTCTATTCTGTTCCATTGATCTATATCTGTATTTGGGACAGCACCATGCTGTTTTGATTATTGTGGCTTTGTAATACATTTCCAAATTAGGAAGTGTGAGGCTTCTAGCTTTGTTCTTTCTCAGATCGTTCTGGTTATTTGGACTCCTTTGAGATTCCATATGAATTTTAGGATTTTTTTTTCTATTTCTGCAAAAAAATGCCATTGGGTTTTTTTTGTTTTTTGTTTTTTTAAGAGGTGGAGTCTTGCTATGTTACCCAGGCTGGACTCAAGACCCCTGGGATCAAGTGATCCTCCTGCTTCAGCCTCCCAAGTAGCACTATTGGGATTTTGATAGGAATTGCACTGAATCTGTAGAACTTTGAGTAATATGGACATCTTAGCAATAGTATGTCTTCTAGTCCATGAACCTGAGATGTCTTTCTATTTTTATTTGCGTCCTTTTAAATTTCTTTCAACAATATTTTTCTAGTTTTTGGTATACAAATCTTTTGCCTCTGTGGTTAAGTTTATTCCTAAGTATCTTATTCTTTTTGATA
>NW_012143537.1:0-2555 GCF_000956105.1 Propithecus coquereli | reverse complement strand
AAAAAAAAAAAAAAGAAAACTGCAAAGCAATTTTTTTTGGTGCTAGGATAACAGTGGGAGTGGCACTGGGAACAAGAAGCAGTGAGTTCTTTTATTAAGCTGGAGAAGTAGGAGAATGATACAGCTAAGCCATGAATGAAGGAGGTTGTCTAGGAAAAGTCAAGCTTAAGGTAAGGTGAGATGGTCACAGAAATCCAGGCAAGAGATGATAGTGATCTGAATTGTTGTGGCGTGGGGATTGAGAGAAATAGATGGATTTGTTACATTTACCAGTTCTGTCAATTTCTTTATTTATAAAATAAATGAAATTATACTTGTAAACTCATAACCATGAATTTTTCTTAGGTATACATTTATATAGCTGCCACCTAGTTCAATATATAGAATATTTTCAGCATCCCAGAAGGCTCCCTCATATGTCACTTCCAAGTTGATATCTCCTCCAACCAAAAGTAGCTATTATTCTGACTTCTATCATAACAGAGTAGATAGTGTATGTTTTTGAATTTCGTGTAAGTAAGTCTGGTGTCTTGGGCTCAACCAGCATGTTTGTGAGATTCATCCATGTTGAATATAGCAATAGTTCATTCTTTTTAATTGCTGTGTGAGATTCCATTATATGAATATACCACAGTGCATTTATCCATACCATGATTGTTGGACAATTGGATGGTTTCTATTTTTTGGAAGTCTAAGGAGTTTTGAGTCAGTATGCTTTGGGGAACCACTGACAATTTTTGAGTGGGGAAGTAAGAGGGGACTTAAGAATACTAATCTGGCGATCTTACTTTTTTGTAATGAGGAGAACCTGATTACTGGGAGACAAAGGTAGAAGTCTAGGGCAAAAGTATGAAGTATTGAGGGTCTAAGTTGGGATAGTGATAGTGCGAATAAAAGGACAAGGACAGATATAAGAAATAATTCAAAGAAAGAACGGAAAGGTTTGATGGCAAATGGGTTTTTGGGAAACAATGGAGAAAAAGAAAAGTTAGGGGAAAATGGGCTTTTAATCTGGATGATTGAGAATGGTGGTGCCATTAACAGAAATTATTGTATCAGTTAGCAGAACTGCTTTGGTGTTTTAAGACATATTGACTAGTGTGTGAGGTGCCAATGAAAATATCCAGGGGGAGTTATCTAGCTAGAGTCAAAAATACTAGATTGGAGTTGAGGAAGGAGGTCCAATAGAGATTTGGGAATACATACATAGAGTTGATAATTGAAGCTACTAATTCTGGATTTGGTGGGGTACTGATGGTAGTTAAATTATTTGGACTGGTAATTGAGGTGTTAATTGAAACAATAGTTGAAAAATCTAGTTAAAAAGAAATTATATACAAGGGTTGGGAAGAAAAAAAAAGAAATCATATATTCTGATTCCTCAGGAATAAATTAGATTGTAGGAAAGGGTGATGGGTTAAAGATTATTTTTGGGAGCTGGGGAAAGATTTCCATGTCAGCAATGAAAATGTAGAAGCAGTGCTAAGGGATGAGATCCTGAGTGGAACAGAATTATAGGAAGCCTTCAGGACAGAACGTGGGGAAATACCCACAATTTGGCCTAGGAAAAGGAGTGGTAGTTACTAGAGATAGAATAAACACAGAGAGATCAGACTAGAATCATGTGGTACATTGACATAAACCAAGGTAGGTGGGTCAAATGTCATTGCCAAAGAGAGGATAAGGACTTGGGTGATCAGTCATAGGATTTGGTACATAGATTTTTTTTGTGTGTGTGGTCTTCAAGAGAATGGTTCAGAGACCAGAATGCTTGGGGGTTTACTGAGTGGATTGGATAAATATGGAAGCAATGAAAGTAGGAATTGAATTAAGAAGTTTAGTTTAAGAAAGAGGAACAACTCTTATTCCAAAACGGGAGACAAGAAGTAACAGATGGATGAAGATACAGCTTTTTAGAAACTGTGAAGAGGATTTGATTACAGGTGGAGAAGGTGAGAAGGTGTAATGTGAGGGAATTTTATAGAAGAGATTGAGTATTTGATGGGATTAAGGATTTAAATATGAAAATGATTTTGATTAGTCAATGAAGTAGAGAGTTAGTTGTATTTAGAATAAATCTGTTGTGGAAGATTTTATAGCATTCTGGTGGTGCTTAACACCCAGTGCGTGGGTGTGGAGAAAACAGATGGTGAGGATTGTCTATCACTGGGGAGATACGTAGTGAGTATAATGGAAGGTCATGATATTCTGGAGAGGGCAGTGTTAAAATGGCTGATAGATAGGTTTAAATTATGTAGGGAGACAAGTGAAGCCAGACAAAGGTAAAGAGCAGGTGTACAACTAGAGCATAAAGTGGTTGTGGTTTAAAAAAAAAAAAAACGAGGATCTCTGAAGTTACAATCCAAGTGTACAGCACTTTCAGTTGATGATCTGTTTTCAGTATATATGTGGGGCTAGGTGAAGTGCAGATGAAGGTTTTAAAGAAAGAAAACTGGGCCGGGCGCGGTGGCTCACGCCTGTAATCCTAGCTCTCTGGGAGGCTGAGGCGGGTGGATTGTTTGAGCTCAGGAGTTTGAAACCAGCCTGAGCAAGAG
>NW_012143536.1:0-2265 GCF_000956105.1 Propithecus coquereli | reverse complement strand
AAAATAAAACATAAAAATAAAATAAAGAACATTATGGGCCAGCTGTTTTTGTAGGATGCGGCTGAGTTTGGGTCCGACGTTTCCTCATGATGAGATTCAGGTCACTGCGTCCTATCTGGAGGCTACTGACTCTGGTTTGCTCCACACTGATGACGTCCTCTTCCAACACTTTGGTGGAACGGTGCTGCCAAGCTTCCCCACTCTGAAGTCACCATTTACCCCTGTGTCATAATATCTCATGGCAGAGTAGCTTAGAACTAAGTAATTATGCCATTCCTCACCAAACTTTCCATTTATCCATCTATTTATTTACATTAACATGGGCTCATGGTTTCTTAGTTTATTCAATGGGCTGTAATGTTGCTATCATTATTTTTTGTGACACTCAAAATTTCTCCATTTGACCAGTGGAATCCCCTTTAAGCAAGCTTTTGTGTCCCTTCGACATGTCCCCATTATTCTTTGAGCTCTCTTCCTTGTTTTCTGGTACAAGATATATCAGGTTCATCCGGGACTTTTCCTGCTCAAGTCCTGGAATCAGCTGCTTCTCCAAGGAGCTTTGTTGCTTTTGGTGGACAATGGTGTTTAGAAGCTATGATCTTGGCCCCAGCTGTGTTCACAGCTGCTGGAGTGTCTCTGCTTCTCCCTGTTGGCTCCATCCTCCAGCATCCTCTGGTGGCCAAGATGCCCCTGAAGTTGCAGGTTCTCATAGGCCACAGTGGCCTTGGCCTCAGAAGGAGAAAGACCCTCTCTCCTTTGGTGTTTCCCTCCATCCCCTTAAATAAAGGGCTTTATTGGCCCTGCTCAGCCAGTTTTCCATCCCCAGGCCGATCACTGTGGTGGAGCATGGGGCACTTGTTAGCTAAGCTTGGGTTCCAGGCCCACTCTTATTTGAAGAAGTGGTGGTGGGTGGGTACTGCAGAATTCAGCCTCACCGAGCTACATGGGAAGGGTAGCCTACGGAAAGACGGGGCTCTTTCACCAAAAGAAACATGCAGAGATTTGGGGGAGACGAAATAGCAGATACCTACTGTAACGAATAGGTGTTTAGCTATAAATTGTGAGAACTGCCAAAAGAGAACAGGATGGCGGACAAGAGCACCATGGGGGGCGGGAGGTGGGGGCTTCTTAGCCCAAGGGTGAGGAGCAGAGGGCCAGCAGAGGCCGGAGCAGGGGAGCCCAGCGGGGCAAGGAGGTGTTGGCAGGGAGCGCCCGGAAGAGGAAACCGCCTGTGTGCAGCCCTGAGGGGAAGCTTGCCCAAGGTTGGAAGGAGGCCAGCACGGCCAGAGGGTCATGAGCGAGGGGACAGCAGTGGGACACAGGGCTGAGCCTTGAAGGTCCTGGGCCCCAGCAAGCACGCCAGCTTTGCACTCAAGGAAACGGCACCACTGAAGGGTTTTAGGGAGGGGAGGTGACATGGACTGATTTACACTTTTAAAAGCTCAACGTGGCTGCTGGGGGTGGCGGGTAAGGATTGGAGGGCCCAGAGGGGGAGGGGAGATGGGACTGTGGCACCCCAGGTACACCAGATCTTCATCTTCTCCCACCCACTTCTCTCCTCACTGAAACTGACATGCAGGAGCCCTCGATGATGTGACTTCATGCCTGGTGCACGTGCCAGAGAAGAGAGAGGACGGCAACAAAATGGCTCCGGTATGCCTCCTGCCCAACCCCCGCTGACTGTCCTGGGACACCCCCGCTCCGCCCACCCTGCAGCCCCAGTGTCTCGGCAGTCCTTGTCACTGCCCGGCTCTTCCTTTCTCAGTAGGTGTCACCGTCTATGCACCATGGGCTTCGCTTATTCATCTGGTTTCTTGTTCATCCCCCCACCCCCACTCCGTGAGAACACATCCTCTGTTAACTGCGGATTTGGTTTGTTTTTCACAGCTGTATCCTCAGCATCTAGGCAGTGCCTGGCCAGTAGTAGATGCTCAATAAAAGTTTTTTATACAACTGAATGAATTGTAGGAGGGGCTCTGAGAGGGGCAGAAAGGCTAGAAATGGCCTTTTTCAGGACACAGGTAGGCCTGACCCGGGTCTGGGCCATGCGGCAGGCTCGGGAGGCCAGAGAAGGCCAGTCCAGCAGATGAAGGACAGCATCGGCAGCATTCAGTGAGGGCCAGTGGGGGCAGCCTGGACAAGGTGGCGGACATCAGTGTGACACACGGAGCGTGGGCAACACTGGTTGCTGGGCAGTCTGGGGGCAGGGGCTCCACCTCTGTTAGAGCCGGTTCCCCTCGGCCCCAGGAACAGAGAGGCAGAGTC
>NW_012143535.1:45800-46710 GCF_000956105.1 Propithecus coquereli | reverse complement strand
AGTACAAGTTATCTCAGGTGACCCTGCTTCATCAAAATAAAATTTACAGAGAAAAGGACTGTAACAGTACTTAATCCCAAAGATTAAAATGGGATGGGGGACAGATGGTAAATAATTTTTAAGGTGGGAAGGGGAGCTAGAATTTGGGCCTGACATATAGAAAGGGATAGCAGTAAGAGGTGAGGGCAAAGAGGGAAATGGTCTGAACCACAAGTTCAAGCAGAGTCAGGCATAGGGTGGTAAACTTATATCAGTAGAAGGACAGAGCAGAAGTTTATTACTCATAATCCTTCAACTAGGGCTGAAACTAAGAGATAGCTAGGTCTTTAGGATAATATTGAAATTCTTACTTGCTTAATTCTGCTTTGTCTCCTCCCCCATTGTGACTATATAACCATGCAGGGGGCTTCATATCCTCTTATGAAGTCACTCAGACTCTGATGTGAAAGGTGCTGAATAACAGTGAAAAGTGCTTGGATCTTAAAGTCAGATAGACCTGAGTTTGAATCGAGTTTCTACCACTTACTAGTTGTGTGACCTTGGGTGATTAATGCTCCTCTGAGCCTATTCCCTTTTCTATAAAATAGAAATGCTAATACATACTTTGCTGGATGATTGCGAGGATTAAATAAGAATATACATGTGAAGTGTAAGAGAACACACGAGGTGTTCAGCAAGTAGTGTAAGTAATATTGTCAGATAATATGGATCCAATGGCTGGCTCAGTTACCTATTTTGTAACTAGTATCCTTGGACTTCAGTTTCCTTTTCTGCGAAATAAGGATACTATTAATTTGGGAGGTTTAGAGAGTCCTAAAATCTTTTTAAATTGTCTGCAAACATTATTATTAGGGTCCACAGCACATCTTTTTCCTATGCCCTTGAGAAGGCTGAACTCGGTTATTATCAC
>NW_012143535.1:43791-44350 GCF_000956105.1 Propithecus coquereli | reverse complement strand
AAAAATTATAATTTACAATAAGACCAAAATGCAGTAAAAGCTTAGAAATAATTATAATAGGCTGTGTATACAATATCTGATACTATTAGCAGTTTATTTATTCTAAATACATCCTATTTATTTATTTTCAGTGATGCCATTCCCTTCTAGTTTTCCGCCCACTCCTCTAACTTTCCCTTTTCAAGCTCTTTCATGTCCTTTTTCTCTGCCTCCCCTACAAATATATCTCCTTGGGACTCTAACTTTAGCTCACTGTTTTTCTTCTTCTGCATACATTCTGATGATCAATCATCAATCCGTCTGATTTAGAAAACTATATTTATCATTACCAAACACATATTTGGTCTAGACATCTACTCAAACTTCAAAATTATATATCTAACTTCCTGCTGTATCGATATGTCACTGGATGTTCTCCTACTCAACAATTCAAGGCTAAGCTCACATTTTCTTCCACTCCACACTGACTTGCAAGCCCTCCTACACTCTGTGTCTCAGTCCACCCAGTTATTTAATATAGAAGCCAAGGAGTCATCTGAGATTTCTCCTTACCCATTAT
>NW_012143535.1:31160-31481 GCF_000956105.1 Propithecus coquereli | reverse complement strand
TCTGAAATATATATTTGACATTTTTCATCTTGTAAAATATTAACATTATCTAGAGAATATTTTAATTTATGTCAATTATTTACCTTTAGTTTATTTAATCATCATAACTACCCTTTAAAATTTTTGATAGAGCAATTGAAACCAAGCTCAGAAAGTTTATACAACTTGCTCCAAAGTAAACATATAGTAAGAGCCAGAATTTGAAACTAGAGATGAAGTTTCCTGAATTTAGGGCAGCTTCTTTTTCAGTGAAATCAAATTCTCTCCTCAGTGCTAAATGGTGATGGATACAGAAATAAAGATAAATATAATTTTATTCTC
>NW_012143535.1:28315-29735 GCF_000956105.1 Propithecus coquereli | reverse complement strand
TTCCTGTAGAAGGGCTGTATTGACAAAAAATGAGAATATTGGCATATAATGATGGCATTTTAAAGTGTAAGAATAATGTGTATCAAAACTAAAAATCCAACTGTACCAAAATCAATCTTCTATTAGCACTGTTTGGATCACATTACTCTTCTGCTCAAAGCCTTCGTTGACTCTCATTATTCATTAGGCAGGAGAGTGACGTCATCAGAGTGAGCTCCACAGGCAGATGTTGGGCTGCATTCTGCATTTCCAGCTTAGTGTCTCACTACTCACCCTCCTCTTCCTCTCACACACACTCTTTCTTATTGTTTGCTCCAGCCAAATCACACAAGTTGCCATTCTTTACAATTGTCTTACACATCCTATCTCACTTCTTTTCCTTGTGACATTCTATCCATCTATCTCCTTTTTTAAACATAGTTGAGAAGTAGTTCACATTGCACAAAATTCTGTGTACTGCAATAATATTAGAATATTAAGAGAGTTGTGAAAACATCACCATAATCCATTTAGAACATTTTTGTCGCCCAAAAATAAACTCCTGTGCAATAGCAGTTACTCTCCATTTGTACTCCTCTCCACCCCTTCCTTAGACAATCAGTAATCTACTTTAAATATCTATAGATTTTTCTCTCTGGACTTATCATATAAACAAAATCACAAAATATATGTTGTCTTGTGACCACTTCCTTCATGCAGCATAATGTTTTTAAGGTGCATCAATGTGTGAGCTTGTATCCGTGCTTTATTCCTTACTATTGCTGAATAATAGTTCATTATATGCATATACATTTTATAAATCCATTTGTCAGTTGGTGTATATTTAGGTTATTTCTACTTTTTGGCTGTTATGAATGATGCTGCTATCTACATTGGATACAAGCCTTTGGTGGACATATTTTTCCAGTTTTCTTGGGTTTATACTTAGGAGTGAAAATGCTGAATTATATGGTGGATTAGTCAAGGATCCCCAGAGAAACAGAACCAATAGGATACATACACACACACACACACACACACACACACGCATTTGTAACAAAATAAGAAGAAAATATTCATAGCAATCACAGTCTTCATTTTTATAACTGGTCACATTGTTATAACTGGTATTTATAACTACCACCCTCTACTACCCAATCTGTGTTACTTTTGCCTTCAGCAAGCACCTCAGCTGGCTATGGTTATTTATTTAATACCTGGTGGGTTGACCAAAATCTTCCTTCCTGAAGGGTCTGGGCCATTCTGCCTGTAGTGGGTCGTTATAGTTTTCCATTGACCTTAATCACAGGACTTGGTAACACAAAGAGACACCAGAGGGATCTCCTGTATACCAGACATACTCTTCCTTACCTCCATTGTGTAATAGCACTCCAGTTTCCCTCATGGTAGTCATGATCAATCATTCTACCCACCACAGTAA
>NW_012143535.1:25409-26085 GCF_000956105.1 Propithecus coquereli | reverse complement strand
TATGCAATCTGCTGTTGTTGAATGGAGTGCTCTATAGATGTCTGTTAAATTTACGTTGTTTATAGTGTTGTTCAATCTTTCTATCTTTGTATGATTCATTGTTTTAAGTCTATTTTGTCTGTCATTAAAATATTCACTTTATCTCTAGTATGGTTGCTCTTTTCATGTTGTATATTTTTGTCTGTTGCTTTACTTTCAACCTATGCATATCTTTGAATCTGAAGTATGTATCCTGAAGATAGCAAATAGTTGTATCTTGTTAGACAGTAATGCTGGCCTTATAAAATGTGTTTGGAACTATTTTCTCCTATTCAATTTTTTGGAATATTTTGAGAAGTCCTGGTATTATTTCTTTTTTAATGCTTGGTAAAAATGAGCCATAAAGTCATCTGATCCTGGGATTTTCTTTGATGGAAAATTTTTCATTGCTGATTCAATCTTGCTAGTCATTATTAGTCTGTTCAGATATTCTATTTCTTCATTATTCAATTCTTGGTAGGTTGTATGTGTCTAGAAATGTATCCATTTCATCTAGGTCATCCAATTTGTTAGCATACAATTGTTCATAGTAGTCTCTGTATCCTTTATATTTCCGTGGCATCAGTTGGAATGTTTCCTTTATATTTTTGCTTTTCATTTATTTGAGTTTTCTCTCTTTGTTTATTTAATTTATAGG
>NW_012143535.1:24607-25359 GCF_000956105.1 Propithecus coquereli | reverse complement strand
TATGACCTAGCCTATGTCCTATCTTGGAGAATGTTCAGTGAGTGCTTGAGAAGGCTATGCAATCTGCTGTTGTTGAATGGATTGCTCTATAGATGTCTGTTAAATTTAGGTTGTTTATAGTGTTGTTCAATCTTTCTTTGTACGATTCATTGCTTTAAGTCTATTTTGTCTGTCATTAAAATATCCACTTTATCTCTGGTATGGTTGCTGTTTTCATATTGTATATTTTTGTCTGTTGCTTTACTTTCAACCTATGCATATCTTTGAATCTGAAATATGTCTCCTAAAGACAGCAAATAGTTGTATCTTCTTAGGCAGTAATGCTGGCCTTATAAAATGTGTTTGGAACTATTTCCTCCTATTCAACTTTTTGGAATATTTTGACAAGTGCTGCTATTATTTCTTTTTTAATGCTTGGTAAAAATGAGCCATAAAGTCATCTGATCCTGGGATTTTCTTTGATGGAAAATTTTTCATTGCTGATTCAATCATGCTAGTCATTATTAGTCTGTTCAGATATTCTGTTTCTTCATTATGCACTTCTTGGTAGGTTGTATGTGTCTAGAAATGTATCCATTTCATCTGTTACCCAATTTGTTAGCACACAATTGTTCATAGTAGTCTCTGTATCCTTTGTATTTCCATTGCATCAATTGGAATGTTTCCTCTTCTATTTTTGCTTTTCATTTATTTGAGTCTTCTCTCTTTGTTTGTTTAATTTAGCTAAATGTTCTCAATTTTGTTTATCTTTT
>NW_012143535.1:12069-12959 GCF_000956105.1 Propithecus coquereli | reverse complement strand
GAAGCTGAATTGGAGTGGGACCTCATTATAAAACCCTGGCAGCTGCTGCCTAGGTTTAGTTTCCTAAGCAACCCGGAAACTTAATTATACCCAAATAACAAGGATGAGTATTTAGAGGAATAAGATTTAGTGGAATCACTATCATCAAGGATGTAAGAGCTGAGATTATTGAGAGAAAAAGTAAAAATGAGAAAATGCAATTCGGTGATCATATAAATTAGCTGCAGAGCTTTTAAGACAATGTTTTAGAAAGACCTATAGTATTTTACATCTTTATTAGTCTTTAGGTTTTCAGTGGGAGACTACAAGTATTTAAATAATCAGCATACATTATATTGCTTGGGACAGTGTTTGCACCTAATAGCTACTGAAAGTTAGGGAAGTGTTCCTTCAAGGAATAATCCTTGAATTCGATCTTGAAAAATGGGTAGAATTTGGATATGCAGAAGGTTCATGTATATTTATAATCAAAATTAGTCTATTTATTCAATTCAACTTCCACATGTGTTGTCATCTGTGTTTGCTGTTATGCCTCCTCATGTCATCTGCAGTATTCTTCTTCCCCAACACCCTCATAAATTCTGGTTCCAGGCAGAGTTAAAGAGTTGCGACGACTCCAGGTCCTCTTACAATTCTTTATGGTTTTTAATGCATCTCAAACCATTTCTCTGTTATGTTGGGAGGTTTAAAATTAAAAGGCCCATAGAGATCAGATTCTGGAACGAACTTCTAAGTAATTTACAAATCCTTTCATTAACATCGATACAGATGATCAAAGAGATTCTGCTTCGAAATATCCCATTGAAGGGCTGCCCCTAATTCATGTCATAACCTATTTTTGTATTGAAAACTTCTAATGGAAAGTCTTCAGAATGTGAAACAAAATGTTC
>NW_012143535.1:0-1329 GCF_000956105.1 Propithecus coquereli | reverse complement strand
TCTAGAAGTACCATTTTGAATGGTTACATGTGTATCTTTTTAGGCATTTTCTATGCATATAAAAGCATTTGTATATTTTATGTATGTATCTATTTATAATATGTATTCTTTTAATTGAAACATAAAAATTATTCATATTTATGGGTGATAGTGTGATATTTCCATACATGTATACAATGTATAATGATCAAATCAGGATAATTAGCATATCCATCACTGCAAATATTTATCATTTCTTTGTGTTGGTAACATTCAAAGTCATCTCTTATAGCTAATTGAAAAAATAGAATAAATTATTGTTTAATATTGTCACCCTACAGTTCTGTAGAACACCAGAACTTATTCCTCCTATCTAGCCATAATTTTATATCCATTAAGCAAATTATCCCTATCTCCCACTCTCCCATACCCTTCCTAGTCTCTAAAAACTGCTATTTACTCTCCACTTTTATGAGATTAACTTTTTTAGCTTCCACATATGAGTGAGGTCATGCTACCATTTGTCTTTCTATGCCTGACTTATTTCACTTAATGTCCTCCGGTTCCATCCACGTTGCTACAAATGACAGAATTTCACTCTTTTTATGGCTGAATAATATTCCATTGTGTATATACATCACATTTTTTATTCATTCATCTATTGATGGACACTTAGGTGGATTCCATGCCATTGCTATTGTGACTAGCACTGCAATAAACATGGGAGTGGGAGTGTGGATATCTCTTCAACATACTGATTTCCTTTCTTTTCCATATATACCCAGTAATGGGATTGCTGGATCATATGTTGGTCTTATTTTTTAGCTTTTTGAGGAATTTCTATACTATTTTTCCAGAATGACTCTACTAATTTACAGTCCTACCAACAATGTATAAGAGTTTCCTTTTGTCTGCATCCTCACCAGCATTTGTAATTTTTGCCTTTTTGCTGATAGCCATTCTAACCAGGGCAAGATGACAGTTCATTGTGCTTTTGATTTGCATTTCCCTGAGGATTAGTGATATTGAGCATTTCTTCACATACTTCTTGGTCATTTTTATGTCTTCTTTTGAGAATTATCTATTCAGATCCTTTCCCCATTTTTTAATCAGATTATTTTTCTGCTTTTGACTTGTTTGAGTTTTTTTGTATATTCAGAATATTAATCTCTTATTGAATTCTCTTTATTTTTCAATACGTATCATATTATTCTACTGCAACTTGCCTTTGTCACCAATTTTGTATTATATTTTATATCACTATTATCGAATTTTTTCATATACAGTAGCTACATCATCTAATTGCATGAATGGGTATCATGAATTTAAACTATAATCTATTTATAAACA
>NW_012143534.1:0-994 GCF_000956105.1 Propithecus coquereli | reverse complement strand
GTGCAGTGGCATCATCCTAGCTCACAACCACCTCAAACTCCTGGGCTCAAGCGATCCTCCTGCCTCAGCCTCCCAGGTAGCTGGGACTACAGGCACGTGCCACCATGCCCGGCTAATTTTTTCTATTTTTAAATTTATTGATCGGTAAAATATACTTGTAGTACCTTGCTACCAATTTTATTTTTCATGTCTACTATATATGTACTTTTCTCTCCTTTAAGAGACAGGGTCTCACTGTCACCCAGGCTGGAGTACAGTGGTGGGATCACAGCTCACTGTAACCTTGAACTCCTGGATTCAAGCAATCCTCCTGCGTTGGCCTCCCAAAGCACTGGGATTACAGACATGGACCACTGTGGCCTGACTCTTTTTCATTCTTAATATTTGTTATTTGTATCATTGTTTTGTTTCCCCCCAAACAATCTTACTAGGGTTTATTTCATTATTTTTTACATAAATTCACCTTTCAGTCTGTTGGTGCTCGCTACTGTTTATTACCCATTTCATTAATGTATTCTCTTTGTTATTTTCTTCTTTCTACTTTCTCCAGTATTATTCTTGACTTTTTCTAATTTTTAAAATGTAATGCTTAGCTCATTAATTTCAATCTATTTTATAATATATTCATTTAAGATTATATTTCATGCACTCCTGCAGATGCAGTTTTAATGTGGTCTTTTCAATATCAATAAGGTTTAAATACTGTATAATTTCCATCATGATTTTTACTTTCACCAATGAGTTATTTAGAAGTATGTATGTGAGGGGTTGGTTGGCTACTGTTTTGTTAAGGGACTTCTTTTTTTTTTTTCTGCCACCAAAATGGCTTTATTATTGTAACTGACAACAAGCACAACACCGCAATTGTATCATTATTTTGTTTGGTTTCTTAAATATTACTTAAGTGTGCATTAAAAATATATGTTTAGGCCGGGCGCGGTGGCTCACGCCTGTAATCCTAGCTCTCTGGGAGGCTGAGGCAGGTGGATTGTTT
>NW_012143533.1:0-3156 GCF_000956105.1 Propithecus coquereli | reverse complement strand
ACTTGGTTTTTGGTGTTTTTTGATGTGCACAAGTTTTTATTTTTATTTTTTTAGTCAAATTTATTGGTCTATTTTTATTGCCTCTGGATTTTGAATCACGGAAAGTCTTTTCTACACCAAACTTAAAGAGAAAATATGTCTTGCTTTTTCTCTAGTACTTGCATGGTTTTACTTCTTACGTTTAGATTCCTAATCCATTCAGAGTTTATTCCTGTGTATGGTATGAAATATAGATCTAATTTTATTTTTTTCTAAATGGCTTCACAGTTCTCTCAGATAATTTATTTAAATATCTGTCTTTATTCTATGGATTTAAGATGTTGCCTTTATCACATTCTAACTTTCTATAGGTCTGTTGTTCCACATCCTCACCAACATTTCTTATTATCAGTATTTTTTATTTTAGCCATTCTGATAGGTATATAAGGGCAGCTCATTGTGGCTTTAATTTGTATTCCACTAACGGCTGAAGAAGTTGAGCATCTTATGTGCTTATTTACCATCTATATATTCTCTTTAATGAAGTGTTAGTTCAAGTATTTTGTCTTCTTTTAACTGGATTATTGTTTCCTTATCATCATCGTTATTATTTTTTTAAGCAGAGTTTTGCTTTGTCACCCAGGCTAGAGTGCAGTGGTGTCATCATAGCTCACTGCAACCTCAAACTCCTGGACTCAAATGATCCTACTGCCTCAGCCTCCTGAGTTACCAGGACTACAGGTGCGTGCCACCACACTTGGCTGATTTTTTTTTCTATTTTTTGTAGAGTTGAGGTTATGCTATGTTTCTCAGGCTTGTATTAAACTCCTGGCCTCAAGCAATGCTCCCACCTTAGCCTCCCAAAGTGCTAGGATTATAGATGTGAGGCACTGTGCCTGGCCTAGATTATTGTTTTCTTATTGTTGAATTTAGAGAGTTCTACAAATTAATGTTATACATTCTGAGTACAGGTCCTTTGTATGATTGTGATTTCCAAACATTTTTCCTGAGCTGTAGATTTTCATTCTTTTAATAATATCTTTCACAGAGCAAATCTTTTAAATTTTAATGAAGTTTAATTTACCAAATTTTTGTTTTATTGGTCATGCCTTTGGTGTCATGTCTTAAAATTCTTAATAAAAATATTCTGCTATGTTTTATAGTTTTACATTTTATATTTTAGGTTCATACCTACAATCCATTTCAACTTAATTTTTGTGTATGATGTGAGGTTTTTGTTGAAGTGCATTTTTTTCCCTATGTGTATCTGTCTTAGTCCATTTTCTGCTTCTATAGCAGATTGCTGCAGACTGAGTAATTTGTATGGAAAAGAAGTTTGAGCTAAAGCTCATGATTCTTGAGGCTGGAAAGTCCTAGAACATGCTGCTGCCATCTGGTGAGGGCCTCTTGCTATGTCATAACATGGCAGAGGGCATCACATGGCAAGAGAGCAAGGGTGTACATGTCATCTCAGGTTTCTCTTTCTCTTCTTATAAAATCACTGGTCTCAATGTGGGGGTCATGCCCTGATGATCTTATCTAACCCTAATTGCCTCCCAAAGACTCCACCTCTAATCAACATATAAAGTTTAGGATTAAGTCTCCAACACATGAAAATTTGGTGGACACATTGAAACCATGGCAGTAACCAATTGCTCCAAGATCAGTTGTTGAAAAAAACTATCCTTTCTACATTAAATTATTTTTGCACATTTGTCAAAAACAGGTAGGCCATATTTGTATGGGTCTATTTCCAGACTATAGTCTGATTTAGTGATCCATGTTTTTAGATACTGTCTTGACTATGTTGAGTAAGAGTGAAGGCTCGCATTCCAGGCCTCTCTTGCTGCAGTAGCCATCACCAGTCCTACCCCAACTCCACTTGGGAACTGGAATGTAAGAGAATAAAGAAAATAAAGAGAAAACAATCCAGAAAGATTTCCCTCACATTTACTGAACTTTGTAGGGCTTTCTTTTCTGCTACACAGCCAGAACCAGAGAGTTTCTATAGAGAGAGAGAGAGAGAGAGAGAGAGAGACAGATATAGATATTTTTATTTCAAAATATTAAGGAAGTACACATGTTTTTGTTACATAGATACATTGTATAATACTTAAGTCAGGACTTTTAGTGTACCTATCATGATAATAGTGTTCACTGTACCAGATAGTTTTTTTTTTATTATTATTTCAGCATGGTATGCAGGTACAAATATTTAGGTTACATATAATGCCCTTGTCCCTCCCTCCCCCCCGAGTCGGAGCTTCAAGCGTGTCCATCCCCCAGACGGTGCTCATCGTCCTCATTATGTATGTGTATACCCATCCCCTACTCCCCGCTCCCATCTGCCCGACACCCGATGAATGTTACTCCTATACAGTATTCCTTCCTTTCTTACGTGAAGGGTAGCATACTATAGGTACTTTTTAAATTTGCTCTTTTCACTTAATATATTCTAAAAATCACTCCCTACTGGTTCAGGATTATCTTCCTCATGCTTCTTTATAGTTGCATAGTACTGAATTTTGTGACTATACCATAGTTTATTTAACTACTTTCCTATATATAGACACTTACGTTGTTTAAGGCACTTTGAATTACATACAATGGTGAAGTGAATAATCCTGTGACTAGGTATTTTTGTATTGTTAGAAGTGTATCTTTAGAGTGGATTCCTAGAAGTGGAATTGCTGGATCAAAATATAAGTGCACATGTAGCTTTTTTGAGTGTTACATTTCCCTCCAGATGGGTGTACTGATTTTGAATCCCACTGGTAATATATGAGAATGTCTGTTTTCCCACAGCCTTAGTAACTTCTAAAATATGTTTCCATCTGATAGGTAAGACATTATATCTCATTGTTTAAATTTGCATTTCTCCAATTATTAGTGAGTTTGAATATTATTCATGTACTTGGGGACCATTTTATATCTTTTATCATGAACTGCCTGGTCTACAATTTTCCATCAAGATTTGTACTTTGACCCTAAAGTTTAAGCACTATTTACATATCAGAGATATTAGCCCTTTGTCTGCAATGTAAATTGTGAATACTTTCTCCGGTTTGTTAGTTCCATTTTGACTTGGTTTTTGGTGTTTTTTGATGTGCACAAGTTTTTATTTTTATTTTTTTAGTCAAATTTATTGGTCTATTTTTATTGCCTCTGGATTTTGAA
>NW_012143532.1:0-2800 GCF_000956105.1 Propithecus coquereli | reverse complement strand
AAAAAAACAACAGAAAAGACGAAATATAATACTAGGAAAAAGATGCCTATGAATTAATTTTAAATATTTCTTAAGGGAAATAAATAACATATATAAGAGAGAGAAAAAAGAAAGAGAAAAATAGAAATAAAACAGGAACAAACATCTGTCACAGATAAAACAAAGGCTTATTATCCATCATAAATATCATAAATCCATCATAGATCTCATAAATCAATAAGAAAAAACCTAATATAAGAAATGGGGCAAATATATACATAGGCAATCCCCAGAAGAATGATTTGAAAATTGCAAAAAATATATAAGTAAATGGTTAACCTCACTGGTAACCAAGTAAATATATATTTATTTGTTGATTATCAGATTTGCAAGAAAAAATTAGAAATTCATAATATGAAGAATTGTGAAAGTGTGGGATAATGAGCATCTAGATCCATTTTAGAATGCAAATTGTCTATCAAAATGTATTATGTACAGTTTCTTTTGACTGCAGAAGCTCCACTGGCATTTAGGGTTAGACATAATCATGGCTGTGTGTATGCATACATGTGCACATAGATATAATTTTTAGGACCGTAATACGGGGAAAAAGGGGAAATAATCTATATTGTCATTACTAGTATAAAGGTTAAGAAATTATGTAATCCTATGGCATGGACTACTATATAGCTAGGCTTCCTTAAATGAAATAGTTGTATGTCTAGTATGAAATTATCTTTTAAGATATTTTGAGAAGAGTAATAAAGCTAGCTGCATAACAATGTGCACAATAGAATTCCGTTAATGTAAAATGGACACACAACATGTACCTATATGTTTGTATGTGCATGTGTGTTTGAACATATATTAATAGAAACATCTCCAGAAGTAAATGCACCCTATTTGATAATGATTATCTAAAAAGAAATAATGACATTAAGATGGTGGTGATGGGATGGAGAGCAGAGGACTTTCACTTTCTATTCTATGTATCCTTTTGAATTTTTTAAACTTTAAGCATTATCATATTTAACTTAATTATTAATGGACAATTTAAAAAGTGATAGGTAAATGTAGTAGTTGTTTAGCACTATTGGCATTCAAAGACATCTTTTAATGAAAGACTAAACCAATATTTTGGGCATTGCATCAAGTAGGTAAGATCACTCTCCTTGTCACAAATACAAGGTTTTAGTTTTGAATTGTTGGGGTCAGATATGAGGTTCAAGTCTCAACCTGGCATTCTAGTTATTTGTTTAACCTGAATGTCCTGACTGCAGAAAAAGCAGCCTGGTTGTTTCTCAGAGGGATGAGGAAAGATCAACGACACTCCCTCTCCATTTGCCTTAAAGCACAGAGCAGCAGGCAGGGAGGACACCCCCGGGCAGCTGGTGGTCTGAGAGCTTTTGTGTGCAGCAGCAGGAACCCATGCCCAGGATTTCATTGTGTTTGTTCCGAAAGAGCAGAGAGAGTCATCAAATCGCCTGAATAGAGAGAGCATTTTTATTGAACCATCTACTGGGCTAAATTAATTGAGCAATGGAACATTACAGTTCCATAGGTGAGATTATCAAAAGAAAACTGCCCCCCCCCCCCGCAGGGCAGGAGTCCCAGATGGGTGACTGAGCTTTTCTGAGAAAAGTGATTGCTTCATGGTAAAAATATAATTGCCCCCTATTGTTACATTGCCCTTTAATGAATCCCATCCAGCACCTACATATGACAAATAGGAAGGGGTGGTGTGCAAGAGGCTTGACAGTTACATCTGATGTTAAACCATATGAGGCTACACAGCTTTGAAGAGACGCTGACCTTTGTCTTGTCAAATCAAAGAATCCTTTCTTGGTTGCTTCAATAGGACTTTAAACACAAAACTTGAAGAATGTTTCATTTTATTTCAAATGACCCAAGTATGTTCACTTAATCTCAGAAAAGCAATATGCAAAAGAGCTTTTTTTCACACTTGTTAGAATGGCTATTACCAGAAAAACAAGAGATAAGTGATGGTGAAGATGTAGAGAAAAGGGAACCCTTGCACAATGTTGGTGGGAATGCAAATTAGTATAACCATTATGGAAAATAGTATGGAGGGTCTTCAAAATACTAAAAATAGAACTATCACATGACACAGAAATCCCACTACTGGGTCTATATTTAAATGAAATAAAATCAGTATGTCAGACAGATATCTGCACTCGCATGTTCATCGCAGTGCAGTGCAATGCCAATGACAACATATGAAAGTGACTTAAGTGTCCATCAATGAACGAATGAAGAAAATGTGGTATAAAACACAATGCAATATTATTCTGCCATATAAAAGAATGAAATTCTGTCATTTACCATAACATGGATAAACCTGGAGGACATTATATTAAGTGAAATAAGCCAGGCACAGAAAGAAAATATCAAATGATCTCACCCATATGTGGAACCTAAAAAAAACAGTTGCCAGAGGCTAGGGAGATGTTGGTGAAAGCATGCAAAATTTCAGTTAGATAGGAGAAATAAATTTAAAGGATTTATTGTGAAACATGTTGACTATAGATAACAATAATATATCGTATTCTTGAAAAATACTAAGACAGTAGATAAGTATTCTCACCACAAAAATGATAACTATGTGAAGTAATACATACATTGATTAGTGACATTTAGTCATTCCAAACTGTGTATATATACATATATATATGAAAATATGTTGAACACAATAAGTACATAAAATTTTATCTGTCAATGAAAAAATTTAAAAAAAACAACAGAAAAGACGAAATATAATACTAGGAAAAAGATGCCTATGAATTAATTTTAAATATTTCTT
>NW_012143531.1:0-1274 GCF_000956105.1 Propithecus coquereli | reverse complement strand
TTTTTTTTTGAGACACAGTCTCACTCTGTTGCCCTGGCTAGAGTGCCATGGCATCAGCCTAGCTCACAGCAATCTCAAACTCCTGGGCTGAAGTGATTTTCCTGCCTCAGCCTCCCAAGTAGCGGGGACTACAGGCATGTGCCACCATGCCCAGCTAATTTTTTTCTATATATTTTTAGTTGTCCAGCCAATTTCTTTCTATTTTTCTTAGTGGAGAGGGGGTCTCGCTCTTACTCACTCTGGTCTTGATCTCCTGAGCTCAAATGAACCACCTGCCTCGGCCTCCCAGAGTGCTAGGATTACAGGAGTGAGACACCACGCCCGGCTTCTTTTGGGACTTTTTGATAAAGGCTATTCTCATTGGAGATAAGTGATATCTCATTGTGGTTTTGATTTGCATTTCCTTGATGATTAGAGATGTTGAGCATTTTTTCATATGTTCGTTGGCCATTAGTCTATCTTCTTTTGAAAAGTTTCTGTTCATGTCTTTTGCCCACTTTTTGATAGAGTTATTTGATTTTTTTCTTGCTGATTTTCCTGAGTTCTATATAGATTGTAGTTATCAGCCCTTTATTGGATGTGTAACATGCAAATATTTTCTCCCATTCTGTAGGTTGTCTGTTCAATCTACTGATAGTTTCCTTGGCTATGCGGAAGCTTTTTAATTTGATCAAGTCCGATTTATTTATTTTTGTTGTTGCTATGATTGTGTTTGGGGTCTTCATAAATTCTTTGCCTAGGCCAATGTCTGGAAGAGTTTTTCCAACATTTTCTTCTAGAATTCTTATAGTTTCATGCCTTAGATTTAAGTCTGTTATCCACCGTGAGTTGATTTCTGTGAGGGGTCAAAGATGCGGATCCTGTTTCAGTCTTTTACATGTGGCTATCCAAGTTTCCCAGCACCATTTATTGAATAAGGTTTCTTTTCCCCAGTGTATGTTTCTGTCTGCTTTGCCAAAGATTAGATGGCTACATGAGGATGTTTTTATATCTGGGTTCTCAGTTCTGTTCCATTGGTCTATGTCTCTGTTCTTGTGCCAGTACCATACTGTTTTAGTTACTAAAGCCTTGTAGTATAGCTTGAAGTCTGGTAAATTTGTTCTTTTTGCTTAGGATTGCTTTTGCTATGTGGGGTCTCCTCTGGTTCCATACGAAGCATAGACATCTTTGTGTTTTGAGCTCTATTCTCCAAACCCTTCACCATGAATTCTGGCCCAACATTCAAATCAGTACATGCTCCTTGTTTGCTTCATTTTGTTTTAGCAACTTCTTCA
>NW_012143530.1:0-1162 GCF_000956105.1 Propithecus coquereli | reverse complement strand
CGGCCCGGTCCCTAACAGGCCACGAACTGGTACTGGTCTGTGGCCCAAGGGTTGGGGACCACAGGTCTGGAGGCTTAATGAGATTCAGGTTTGACGTCCAGTGAGACTCCTTTTGCGGGGTGCTGTGTTGTTCCATCAGGAAGCGCCTGGTGTCTGGATGGTCCTCTTCTTTGATGCTGGCAGTCGTTGACGCTCATACGTGTTTGCGTTAGTTCATGAGAAGTGACGACATTGTGATGTTCTGGTTCAGTTACTAGTTCTTTGCTCATTAGATGGACTTCTATTAAAGAGAAACCTCTACTGTTTGGTGGTACAGTTCATGTAGGAAACTGAAGATAGATGCTTGGTTCTTTTTTTAATTTATTTTCAAAATTATGAATCATTTTATATCCTCCAAAGGTGATCAATTAGGGATTTTTATTTTGATATTATGAATTCATAAATTTAAACATATTTAATATGTTAAATTGTCCCATCTTTGGACAGTGAGAGCCTCTACAACTTGGTGCCTAGATCCTTTTGACACAATTTTAGTAGTCTTTCAAAGGTGCTTTGTTATCTGGTATGCCAAGATGTTCTAGGCTCATCTTGTATTCTTCCTGCCCCAGACCTGGAGTAAGCCATTTCTTCAGCCTTGGATTTTTTTTTTTTGAGAGACAGGGTCTTGCTCTGCTGCCTGGGCTAGAATGCAGTGATGTCTCACAACTCACTGCAATCTCCAATCCTGGGGCTCAGGCAGTCCTCCTGCCTTATTCTCCCGAGTAGCTGGGGACTACAGGTGCATGCTGCCACACCTGGCTAATTTTTCTTTTCTTTTCTTTCTTTTTCTTTCTTTTTTTGGGGGGAGTAGGGGCAGCCTCACTCTGTCACCTGAGGTGTAGAGTACAGTGACATCATCATAGCTCACAACAACCTCAAACTCCTGGGCTCAAGCAATTCTCCTGCCTCAGCCTCCCGAGTAGCTGGGACTACAGGCATGCGCCACGACGCCTGACTAATTTTTCTGTTTTTAGTAGTGATGGGGTCTCACTCTTGCTCGGGCTGGTCTTGAACTCCTGAGCTCAAGTGATCCTCCCACCTTGGCCTCCCAGAGTGCTGGGATTGCAGGTGTGAGCCACCACACCCGGCCTTCCTTCTGCTTATTATGAGATTAAATTTACTT
>NW_012143529.1:0-2512 GCF_000956105.1 Propithecus coquereli | reverse complement strand
CCCAAGTTTCAAGTGAACTCGAAGCTTCAATTGTGCTTCAGGGGAGCAAGTCACATGGCAGCAGGAGCTGGTTATCCGGAAGCCGGAGGTGGAGGAAGAGGGATGCCAAAGAATAGAGCAGGGGAGAAAAGAGATGCCACGTGACAGAGAATTCATCAGACAGCAGGAAGATGCAAGAGATCCATAACATCCTGAAGTGTGGGATGAACCTGTCTCTCAAGGGAAAACAGGCAGATTAGTCCCATTAGCAATTTTAGAAATTCCCTCTTCTCTTCCCTCTAATGGATATATGATTTTCATTGTCTCATCTTCAAATATCTCATGAACTTTTCACCTTTCCATCTTCCCCAACCAGGATTTCCACCTGCCTCCATCACCGGCAAGCCTGGGACAGATGCCGCAGCAGTGCTAGACTCAGCCTGTCCCGCCCAGGACCTTCCAAACGAGGTTTCCACTAAGGAACCCCAGGAGTAAAGAGAAAGAGTGACTGGCATTAAGGGTACTATGCAACATTTTTTGCTTTTTGGAAATATCTCTTCAATAATGATTATTAAAACCCCAGTTTACATAGAATTATGGTATTTCTCCCTACTTCCTCCTTTCTTAATCTATTTTAATATAAATTGGAATCCAAAAAGCAAACTTTAAAGACCTTTTACATCTGTGAAAGATGGGTCACGAGAATGTCACAATTTCCCAGATTTCGGGCTGCTACTCTTTTATGCACGATAAAACACAAGATGTCAATGAGTAGACCTATTTTCAAGCAGGTACAGAGAGTCAGCTGGGCTCACCCTCTGGTCAGTTTACTGTCAGTCACTAGCCTTGGAACACGTTGGATTCAAATAAGCCAATTGGTTAGCTCCAGAATTGAAACCAGAACTTAAATGTCTAGTTTGGTTTTCTCATCCTAGTACTTCTCCCAGGCACCATTGCATGCTAGTTTGAGGTTTTTTGCCTAATTTCTAAAAATAAGTGCATGGTCCAATTGGCCTTTACGGGATTTAACTTCGTGTTTCATGTTTTTCTACTCCTAGGCTGACATGTTTTGGCTCCGTATAACCCGCTTGCCTAACCCTAGAGGTGTCTAGAAATATGGATAAGAGTTATTAATTTACTTGTCTTTGCCTCTCCTTATTTTCACGGGGCTGGGGCCAGCTAAGGTCGCTGGGTGGTTTGGGGAGGGCTCTGGCTCCTTTTCTTCAGCAGAGAGGAGGGGCTGCAATCCCCGTGGATGGAGCTTGCCTCACTGCCCGGCAGGGAAAAGGCCCTTTCAGGCTGAAAGTCAGCAGCGTGGTGGGGAATGAGCTGACAGCTGAATAGGAAAGGAGACAATAGTTGCTTAAGAAGAGCAGGCCAGCCCCTGAGAAACGGGCCTGCCCGCTAATGAGTGGAACCATCCCGGTGTTGCCAGCTGGGAGAAGGATGGCGCGCCTTTCAGCGGAGACACATCGTCTCCAACGCCCAAAGCAAAGACCTGCTTGCAGAAATCTATGTCCCAGAAGCCCGACCTGAGAAAGGTCTTCTAGAGGTCAAGCCCATTCCTCTGCCTTCATGATTTTATAATAAATACCATCTAAACAATCGTATCCATGCACGTGATTGGGGAAATGGCAAGTGGCACCTGGTATAATCCAAAAACTCTCCAAGGAAAATATACCTCCACCCTTCTCGTTCACCCAGCCCGTCCCCACCTCTCGCACTGACGGGAAACAAATGGACGACGTCGCCACCGGCGGTGGGCACAACCCCTCTCACGCCCTTTTGTCATCAGACTGATTTGTAAAAGCAGTCCTTCCACACGTACTCCCAGACAGCTAGGAAAGCTTTGTTTTGGTTTTGACAGATGGGGAAACCAAGGCAGGAAGAGTAATTGAGCAAAGGACCCTGAGGACTGGTGCATTCTGGTTCTCATCCTACCCAAGCCTTTCAATTCCGCTTCCCTATGGAGCAAAAGAACGGGCGTTCTCTTCCTCTTTCCCCCTGGAATTAAATCAGACGGTCATCACTTCAGTAAAAACAACATTTGTTTAGGGAGAAAAGGGGGGACTCATCGTATGGCACAGCCTTGCCTTTGAGCCACGCTGACGGAAATAGCGCTGGGCCTGGGGTGCATGCGCCATGCGTCACTGCCTGCATTTCAGGGCAGCTAAGCAGAGGGCTGGAAAGAGAAAAAAACATGACACAAGCTTCCAAAAACACAGTGGTGGTTTTTTTTTCCTCTTTTCTTTTCCTTTTTATTTAAAAGCCCAAAATGTAAAGCGCAAGGCCCAGTTGATCAGAGGGCTAATGCTTTCCATTTCAAAGCTCCTTTAATCTGAGGAGGCATTTCACAAACATCTCTTCTGCAGGCGTCCCCTCGCCCACCCTATTAATAAAATACTAATGCTACCTTAAATTGAAAGAGTAAGAGTAGATTGGAGCGGGTGCGCAAATTCGCTCCTCCTTCCTCCCATGTCTGAATCCAGACCTGCCACCCCAGGGATCTGCAAATTAAGACCTCCTCTTTTTT
>NW_012143528.1:0-622 GCF_000956105.1 Propithecus coquereli | reverse complement strand
GACAAATAATAATTGTCTATATTTATGGGGTATCACGTGATGTTTTGATACATATACACATTGTGGAATGATCAAATCCGGCTAATTAGCATATCTTTCACCTTGAATATTTATCATTTCTTTGTGGCGAGTACCATTAAAAATCCTCTTTTTCAGCTATTTTGAAATATACAATACATTACCCTTATCTATGGTTACCATGCTGTGCAATAGATCACCAGAACTTATTCCTGCTATCTAACTGAAACTTTATACCCCTGGACCAATGTGTCCTCTTTCTCTGTCCACCAGAGGCTATCCCTCCTACCACCATTCTACTCTCTACTTTATGAGTTTGATTTTCATAGATTCCACATGTACATGAAATCATAGGTTATTTGTCTCTCTGTGCTTGGCTTATTTCACTTAACATAATGTCGTCTAGGTTCATCTATGTTGTCACTAATGACAGAATTTCCTTTTTTAAGGCTGAATAGTGTCCCACTGTGTATATAGACATATAGCACATTCTTAAAATCCACTCACCCACTGATGGACACTTAGGTCGCTTTATCACCACTGGATGGGCCTTACAAGAAATGTTAAAATACACTCTTGTGAATAACCATCCACCACTTCATTG
>NW_012143527.1:0-1294 GCF_000956105.1 Propithecus coquereli | reverse complement strand
GAGTCTCACTCTTTTCCCCGGGCTAGAGTGAGTGCCGTGGCGTCAGCCTAGCTCACAGCAACCTCAAACTCCTGGGCTCAATCAATCCTTCTGCCTCAGCATCCCGAGTAGCTGGGACTACAGGCACACGCCACCATGGCCAGCTAATTTTTTCTATATATTTTTAGTTGTCCGATTAATTTCTTCCTATTTTTAGTAGAGACAGGGTCTCGCTCTTGCTCAGGCTGGTTTAGAACTCCTGAGCTCAAACAATTCGCCCGCCTCGGCCTCCCAGAGTGCTAGCATTACAGGCGTGAGCCTCCGTGCCCGCCTGTCTTCTTATTCTTTATCCTTTATAAGCATCATTACAGATAGCACAAGCCTCTAAGACCTCTGTGAACCTTGCCTCTTTCCCTGTATCCTCTCCAAAAGACTCCATGTGTTTGTTAAGCATCTGCCTGCATTTTCTTGAGCTAGCTAGACGGTTTCCTGAGTTAGTTCACTTGCAGGAGACAGAGTGCAGCAAGTGCGGTATTTGACACATCCGGTAGTATCCTCTTCCTTAATGGATAATTATTCTGCACCTACTCTGTGCATCATACTGAGTAACACCACTGGCAATTCGTGACTCCTGCTCTAAGGGGCTTCCACTCTAGTGGGAGAAATACTACACACACACACACATACACACACACACACACACATGAAATACATAAATAATTCAAGACACCATGTACAGTACTTAAATGTCAGTAAGTGCTACAAATTCCAAGCAGGGAGATGTCTCTAAAGAGCAGGAGGAGGTTTTAGGAGGAGGCGGAGCTATTCTGGGCCTCGAGCACGAGCAGACTTCGTGGAGGTGAAATGGAGCAGGGACGATATGGAGTGGGAAGTCTTGAAGCTTCCGAGTCACAGAGGATCTGACGCTATCGTGTCCATGGACAATATGTGAAAATATCTGGCGTTCTGTCTGCTGCACCATAGGTGGTCAATAATTGCTTGTTTGCTTCATAGGAACTGTCAAAAGCGATCAGAACATGGGATAGGGTGGTCTAATTGGGATTGACAGGCACTGAGGGGACATGAGGACAGGAGGTGGGAGCTTAATCGTCTGGATAAGGGTTTGGGCTGGAAGCAGTAGGCTGGATGCGGAGGGCAGGACTGATGATGTTTTAGCATATTTGGAGGTTCCTAATTTGGAAAGTACACATGCTGAGGCACCGGAAGGAGTGGGTAGCAGAAGAGGAATGAGTCTTGGCTCCACTCATTATACTCGGGCGGGTGAGGTTTGTCTGCAACGATTGGAGAAATACTT
>NW_012143526.1:0-3519 GCF_000956105.1 Propithecus coquereli | reverse complement strand
TCTGGCTCTGTTTTTGCTGATCCTCAGAACTGCTCTTTCTCCTTAGGAACTGTTTTTCTTTGTTTGTTTGTTTGTTTTACTTCAATCATTGACTTCTAAAGGAGAAGGAGATGTTGGTCGCTGCCACTCAGAGTGTGAGTCACGACAGCAGGGGGCGCATGGGCTCCAGTGCAGGTCCATCCATGTTCCCAGGGAGAATTCCAACCCCGCTCCTTGGAAAAGTTGTGTTGTATGGAGCGTGGTAGCTAGTGTTGCCGCGTTTCCCTTCCCTGAGGATTAACGTTGATTGAGAAACAAAGTGGTCCATGTACAGGGTCCTGGAGATGGTCAAGTTCCCTGGGGGCTGTTTTGGCTTTCCTAGGTTTTGTAGTGGGGGCAACACATTCCCTTTTATTTAAACTGGTTCTATTTGCCATTCTGTATTTGCAACTGAAGTCTCTTGAGATTTTCTTATATACTGAGTGAAAATCTGCCTTTCGATTCCACGGATTTGGTTCTGGCAGTATGAACTGAGCCACTCTCTGAAGATTTGCTGTCTTCCACGGGCAGTGATTCTAACGTTTGTGGCAGTAGCGCCTTGGTCCTTTTCTCTCAAGCTCCTCAACGATTCCGCACGTGACGTAGGTTACCAATGGCTACCATCCTGAAAAACTCTTCCTGTGTTTGATATGTCAATGTCTCAGGTCCCTTCCTAGGACCTTAAAGGTTGCTTTGGCCTACCTACACCTTAGATTTTGCATGTGGGCCTTCGTTTCTTCTCCACGCACTCTCACTGTGGGATCTCATGCCTGACCCCTGACTTCAACATCACAACAATAGTCATTTCCAAATTTATATTTACGTTTTTATTGCTTTCCAAATACATACAGTTTGCCTACTGAATATTACCTCATGAGTCTTTGAAATTACAAGTCCAAAATAAAATTTGTTATCTTTGTTTATCCACATTTTCTCTATTCTTGTATAATAGTTGCAGGCTAGATAAATTATCTATCATCAACCAAGTCATCCAATATCAGATCTCCAAATAGGTCTAATTTTTCTCAACAAGTTTCCTCCTCTGAATCACAGAACAAAAGAAATTATTTGAGTGACTATTTTCTCCTCTATATTAAGAATGGTGCAAAACTGCACTATTCTAGATGCATAGGGTATGTTATTTAATTATATACAATGAGTGTCTTAAGAGATTATGACTTAATCTTTCACAGACACCTATCAATATTTTTCTTACCTTAAATATTCTCTTATTATTTCATTTCTTTTTATTTCATTTGGCAAATGTAATAAGATTCTCAAATTATTGAAATGGTTTTCAAAACAATCTTCCTGGCTTATGTCTTGCCCTCATCACTTATCAGAGTACTATTTCTAAAATAAAAATTACATGTCCCATCACAAATCCTTCAAACACTCTACAAAGGAATAAAATGGTCTTGGGACATGGTCACCCTGGGGTAATTCTTTATGGCTTGCTTATTTTTTCCTGATGATGGTATCTTTTATAAATTGTCAGAAATGAAGTGTGTGTCATGTAATGAGAATAATTTTAAGCCAAATCTTTAAACTCACAAATTGAGAATATTCTTTGTCAAGACTTCTGCTTTTAAGTTTCTGCATTTGTCCAAGTTGCTGTCTGTTTTTAGGTAAACATTTTTAAAATTTAGCATGTTCAATAAAACAAAGAGACTAATGATATTCCACATGATGGATCAAAAAATGAATGGACTAACCACTCCGGAGCCATGCCCCGTTCTTGACATGGGGATCCTAACTCTGAGAGCCCACATTCTCCATGCCAACCCACCCTGGTGGGACCACGTTAAAAAGACACTCGGAACTGGCTTAGAGACAACTTCCAAGGCCTCACCTTGATTTCTGTCCTCCCAAGAGCAAACAGTTTCATAGTCTCAGGATTTGAGCAGTATTACCATTTTGAAAACATTAATCCTTGGTAAATTTAACCAAACCAAAAATTATTAGAAGGCTATGGTTGAGATAAAATAATTAATGGGATGGATTAAAACTCAGGCTTGGGAAACAGTCAAGGAACCTAGGGAGTTCGGCCTCAGGCAGAGGCAGCTGCTGTCATTGCCGCGCACCAGGAGGTTCAGTGCAACTCACTCACTCCTCCGAGAGCAGAACGAATTTCAAACAATCCAGCTTCTTTACATTTGTTTTCCATGTGGAAAGTTCTATCCTAGAGGGTTCATTTGGTTCAGCTTCAGTTACGTGCCCACGCCCAGGGTACTGGGTTTTAAGGAAAACTAAGATTTGGGGAGCAGGGGGCTTCTAAAATGAGAAGAATCACCCTCCTTTCTATTGAATCACATATAATTTTGGATTTTCTATAAGTATAAGAGGAAGAATAAAATTTCCTCTATAGATCACCCCTTTTAATGAAATACCCACCCATGCAATTCTTCCTACACTAACCAGTAAGTTTCCTCTAATTAGCTCCATGGTAAGGCCCTTCCTTTCTTTACCTCCTCCAAAACACAGACCCAGTCAGCATAAGTAACTGGCTCCGTATTCAGATAGGTGGCCTTGAAGTGACATCCATCTCTTACCTGTATACATTACCTCATCTCAATATCCAGAAAGCTTGGGGGAAGGAGGGTTTGAGGTAATATTATTAGATTTAGGGGACAGCATTTTCCTCCTATTTCTCTCTGTTGTCTAATTCCCAGGAACTAGAACTTGGCTTCTCTGGCTTTTCCTCTTTCCCACTTTCTTTTCCCAAACTTTATCCCAAATCAACAGCATTGACAAAGCTCAATCTAATTTTCAGAATATTTAATCTTAATTTCCTTACCAATGTGCAGATGAATTAAACCAAGTTTGTGGACATTCACTCCAGTAAGAAGGAAGTCTTTTTGCTCCTTTGAGTCCTATCTCTTTTCTTTCTTTCAGGAAAAATTGCAGAGGTCAATGTTCTGTGTCTCTCTATAGCGCGTTAAACCAGGTGATTGCCTGTACCGCTCTTCTTCCACTTTGAGAATTAAAACGCTTGTCGTAGTTGATGTGAAGATATCCCCTTTCGAAACAGAGCTCATTCCATTGGGTTCTCACCACTCAGGGCTGTGTGCCTCTGCAAGAATTTCCCTCGGTTAAAAAAAAGCCACCTTGTTGAAGTGTGGAAGGGTATAAATCTTCCTCAGGGACAACCTTCGAATGATAGGTCCATTTGGAAAGTGGAGGGCGCAGCCCCTTAGCTCAACTCTGAATTCAAGATGACTCTAGATGCCATGTCAATGCCAGACGTCCAGATAGACCTGTCCGTGGCAACCGCCTCCCTGCTCAGCTGCTCTGGCAAGACTGTGCTCTTCCTTCCTTCACAGGTAAGAGTCCCAAGAGCACTACCGATAGGCTAACTGCACGCACTTGTCCATCCCAAGGAGAGCAACAATCTCGAACCATAATAGAAAAAGTGACTGACTTCTTATATAATTATAAAATATCTTTAAGATTGATATATTTGCCTATTAAGCATATTCCTTCATTATTATTTTTATTATT
>NW_012143525.1:0-1237 GCF_000956105.1 Propithecus coquereli | reverse complement strand
GTTAACAGTAAAAGATATGATTTTACTATTGGCTCTTCACAGGTTTCAAAATTACTTACAAAGATGTAAGTGTTTTAACTCTAGAGATAAAACATCCAGTCCTGTTAAAGTTTCCTAAATGTATGCTTCATTAGATATTATTTCCTCTTCTCTGAGACTGGAAAAAAATTGCATACTATTATAAATTTTAATACAACATTTTTTCTGTATTTTCTTACTCTTCAAATATTTAAATTTTTCTTTAATCTACTGTCAGGATTAAAAACAAGAAAAATTTTCATTTAGCTATAATACCTCCAAATGATCCTTCTTTACATCTGGAGCACTTAAAGATTCACCTGATAAATGTAAAATATAGGTTTTTTTCCTTGTCATTTAGAAGACAGATTAAATATAACTTTCTAAAACCTGACCAGATACATTTAGGAACATAAGAACAACAACAAAACAACCTAACTCCTCAGTTGTTCTGAAAAATATTGGATAATATATTGACCAAATAGGGCTGGGCATGGTAGCTCATGCCTATAATCCTAGCATTCTGGGAGGCTGAAGCGGGAGGATGGCTCGAGGTCAGGAGTTCGAGACCAATCTGAGCAAGAGTGAGACCCCCATCTCTACTGAAAAAAAAAAAATTAAAAAAAAATAAAGTATATTGAACAAACTTTGTAATTCACTCAATAAATGTTTCTAAGCATCTGTGTGTTAAGGCTTTGGAATGTTTCTAGTGGAACCAAAAATTATGTTTGTCAGTCTTTCACACAATGGCTGAAATAAAATAAAGGAAACAAGAACTTGATAAATGATTTTTAAAAGCACAAAGGCAATATTCTTTCAATGTAAAAGCTGACATTTAATTCTAGCCGCCATACAGATAACATATTGCTTTTTTATTTTGGGGAAAAATTTCTGCAGGGAAAAAACTGAGATTGTTATTAAAAATGAGAGCTTTGTTTTATATAATATTTTACCTTCAATTAGAATTTAAACAGAAGGTCCTTTACCCCTTGAATACAATTTCTTAAATTACATCTGAAATACTTTTGGGGTTTCCAAAACAGACTGTTATGACTAGGAAGGATTCATGAAGAACTGCTTTTATTTTGTAGATTTTCCGCTTGGTTACAATTGAAACGGGTAAGATACTCCTAGCACAAAATAACACCAGAGTTATGGTACATTACACAAACATACTCATCCTGAACATCATTTTTTAATTCAATGAGTTAAAATACCA
>NW_012143524.1:6288-10645 GCF_000956105.1 Propithecus coquereli | reverse complement strand
AGTCAATTGTGAAAATTCATGGCCATCTGTGGAGGTGCAATATCTGGATTCACATGTAATAAAATTATCCCAGTTCTCCCAGGACCAGTCTCTCAGATGGAAGGTGAACAACTTGTCCTTCCCCTTGTCTGCTGCCTGACTGGGAGAATGCTTTATCATGCCTACCCCTGGAGAGGATTAAAAATTATTTTGGAAATTTTAATTATTTCATAAAGTCCCTTGAGACAATAACTCTCATTTTTTAATCTTCTGTATTTTTTAAAACCCTTACCTACTTTATTATATTAAATTACTAGTTGATCTGCCTGGAGCATGGTGCTGATTTAAAATCTTCATTTTATACCCAGAAAGAAGTTAAGCGAGGGCACCCTTTAGTGCAAATTAGTGGCAGACTTGGGGATCTGGTAGGTTTCTGGGATACCTAAATTGGGTACCTACCACTCAAATATAGTGGCTAGAAAACACTGTTGCCTAATGCTATATGTGCAGAAGTTATTTCCTGCAAAAGAAATGTGGGGTTGTGCTAGGACAAATGGATAGAAATTCAATTTCTCTTTTCTCCTCGGGTCCTCCTCCTTCCCTATAATAGTTGCATGTTCCTGAACCAGACTTATATAAAAATCAATCCTATTATCTGACTTCCTGGTGTTATGGGACATCTAGCATTAAGAAAAAATGTCGTTAAAGAAAATAGTGGCCTTTAAAGGGATTTTTATTGATTTTCAATAGGTTTACTGTTATCCTCAGGCTTTCAGACAACATTATCTCTTCCTATGGAAAATAGATTGTGCTTTTTGTTTTTAATCTGAACTTGCCGAGTGCAAGGAAACTACTAGAGTCATTCTTGACATATCAAATTGAGAACATTACTGCAAAATTTACACTCGGGGGCACTTTGGATACCTATATGGACCAAAGGAAGCTATGGGAAGATGAAGAGGAAAAAATGGAACTGAGACAAAGAAAGGACTATACCAGGTAACGATTGGTAGAACAATGGCTCATTATCACATGTGGAGAAGAGTGACCTTGCTGAGACTCCGAGAGGCCACCTGTGCAACAAGATTCCCTCCATCACTAATGAGCTCTGGGTGCTCAGGAAGGATAAACCTCACTGTCTAAGTGCTCATGAGCGCTGGGAAGGTAAAACAACTCTTATCTGGGTTCAAAACAGCTCCACTCTGAGATAATCTGTGAAGAGGTAGATAAGAAAAGGGAAGACATTTCTCTGCTAACTGGAGAGAAAGACAAGCCGCAGAAAACTCGGGGCCAATGGTCCCAAATGACAGAGGCCCTAGACCAGCATCAGTAGAAGATACTGGATCAGGGAGACTGCTGAGCTATAAGTAGTTGCTCTGATGGTGTTTGATGATCTCTTCCCTCATTGCTCTCTCTCCACTCTCAGAGACTCTGAGAAAGTAATTTTATTAAGGGTCCAATCCTGGTGAGGTTTAGGGATCATTTCAAAGCTACATGCAGGCACTTCCAGAAAATTTTCAAATATTTGGAGAGAGGAGATCCTGTATAAAAAAGCCGAGACTTTCTGCTCTTTACACAGTTGAGAACTTAGAGCACTGAGATTGGGGTTATATACGCGTAACTCTGTTGTATTCTCTGCACATGCAGCCCGAATCTAAGACAGAGGAAGAATTATCCCTTTGCCCTCTGGTCACAGCCTTGACTTTGTTTTTCCTTGCAAGGATAGCCCTGATGTTTATTTTAACCATATTGCACCTTCTATAAAAAATGTTGAAGGGAAAGATTTATCTATTATTTTACCTCCACCCCCAGATGTTTTTTCTTGTACTTAGGAACTGAGAAAATGATGTCATAAATTCTGTCATGTAGCATCAGTGTCCCCAAGACTACTATACTACATTTTCACCCCTTTTGAACATCTTTATCTAGCTGCACCATCGTCACTTTAAATTTAATTTATCCCAAATGGACCATCCTCATCTCCTTTTCTTCTCAGACTGGTTCCTCTCCTGGATCCCCATCACTATTGATGCTCTGTTGTTTCACTTGTCTCCTGTCTTGAAACCTCTGTATCAGCACATAGTTGTTGAACATACAATATGTGTTGATCACTGGGTGTCTTAGTTGGTTCAGGCTGCTATAACAGAATACTAGGGACTGGGTGGCTTAAACAACAGAAATTTATTTCTCACAGTTCTTGAGGCTGGGAAGTCCAAAATCTAGGTACCGGCAGATTCGGTGCTGGTGAGGGCCTGCTTCCTGGTTTGCAGAAGGCTGTGTTCTCGTTCTGTCTTCATATGGAGAGAGAACATGAGAGCACGAGTGCTTTTATGCCTCTTCTTTTGAGGGCACTAATCCCATTCATGAGAGCTCCATCCTCATGACTGAATCACTTCCTAATACCGTCACATTGGGGATTAGGATTTCAACAGTATGAATTTTGAGGGAACATAAACATTTAGTCTGTAGCACTGGGTTAAAATGTGTGGAAGATACAGAGATGTATAGACTCATTGATTTTATAATTTCAATGATAAAATCAGTCAGGCATGTGTAAGCGGTACAAATAGCTCCATAATCACTTGCAGTGACGGTGTGGATGGAGAGGATACTGTGGGGCACTACCCAGATCCCCTGTGCAACAAGACACTCGTTCTCCCAGGGACCTGGAGTGCTGGCTGCTGATGGTTCACACCAGAGTTCCTCTGTGATCCTCACCATCTGCCTGCACACGCACCCCAACAACCGAACGGTTGGGGATGTGGCACCTTTGGCTCAATTTGAAATAGCTCTGCTGCACCATTTGAGCTCCCCAGTCTCCGCGGCGTTGGCATCACAGCTCAACCTCTCCCTCTGCCCAATCCTGCTTCCCTGGCTCCTCTATGGGTGTTATTCCTGGGAGACTCCCCAATAAAACAACCACACGCAAATCTCAGAGAGTCTTTCTGCCAGGGAATCCAGCCTAAGGAAGTGGTCGTATTTCTTTTTTTCCCCCTCCAAATTACGTTAAAGCTCATTCAAATATTTAACATTTAAGCAGATTAAAACTGGCTTAGCCCCTCCTAGCTGATTGCAGTGTGTGCGTTTGTGCTCTCTTGGTCCCACTCCCCTTTCTCCTGGATTGTTTGAGAACTCAGAGGACTTTCTGAGCCTAAATAAGATTTCCGCTATCGAGTGTGGCACCCAGTCCGAGTCACTGTTGCTTGCTGTCACTCTGTCTGCTGGACTCCGGTGTCCACCTCTCAGTGTGGCTCGGCCTGCTGCGGGAAAATTTGCAGTGAAGCAGGTCCAGTCCTGACTGGGCCGAGCATGGCCTGTCACCGAGCCACCTGTGGGTGGCTCCAGTCCTCGACCAGGGTGCCCATCCCTAGTCCACTGGGTGCCCCACCTCTTTTCAGTCACACTCAGAGACACTCCTTCCCGAAGCCCAGTGACCCAGAGACTCTGAAGCTGCCAGGTTGTACCCCAATCCAACTGCACCCAACCCCAGCCCACTCAAAATAGACTTTTTTGGGGGATTGTATTAAACTTATAAATTTATTTAATGTTATATTACTTTATAAAGAAACATTCATGTATTTATAATGACATATCCAAGAACATAGAATCGATGTTTGTTTGTTCAAATCTACTTCTGGGTCTTTTAGGAGTCTTTAAAGGTTTTTCTTACATAGGTTTTGTGTATATTTTGCTAAGTTTATGCCTAAATATTTTATTTTGCTATATTTTGCCATGTGTATTGAGTTTTCCACTTTACCTTCTAGCTGGTATTTGTTTGGCTATATTGATTTTGTCCTATTTGGCCCTTTTAAAACTTGTATGTGCCCTCCTATCTGTCTAATCTTTTTTCCACTTGTTCAGATTCTACTAGTCCCTCAAGACACATATCTGGTAATACAGCCTCCATGAAATATTTTTCCTGTTTGAACAAAATATTTTCTCATTTCTAACCTTCATTAAATATCTTTGTACTTTTTTAAAACACCATATTCTACCTTGCATTGCAATTATTTATATGTTTGTCTTAATGTCTCTCTTAGTTTTCATCTTTTTAAAGACAGTGACATCTCTTATTTATGCTTCCTTTTCTCTGTCATGTTAAGTCCTTTCCTTTCATGTAGTAGAGAGTAAACAATATTATTTATGAAATTGAATTAATTAACAAGGGGAAATTATGAAAAAACCAGAAATATAGTTTCCTGAGTGGGTATTATATTTATTTATTCATTTAACAAAGTAGTAGATTTTGATTTTTCATTATTCATCATACTTTCCTGGATTCCCTACTATCCCCTCGGTGCTATAGGGATTTATCCTGCTCTTGGTAATTCCCTGACTCCCAATCTTTTGTGCTCAATATTGTGTCCTCATTTTTCTC
>NW_012143524.1:3461-4808 GCF_000956105.1 Propithecus coquereli | reverse complement strand
TTACTTCCATTGTACCCTTTGAATGTTCCTTCAAACAGCTGCCACCTGCGGAGAGACATTCGTTCTACAGCACTTTTTAAAATTGTTTCTTAGATGCTTACATGGGGGACACTTGATTGTAACTGAGGTGAACTGTACTATATAGCCAGGGTGAGGGGTCTCATGGCTTTGGTTTGTCTTCCATTTTCTTTTGAGTCTTTAGTTGGAAGGAGGGTGCTGCATGACATTTTAATGAACCTATATCCAAAATCACATTTTTAAAAGTCTTCAAGGGATAAGGAAAATACATGAGATATATTTGTTGAAAAATCTGCTAGGGGATGCACAGTGAGGAACACATAAAAGCAACCATGAATTAGAGGTTAGTAAAAGGTAACTGGTGTGGGGGTGGCTGACCCTGAGATCACTTCTTCAAACAGGACATTCTTTCACTGTAGTGACGGCTGATTAAAAATGGATGGAGCAATAATATGTTGTCTTTAGCACAAAATAATTAGGCCAAATCTCCAGGATATATACATATAGCTCGTCAAGGTTCAGCCTTTACTCTCCTAGCTGAGAGAAATGAAAACAGACATTGTGAGGTTTAGATGGAGCAAAGATAATCAATTGTGATTGAAATGAGGTAGGGTTGATGGTAACAGCTATTTTGAAAATGAAGTGAGTTGATTGACTAAGAGGTGAAGAGATAGAGGGGGAGGGAAGGAAAAATGAGAGGAAAGGCCCATGACATAGGGTGGATTAAATGAAGAAAGAGGCTCAATGTTTTTATTGGGAGTAGAGGCAGACATATGAGACCTTTCATTCTAACTTCCCTCCTGGGTTTGACAGTCTGTTGTTAAATACTTGGAGGGTGGGCTTTTGGGTTTTGTATTTCTGTTATGTGAGTGGAAAATCTCCCATAAGCCTTAGTGTGTCCTTGGTGATTATCTCAGTAATTAATGAGATCAAATGATGGATTTTGATACTATTGGTGAAATTTTAACATTAACAGAAGAAAAGGGAAAGATATATATTGGAAGAAGGTGAGAAGAAAAGGAAAGCACGAGAGCAGGAGGAGAAAGAGTGCATCACCTGATGTGGCTTTGTGTTATAGGGCAGCGGTACTTAAACTCAGACCATGTGATTCAGTAGGTCTGTAGCAGCCTGAGAATTTGCACTTCTTTTATTTATTTATGTATTCATTTATCTATTTATTGATCCCCAAGTCCTGACACGCATTTCTAGGAAGTTCCCAGATGATATTGATGCTGCTGGTTTGGGGACTACACTTTGAGAGCCACTGCTATCGGGGTTTAATTTTACCCTATTTATGGGAAGAGACTAGGAAAGACAGTTACCACTTTC
>NW_012143524.1:2735-3411 GCF_000956105.1 Propithecus coquereli | reverse complement strand
TTTCAGTCTTCATTCTTTCGCAGCTTTCATGTCTATGCAGTATATTCAGGGTTGTAAGAGAAGCTGACTTCTCTGCATTTATTATTAGTAGTGTCATTTGCCTAAGTATCTGGTAACTGTTAATAGAAACAGGTATTGAAGTCTAGTCACCTTTCCTAAGAAAAGTGCCATCACTCCTTGCCCCTTGGTGACCCCAGTTCACATTTCTGTGGCTATTGCCTTTGCTGGTTGTTTCATGTAATTTTCTATTACAAACGTCACTGCTGTTCCCCTCTGATGTCGAGAAGGTTGTTCCATTAGGGTCTGCACATCTCTTCTTAAAGTCATTGTCTTAGTCTGCTCAGGCTGCTATAACAAAATACCATAGACGGGGCAACATTAAACAGATGTTTATTTCTCACAGTTCTGGAGGCTGTGAAGCTCAACATTCAGGTGCCAGCAGATTCAGTTCTCGGTGAGATGGTCGCCTTCTCGCGTACCCTCACATGGTGGAGAGAGGAAGCTCTGGTGTCTCTTCCTCTTCTTATAAGGGAACTAAACTTTCCTATATCTGAGTGTACACTCTTTCCATTGGGGCATTTCTCCAAAGAGTAGGGTGGGGTAATCTTTATTTCTCCACTTGCTCCAGGAATTCCTGGAACTCCATCTGACTCCCTTGGAGTCTAGGCTCTGCTAC
>NW_012143524.1:1600-2685 GCF_000956105.1 Propithecus coquereli | reverse complement strand
TCTGTTGTTAAATACTTGGAGGGTGGGCTTTTGGGTTTTGTATTTCTGTTATGTGAGTGGAAAATCTCCCATAAGCCTTAGTGTGTCCTTGGTGAGTATCTCAGTAATTAATGAGATCAAATGATGGATTTTGATACATTGGTGAAATTTTAACATTAACAGAAGAAAAGGGAAAGATATATATTGGAAGAAAGTGAGAAGAAAAGGAAAGCAGTAGAGCAGGAGGAGAAAAAATGCATCACCTGATGTGGCTTTGTGTTATAGGGCAGCGGGTACTTAAACCCTGACCATGTGATTCAGTATATCTGTAGCAGCCTGAGAATTTGCACTTCTTTTATTTATTTATGTATTCATTTATTTATTTATTGATCCCCAAGTCCTGACACGCACTTCTAGGAAGTTCCCAGATGATGTTGATGCAGCTGGTTTGGGGACTACACTTTGAGAGCCACTGCTATCGGGGTTTAATTTTACCCTATTTATGGGAAGAGACTAGGAAAGACAGTTACCACTTTCTGGTATAGACTCCATTTTTTTTCAGTTTGTTGATCAAATTGAAAGTGATTTTTAGAACACTATTGAAGGCTTTAAAACTGCAAATTGAGAGCCTTGAAGACAAACAGGAAGGATTAGCCACCATTACATGTGTACATTGAGAGCCTGAGAAATCATTAGAATGATTAACGGGGCTGCTCTATTCCAGGGCTCTGCATGGTATTAAGGATTATGGTGGCAAGTGACTTCTAGCATGGTGCCTACTAGAATGGTATGTGTGGGGAATAAAAAAAATCCACTTGAATTCCGTGATGACTTTCCACATTCTTCTGCAGAAAGTTTCAGCGTCTCCTGTAAAAACTGTAAGCACCATCTTCTCCCCTTTCTGGTATAGCAATAAGATTAGGTATGAATGCTTTCAGCTACAAGAAATAGAAATCCTGACCAACACTAGATTAATAAAAAGACATTTATTTGCATCTCATAGCAAGAAGTCTATAAATAGGTGGCTGCTGGGGTTGGTTCAGTAGCTCAGTGAAGTCAGAATTGCTTTCTTTATAATTCTCTTGTCCTTTTCCTGTGGTAACACC
>NW_012143524.1:1054-1550 GCF_000956105.1 Propithecus coquereli | reverse complement strand
AATTGAAAGTGATTTTTAGAACACTATTGAAGGCTTTAAAACTGCAAATTGAGAGCCTTGAAGACAAACAGGAAGGATTAGCCACCATTACATGTATACGCTGAGAGCCTGAGAAATCATTAGAATGAATAATGGGGCTGCTCTATTCCAGGGCTCTGCATGGTATTAAGGATTATGGGTGGCAAGTGACTTCTAGCATGGTGCCTACTAGAATGGTATGTGCGGGGAATAAAAAAAATCCACTTGAATTCCGTGATGACTTTCCACATTCTTCTGCAGACAGTTTCAGCGTCTCCTGTAAAAATCATAAGCCCCATTTTCTCCCCTTTCTGGTATAGCAATAAGATTAGTTATGAATGCTTTCGGCTACAAGAAATAGAAATTTCTGTTTCTATAGAAGAAATAGAAATCCTGACCAACACTAGATTAATAAGAAGACATTTATTTGCATCTCATAGCAAGAAGTCTATAAATAGGTGGCTGCTGGGGTTGGTTC
>NW_012143524.1:512-1004 GCF_000956105.1 Propithecus coquereli | reverse complement strand
AGAAATCCTGACCAACACTAGATTAATAAAAAGACATTTATTTGCATCTCATAGCAAGAAGTCTATAAATAGGTGGCTGCTGGGGTTGGTTCAGTAGCTCAGTGAAGTCAGAATTGCTTTCTTTATAATTCTCTTGTCCTTTTCCTGTGGTAACACCCACATTGTTTATGGCCTAGCACACGGGCTATGTTGGAGAACGTTTCATATGTGCTAGAGAAGACTGTATGTGTTTATTGGATGAGTGTTCTGCAAACGTCTGTTAGTTTTACTTTTCCTTGATTGGCAGCTAGGTGGAGAACAATCCTGGTCGTGGCTGCACATGCTACATAACTTCCACCATACTGATCTGGGGCCTGGGGCTTGTGAGGGTATGAGAGCAAATTCCTGCCTCGAATGCCTCAGGCTGTTGATGTTCTTACTGAGATTTCCTAGATTTTCTTCACTAGATATTTTCCATTTGCTCTATGCCCTTAGGATCGTTTCCAGAGATTA
>NW_012143524.1:0-462 GCF_000956105.1 Propithecus coquereli | reverse complement strand
AGAAATCCTGACCAACACTAGATTAATAAAAAGACATTTATTTGCATCTCATAGCAAGAAGTCTATAAATAGGTGGCTGCTGGGGTTGGTTCAGTGGCTCAGTGAAGTCAGAATTGCTTTCTTTATAATTCTCTTGTCCTTTTCCTGTGGTAACACCCACATTGTTTATGGCCTAGCACACAGGCTGTGTTGGAGAACGTTTCATACGTGCTGGAGAAGACTGTATGTGTTTATTGGGTCTGTGTTCTGCAAATGTCTGTTAGTTTTACTTTTCCTTGATTGGCAGCTAGGTGGAGAACAATCCTGGTTGTGGCTGCACATGCTACACAGCTTCCACCATACTGATCTGGGGCCTGGGGCTTGTGAGGGTATGAGAGCAAATTCCTGCCTCGAACTCCTCAGGCTGTTGATGTTCTTACTGAGATTTCCTAGATTTTCTTCACTAGATATTTTCCATTTGCT
>NW_012143523.1:2519611-2520002 GCF_000956105.1 Propithecus coquereli | reverse complement strand
TTCAGCTAAAAATAGGACCTCACGTGTGCAATTTAGAAGCAGATTTATGCCATCAATTGTTGTTATGGATATCATAAAGACTCAGCGATAGAAGGTTCTATTTTGAGTTAATGTAAAAATAGGCCCATCTTAGGCCAAATGGGGCCTAAGATGATATCTTAGTGATATCTGAGTCACAATGATATCTTAGTCAGGCCTTTTGGGACAAGAACAAAATGAAAAACAATAGTATCCACGACAGACCAGAGTTATTGCCAGATTCTTGAAATATACAGTAGAAACAGCAGAATTAATGAAAAATTCTTTATAGTTTATTTCTGCATACAATCAAATGTATAATATTTTTTATCAAATTTATGAAGGTTCCACCAAGCCTCTGACTTACTGTCTC
>NW_012143523.1:2516074-2518810 GCF_000956105.1 Propithecus coquereli | reverse complement strand
GTGAAAGATTTTGAAATAGAGTAAAGATTATTGGTATCCTATCTAGTATTACAGGTTATTTGTATCTTTCACTGTATTTGAGGCATCTTAAAACTCTATAGGTTGTAGAAAACTGAGAGTAATACAAATGATTATTTTCCATAGAAATGTAAATGAATGTGTTCAGTTGAGGTGTGATTGATTCTCCCAAACCAATTTTGCATTCATAACTAATTCAATTCAACAGTCCTGATGTCCTGTGTATGTATGATTACTCTGAATTATTTTTAAACTTACTAGCGAACTCATGATTGAAAGTCTTTGACACATATTCAATTTATATTTTGATGAGTCATGATTTACCTTTAAAAATTACATCCATTAACACATAAATCTTAAGCTATATTATGAGATATACGCATACTATTATCCTTCAAAAAATTATGAACCACCACTATGTGCCAGGATGTTTAAATATTTCATGTTCCCATGGAGCTTGTATTCTAAAGGGGATAGACAGACAATACAGATGTGAACATATAGTATATTTTCATGGAGTAATAGGTTCAATGAAAAAAATTGACGAGTATGGGAGGGTAGTGAGTGTTAGAAAAAGATTATGAAAGGCTTCAAAGTGGGCAAAAATATTACTGAGTATCTATCTCAGGTAAAAATAGTGGAAGAAGAAAAACCTGTAAGGAAACTATATTTGTAGTTCACAAAAACTATGTGACTTGGGCTAGGGTGGTAACAAATGGAAAGCAGTCTGATTGATAGCATATTCTGAAAGAATGGCCAACAATGGTAATCAATTGGATGTGGTGTGAGAAGGAAAAAAAAAGATTCAAAAATAATTTCAAAATGTTTAGTCTAAGTAGGTGAAGGATGGTGATATTTACTGATTAATAGAAGACTGGTGAAGAAAAGAATTTTGGGTGGTGGCATTAAAAGTTTTTTCCTGACTATGTTAAACTTGAAATAAACTTTGACTTCCAAGTATTGATAATAACTAAGTAATTAGACAGGAGTCTGAATCTCTGGGCAAAGATGTACAGGTTGTGTATAAAAATATGAGAATCAATAACATATATAAGAAACATCAAGCCATGAGCATGGAAGAGAAGACTCAAGGAGTGAATATGGAGAGAAGAGAAAAGGGCACAGTAATGAGTCTTGGTACAATTTAATTTTGCTCATTCATCAAAGAATACTGAGGAGGGGTTGGCAGTGAAGTAGGACAGGTGGCAGAGCGAAGCATACAGGATGCCAAGTGAAGAGGCACTTCAAGAGGGAGGGAAGAAATGATGGTGTGCCAACAGTTCTGAGACGTTCAAGAAGAAAATCCTCAGGTACAATAAGAGATTGCTCTCTTCCGCACACCCCATGCAGTTACTGGGATAAACGTATAACGCGGTTGACTACAGAGGGCAATTGGGCAGGGAGTGTAGATGGCATTTTTAATAAGTTGTGTTAACATGAACTGGATAAGGAGACAGGAGCTGGAGGTGGATGTGGGAATTAAGAATGTTTTTTGCCTTTAGATGAGAAATATTGCAGCATGTTTGAATGATCATAAGAATAGTCTAGTACAAATGGGTGCATTGATCATGCATGAGAAAGAGGAAAAAACTGAATAACAAACAGAAGAGAGAGGTGGTGATGATTTGAGAATGAGTGTTTAAAACTGAGATTTTTATCGTTAACCACGATGTCTCATGTGGGAGTGAGTGGCTGACAAGAGGTGAAGGTAAATATTGTTAGCAGTGGTGAACTCGAAGAACTGAGTAACAAAGGTGTAGATGGGTTATACAATTGAAATATTTACTCACTAAAATCACAACAGAGGTAGTACTGGAGAGAGAAATAGCAAACTGAAGAATAAAATTTTCAAGAAAGTAGGAAGAATGACTTGGAGGATATCAGATAACCACAGAAACATAGGATGTATCAGTGGTATAGTGTAATGTTGTATATTTCATAAAGGAAATGGCATTTTCAAGCAAAGAGAAGTTTTCAAGTGGCAATGAAGAAGAAAGACACCTAACTCAATTTCAGGACTTTTAGTAGGAGAAATGTTGACATAATCTCAACTGGAAGGGATTGCAGCCAGGTTTCAGACAGAACAAGATGGTTAAGAGAACTCTCAGGGAGGGGTTGGAGATATAATACATTTTACAGGTGATAGCCCATGTAAGTTCTACAGGGCACAGTACAAAGGTTTCAAAAATAAGAGGATTGGAATCCCACACACATATATAGTTTAGTGACTAAGCAAAGACTTGAAAACAGAGACCTAGTTGATGAGGAGCACGTGCTGGTAGAGCAAACATATGCCTGCCTTCTTTTGTGTCTGTTGTTTCAGTGTAATTTTTAGCAGTGCTTCTTTGCGCTTTTTGAGGTTCTGAAGTGTCCTGATTTGATAGACAAATTATAAACTAACCCTTTTTTTAAGTGAGTGAGGTAAACAGGAATAAAATCCTGATGGGATTTGTGCTCGTATTCTCCTAGGGATGATTTGGTAATCCACTCTAATTACAACTTCCTTTTTATAATTAGTCTTGTAAGTGGCTACTTTGCAGTGATTAGTCTTTAGTGCCAATGCTAGTGAATGGGTGGTCGTGGCAAAAACACCTGGAATACTGGGGTGTCCCTTAGGTGCTGTGATAGGTAGCATGGGCATGTTCAATTGGTGTAAGTGTACTAGTCTTACTAGGAATTTATGACAATGGAATGACTAAATTGATAATAGATTTTAAA
>NW_012143523.1:2515109-2515732 GCF_000956105.1 Propithecus coquereli | reverse complement strand
GTAAAAGATAAGAGTCATATTTTCACATCTATAAAGAAATTGCCAAACTGTTATTTTTAATATATTTTGCTTTTCACTTTGCTATCTTTAGGGAAATGATTTATAGTATAAACATGGCATGTTGCTAGGTGAATTCAGTATATTAATTATGTTTCTTTCAGATAGACTTTGAAATAAGGCTTACAGTCAGTAATTCTTATAGAGTAGACATTTCCTACGTACAATGGGATTTTGCATAAACTAAAAGCTAAATGGTATAGAATAGGGGCATGTTGTTACTTCAAATATCAAACTGAATGATAGTATTTATCAGCCAATAAAATTTAAAGCTCCAGTCCTAAATAAGCTATTCCTTGACACTGCTAAATAAGGATAACAGAGGGTTCTTTTAATTACAAGAATATTTGCTTTTGAAAATCAGAGCATATTCACTTATTAGGGGGTGGAGTTCTTGAGGCTATAATCAAGAAAATATATTCAAGAGCTAAGGCAATTTAGTAGGCTATGTGTCAATCACATCAGAAGAAAACATAGAAATGTAAAATATACCAATGCTAGAGGTGACATAATGTAGTTGTCAAGAAAAATTAGATTCCTGATGTGTTTCAGTCCCTTTAGCATGC
>NW_012143523.1:2513981-2515059 GCF_000956105.1 Propithecus coquereli | reverse complement strand
TCCTTCTCTCTAGATCCCAAATCCCTAAGTCACTGTGTAGAGAGGACTTCATAGGAATACAGCCTGATCTTCTTCAGACTGTGATGTGACGAAGCAATAAAACTTATTGTGATATTTCAGGGTGTTTATTATACTAACATATGCACTAGCCCTGGTTTACATACAGATGCAAGGAAATTTTTAACTTACAATTTTATAACCGACCAAGTTTTCATTTAAACATGAGGGCTTAATAAAAATAATCTCAGGCATATTAGACTCCTGAATGTTTGAAAAACAGAAACCCATTTTGAAAATACTTTTGAAAGGAGTTTTAAAGTAGATAATTGAATTCAAGAGATGTTATAAAAGTTATTGGATGGAAAGTTAATCAAATAGTTTATGAATGTTTATTGTTGTCCAAAAGACTCATTCCAAAGCGATACATTATATCCACAACAACTCAGAAAACAAAATTTGGACAATATCAGTGTGGTACTTGGGTAAAATGAGAACATGTTCTAGTAACTGTATTATTGTGCAATATAGATATTAATCAGTATAAAAAAATAAGTGGGTAAACGTGACGATAACTATTAAATTAAGAGCAATAATCAAGATAAAAATAATAGATTTTAAGACAAATGGAACTGCAGTTAACCAATAGATAAAGAAACAAAAAAGAAGCAGAAGCAAAAACAATGTTTCAAAGTTAAGTTCCAACATAACAGTAACTTACAGTAAATTTAAAAGGAACAAATTCATGATTAATGGAACAGAATAGAGAATTCAGGAATAAAGCCAATTATCTGCACCCAGCTGATCTTTGACAAAGTTGACAAAAATATACACTAGAGAAGGGACACTCTTTACCCAGCATATATTTCCCAGTGTATATATTTCCCAAAGATACACTGGGAAAAGGGTGTCCTTTCTCCAGTGTGTATGCAGAAGAAATAAACTGGATCCCTATTTCTCACTATATACAGATTACTGCAAATGGTATTAATTCATCTTGTTTTATGGCTGAGTAGTACTCCATGGTATATATATGTGGTGCATTTTCTTCATCTACTCATGAATTCGTGGGCACTTAGGT
>NW_012143523.1:2507440-2509389 GCF_000956105.1 Propithecus coquereli | reverse complement strand
TTGTCCAAGATTCTCAGCCAAGTATAAAAGTTTCAATATGGATAAGCTCTGTTATAAAATTAACATGTAAATGAAGACTAAATGACTCATGATTTACTTGGAGTTTTGTAGCCAAATTGATCCCATGACATTTACCTTAAATCTTTTTCATTCCACTTCCAAATTATAAGTGCTTATTGAGGCATTTATTGTCAGAATAACTGCATATTGAATATTTTGTACAAAACACTGTGCTGGTCAGTTTGAGAAGGAAAAAAAAGAGTCTGAACTGAATCCACTTATCAAAATGAATGTTGATAAGCAATGATAATGTAGGGAATAAACTGAGAATGTTTTAAGGAATCTGCAGATACATTGCTTCAGGAATTATGAGGAAGAGTGACACAGCTGAGAGAGGCAAAAGTAGTTTTGCATTGGTCTTTGAAGTTTAAATGAGATTTCTAGGCAGTATTATGTTAAGACAGGAATTCCTGGTAGGATCAATGTTACAAATGAAAGAAAATGCAAGCAATGCAATGATAACAACAAGTGCATCCTTATGACTACGGTATAAGGTGATTGGATGGAATGCAAGAAGAAAAATATAAAACAGATCAATAAGAGATCTTTAATCCAACAACACTCTTCAGTTTGTAACTATAATATTAAAAGAATGTTGTAGACTAAGGGTTGATAAAGTATGGCTTTGTCAAATCTGATTCATTGCCTATTTTGTAAATAAAGCTTTTTGGAACACAACTATTCACCTACATATTTCTCATGGCTGGTTTGGGACTATAATGGCAGACTTGATTAGTAGCAATAGAGACAACGTGTCCTGCAAAGCCTAAAATATTTACTATCTAGCCCTAAAAGAAAAGAATTTACTGAACCCTGTCCGAGATTTCTGTGCAAATGTTAATGATGAACTTTGTACTAGGTGTCAAAACAGCTATGAGGTGTGCTAAGGTTATAGCACAGGATTGAAAGCCAAAGTATGAAAATTATTATTAAATCCACTATAATAGCATCATATATATCCCTTTGGCAGTTCCTTTTTTTTTTAAAATTCCAAATACAAAGAATGGTTGAACAGAAGAATCATACAACAGTATTCTAATGTATTCTCAATCACGTTTGAGACCTAAAAAGATGTCTTCTAAAAGAGAGAATGTTAAGTTTTTAATTTCTGGACTTTAGAAATAATACAAATCCTATTTTTTCCAAATGGCTTTCTTTTGTAACTTTTAACATCAATTTGAAGATAATAAATGCATATGTGAAAAAAAAACAGCTTCCAAAACTACTGTCTTCTTCACTTGCAGTTTAGGTTAAGACTGTGTTTGAACTCTAGATCCTCTAAGGTATAATTTGCACTGGTTGCTTTACCTACTTTGAAAATATATCCTTCCCCCAGTGCCATCAGAAATCTTTGATCATCAGTTCTCACACTTCTGAAACTTTCCATTCTCACCATGCAGCATTACATCTTATATGTGTATCACACAATTTGGGGGCACTCAGCAATGATGCCCTGGGGTTATTTTCTTTGTGATGGAGAGTTATAGCTCTTCAGAGTCCATTTCCAAGGTGAACTTGGCTCTTGTGGTTATCCATCTGCCTCCTTTAGAACTGCTTCTAAGCTAAACAGACCAGATGATTGCTTCAGAAGACTACTGTGGTTTCTACAAAGAAGAGCTCAAAAACTAAAATAATGTTATAGGTAAATATGTTTTTAGGAAATTGATAAATATCATCACACTTTTAGTAAAGGGCGGAAACATTCAAAACAAAACCAAATCATAACCTAGTACAACTACTGGGGATTGACTTGATGCTAGAGAGAAATCACTCTCTAAAAACCTATTTTATTTAATTAAATGATCTCATTGTATTAGTGTTATTTTCAATATTTTGAGATTTGCTTCTTTGGTGGTTTATAGAATGTTATAATAGTAAAGGCTAGTAAG
>NW_012143523.1:2506170-2507390 GCF_000956105.1 Propithecus coquereli | reverse complement strand
AACAATTTTTCTTCTTATCTCTGGGTCTTTGAGGCTCCTGCCTTTGCCTCAATACCATGCCCACCCTCCCTTTTGAGGCTATTTTCTAGATCTTGTCGGAGTGTTTTATTCTTTTCTATTCTTTTTTCTTCATTCTCTTGTGACTGTGTATTTTCAAATAGCCTGTCTTCAAGCTGACTAATTCTTTCTTCTGTTTGGTCAATTCTGCTATTGAGAGACTTTGATAGTTTCAGGGTGGAAGCTTACCTCTGGCCGGGCTGGTCTAAATGCTCCCTCTGGACACTTGCAGAGTTCTGCCCTGTGCTCTGTTCCTCAGTGAGAGTGTAGGCCTGAGTTCCAATGCAAAATGCCACAATCACTTATTATAAGTATGCTCAAGTAATTTTTACTCCAGAAGTTTCAAATCCCAATTCACTTTATCCAAATTTGCCTCCCTGAGGAGGTGAAAACTAAGCTCAAATGCTTTAACAATGTATGTTTATTGGGGAGGGTGGGCAAATTTCTCAGAAAAAGATCTAATTTGCCCTCTTCCATACCTCTTTTCTTGATATAATGTCAAAACCAGGTACTGTGATTGCTCACCTGATTTTGGTTCTTCTGAAGGTGCTTCCTTGCATGGATAGTTGCTGAATTTGGTGTCCATGCGGAGGGACAATCCCTGGAGGTTTCTGTGTGGTCATCTTGCTCGAGAAGTGTATTTTCTTGATCAAAGAATTATTTATGTGTGCTTATGGTACTATTGCAAAATTTTTAACAAGAAGTTTTTACTCTGTATTGTTTGATAAGATCCCCCACATTGAAGTGTTTATGCAGCTAAACTCTGAAACTTCAGAGTGAAAACATTTTGTAGTTTCATTGTAGCTTACCATGATCTACCTTACCTATTTTCTTACTTTGACTGGTCCTTTGTCAAGCATGATGGTACAGTTGACTAAGCCTGGTATTGACACTTGACCCACGCTTGGCAAATAAGATCTTTTTCTGAGAAATCTGTAGTTAAGATAAGAAAATTCAAAATCGGCTTGTTAGAGTTTCTTGAGGAAAGATGGATAAGGCTTTTTTTTACCTGCTATGTATGCAAAGAAGAGCAAAGAAATGACATGTGCTAGAAGAGACATTGAAAGTAGTACACAGAGAGAGAGGTAAGAGTCTGACAACTTCTGAATTTTCATTTTCAGTTCCTTCCATACTATTGCTGGACACTAGAAGTTAGTCTCTGT
>NW_012143523.1:2495619-2497837 GCF_000956105.1 Propithecus coquereli | reverse complement strand
CATAGCTGTATACTTTCCAGATAAAATAATAATAACCAAATATTGTTGAGTTTTTTATGTGGTCTAGTAGCTGTTTTAAGTTCTATACGTATGTTGACTTAATTTATTCTAACATCAAACATATGAAGTAGGTACTATTTTAACCACAGTTTTACAGATGAGGAGTCTAATGCATAAAATTATACTTGTTTGCCTAAAATGATACAGCTTATAATAAGTATTTAAATTTGAGACCTATTAAGTAGACAGTTAATTTTTGTGGATTGAGTGAACAAAGGGACTAAGAGGTGGAGTTCAGAAGCTACATATTTTCTTCTTGTTGCTACAAGATTGCTATTATATTATTTGGGTCATTAAATATGAAATGTCCAGTTTCAAAAGTGTAGTTTGTTACGTCTCAAACAAGAAGCTGTACAATCCATTGAAGTCTGCACCTAAACAATAGACACGGTTTTGCCGTCTTAACAGTAGCTGGTTTATGCCAGCAGTGAAGAAGCCTGGAGAGCGAGTGGAGATGAAATCTCACAAGGCATTTTCCACAGCTTGTTGAGAATGCAATATTTTTCCTTGCAAGAAGTGGTCCAAATCCTGGAAGAAGTGGTAGTCAGTGGGTGCAAGGTCTGGTGAATATGTTAGATCACAGAGAACTTCCAATTCTAGTCTCTGTAGTTTGAGCAGCATTGTCTGTGCAACATGTGGTAGAGGAATATCTTGCAAGAGGGTTGGCCTGTCTCTATTGACCAATCTCATACGCTTAATCATAAGCATCCTCATCATTTCATCTAATTGGTTGCAGTAGGCATGTGCTGTAATCGAATGACCAGGTTTCATGAAGCCATAGGGGATAATACCAGCTCTGGATCACCAAACAGACACCAGTAGCCTTTTTGATGAATATTTGGTTTTGGACTGTGTTTTGGCACTTCATCTTTAACCAACCATTATGCCAAATGCTTGTGATTGTCAAAAAGAATTCATTTTTCATCACATTTTAACAATATGGTGTAGATATGGTTCACCTTTATGTCATGACAGCAAAGAAAGGCAAGTTTCAAGATGATTTCCCAGCCCATTTTAGGGAGTCAGAATCTGAAGATGCAAAATACATTTCTAAAATTACTAAGAAATATGCTCATGCTCATGTCCATAAAATAAGTGAAAATAGGCTGTTAGGCAAAATGAAATTATCTTATTTGGGTTCATATATTAAAATATTTCTTCCATAAATGAGAATCCACTATTGGTCAAAAGGAATCATATGTTTTCTAAGTTCACTACTAAATCTCAATTCTCTCTGACATTTGGAAAGCTGAATTCTCCTTGCATTTTTGGATTTGTGCTTCTTTATTTCTCCTTTATTCTAGGTAGAGATCATTGTTAAGGCACCAGGAGTAACACAAGCAAATGTCATTTAATTCATGTGGAACCCATCTATCCAGCTTCTTTACCTTGCTCATCTGTTTCAAATGGTTCAATATTGTTGGAATAGTAATGTTAAACCTTGCTGCTAATTCACCCGTATGTTGAGATGGATTCACTTTCACTAATAGCTTTCAGCTCATCATTCTCCACCTTGGTCTCAGGCCGCCCACATGGCTCATTTTCAAGATTAAAATCACCAGCACGGAACTTCTCAAGCCACCCGTGTTCATCATGTGTTCATTAGCCACATTCTTCCAAAAACACTTCATTGATATTTTGAGCTGGCTGTGCTGCATTGGTTCCACGATGGAATTCATATTCTAAAATAACATGGATTTTTTACTTATCTGTGGTTTCAGAAAAATTGCTGTAAAAAAAAATTTTGATGGATAATCACAAGCCAAACCATGCATTTGAAAGACTGAGGATATATCTGCACAGTAAAAATAAAACAAGAAGTGTCAAAGTGAAATGTCATAGAGATCACAGTCAAACTTAGTACTTAAGGAAATCGGACATTTCATACCTAATAACCTATATCGTAGCTCATGCTTTATTAATAAAAAATTTAGATTATACTCTTTTTTAAAAGGTAAGTATAAATTCTCTCTTACAGAAGGGAGAAACACATTTTTACTTCAGTCTAAAGAAATAATACTGTGATCTGCCTTTGTCCTATAACATTTCATAATTACTTTTTATATACGTCAATGTCAACAATAGTAATTTTTTAAATTCACCTATGTGCCAAGCATTGTCCTTGGCATGGAGTTGTATTTTATTTTATTTATTTAAA
>NW_012143523.1:2493564-2494146 GCF_000956105.1 Propithecus coquereli | reverse complement strand
ACTAGGTGTGAATTTACTTGTCCCCCTCCCCCTGCCGCCTGCTTGGTTTCCCTTGAGTTTTACTACTATGTGTGCACAAGGGTGTTGATCAATGAGCAAAGTATCACAAGAATGGAAAAACAAACACCACATGTACTCACTATTAAATTGGAACTAATCGATTAAGGATGTTTTTTTATAGCAAAGGGCTTTGGAAGATAGAGATAGTGTCTCCCTGTGAGGCAGAGGGCAAATTTGTTTCCTGAAGGGTGTGATAAACATAATCTCTCCCTTTGGGTCAAAACTTAGGCAGGTTAGCTTCAAGCTCCAAAAGATCCACAATTCTTAAACTCAGGGTTCCTGGGTTGTGACACAAACGAACTGTATGTACACAGAATTCTCTGCCTTACTCCTGTGGGACTTTGGGGGCAAGGGGAACCAATGGAAACATGAAGCTTATGCTGCCTGCTTTGTCATGAGTTTCAAAATACTTCGCCTCTGACATAGAATCATGTGCCTTCTGCCAGCAGCTATGATGCCATGGCAGGCTAACGTTTTAGCTTGTGAGTAGGGTAAAATTTTAGTCTTTAAACTTTGTAGTTA
>NW_012143523.1:2490209-2493032 GCF_000956105.1 Propithecus coquereli | reverse complement strand
AGGTAATTTAGAGCTTTTAGCTATTAAAAATAATTCTGCAGTGAGCATTCCTTTCATACTGTTGGTGTGCTTCTCTTATTTACATTAAAAAATTTCACAAGGTAAAATTGCTAGTTTTCAGCAATTTTATATTTAATATTTTTTCATGTGTGCTTTAGTTCCCTTATGATTGAGTCAGAAGTTTCACATAATCGGAACTTGCACAGGAGGCTATTTCTCTAATCCTGAACCTGATTAGACTCTTTTTCTATCTGCAATAAATGGCCTTCGTGGTTTTCTTCTTCCTGACCAGTTGTTTCAGAAGTGTTGGTCTGCTTCACAGATTCCACTAGTTATCCTTTCACCCTTCAGTTGGGAAATAACGCATCCAGTTGCATCCAATTTTTCTTCATTTCTCTGGCTTCTTTAGAAGATTTCATTTCATTCTTTTGAAAACAGGCAGATGTATATGGAATGGTATATTTACTCCAGAGTCCTGTCAGAATCTCCTCTTTAATTCCCCAAGCACTTCTTAACGTTTTAAAATAGCTATCATTAATAAGTTGATGGTAACAATTTGTCTCATCATGGCCTCAGACCGGATAAGTTGTTTATTATCTCAGAATTAATGTTGTGATGAATGTGCTTTACCAAGTTGAATATTTGTTCTGGATAATAATGCACAATCTCCACCAAAAATCTATCTACCTGGGGAGTGATCTCATTTTGTACACCTGTCTCATGTTTGCCCCATCCTTCAAAGTAACCTTCATTGCTCCTGTAGAAAAATAACAGGCTAATGTACTAGCATAGGTTACATACCCCGGAGATAAGGTTTCGGCTCTAATATACAGGATATAATTTTATAGTTGGATCAAATTCAAAATATCAGTCACTTTGCCTTTTTCCAAATTAGTATGAATGGCTATGGGATCATGTGGCCGACATCATTTTTTTGTAATACACTGCTGGTCCATCAGCAAATTACACATAAAACTTAAATTAGATCTCCCTCTCTAAGAAGTGAGGAACAGAAAGACTAAGCACCTATTCATCTTTGCATATTTGCATAACTATATCTGAAAGGACTATAAGTGAAGCTAATGATTAAATGACTACAACAAGAAAAGAACAAAAGCTCTTCTTGTGCAAAATCAATGTACAAAATTCAACTTTCGCAAATTTGTTTGTAGCTTTGTTAAGGTTTGAGTCCTTCTAGGATTCCTGCTTAGAGAAGACATACAACAAAAAACAAGCAAACAAGACAAATAAAAGAAACAAAAATAAACAAACAAAATTCTCCTGGGTAACTCATGAATCTCTTGGGTAAAATGATTTTCTCCCAAAAGAATCTTTACTTCTTACTTATACTTTACAAATGATTGAGATTTCTGGTCACTAAAATATGAGAAATTAAAATATTTCTTCATTTTCTCTCAACACATACCAAAGACTCTGGCACTATAATATATTAAAAACATATTTAAGGGATTAATGAATAAATTATTGCTCTGAATCAAGGAATAATGAATGAATGATGTCTGTATGTTCTATGATGGTGCAAAATATGAATGGATGTGTCAAAGAAAGCATAGCACTGAACAAAGTTAAATAGTCAAGGAAGATTTTATTCAAGGATATTACAGTACAGAAGAGAGGCCAGAGTTCAGTAGGAGATCAACTCTGCTAAAACAAAAGGCAAGGGTCCTTCCTTCCTTCCCCTCTCTCTCTCTCTCTCTGTCTCTTAAGTACTGGGTTGAGCTAGTAGAAAACTTAGAGATTGATCACTAGTGTTGAGCACTATAAGTTATTCCTGAGTTTACACATAGTTTTCTCTGTGATTAGGTTTTTATGTGTTTGCTACTTGGAGCCCACTGAGATTGGTTACTACCCTAACAGAGACTGGGAGGTAGGGGCCCTATCTTCCTTGAAGATTACATCAAAGAGATGGCTCCAAGGTCCTTGAGAAAGACATCCCCAGTCCATAAAACTAGTAAGGGATGTTTAAAAAGATTTACATATCTCTCAATGGGGCAGGGAAAGAATTTACAATTATTAAATTGTATAAAGTAAATTGTCTAAGAAAAAGGAGGTCAAGAGCCTATAGTCACAAAGAAGACTTATGTTTAGTCAAGCTGAGGCCAATGTTACAACCTTCTCGATTACATGTAATCTTCTTAATAGAAATGAGATGTAAGAGAAAATGTCTTCTCCACACGTACACAGAGCTGCTAGCTAGTTCCATTGAGTATGCATTCTTGGAAGGTCAAATGGGAGAATGTCATTACATGCATACAGCATGAATTGAAATATAACTATTAAATTTAAAAAATCACTTATGTGTTATTTAATAAAATAGGAAGCTTAGTGCATGTAGTATTACTCCCTCTTTAATTGAATGGTATTAAACTCTAATCCCTAAATCTTTGATTTATTTCACTCTGCTCCATCACTCCTGTTGGATGATAGCCATGCTGGATTGTAGCTGCTGCTGATTTTCCATGCTACTATGTCTTTCCTCTGATTTGAAGCCTCGGGCATCAGAGATAAGGGAAAAATAGGCCGCCGTTTATATCAAAACTCTTCACCTTAATCACTATTATGTTTCATGCTTTGTCCCTTCATGTCCCAAGTTTTCTTGTAGTGCATCTTGCATGGCTCTTCTGCCTTTCTCTTTGACAGGAGCCAGCTTGTTTCTGTGTCTTCTTCTTGGCTGTAAACATACATGATTAAATGCATTGCAGATGAGGGAGGAACTAAAACTTTGTTAGTCCTAGAATGGTTACACATTGTGAAGAATAGAAGAAATGATATTTAAAGAACAAAAACCCTTTCTAGGATTCT
>NW_012143523.1:2473373-2489996 GCF_000956105.1 Propithecus coquereli | reverse complement strand
AATAATGATACCTTAATGATCAAATATTGCTTTAGAAAGAGGAGAAAAGAACATATTAAAAATAGTCCTATAATGAAATATAAAAAGAAAAGAACTTTTACTTAAACATCAACTATTTGCAGTAATATCCTTAAAATACTAATATTAAGAATATAAGAAAGATACCTTGGAATATCTGACTTATTTTCAAATACACTTAAATCATTAGTCAAATGGCACTGTGCTTATTATGTGATTATGGATGCTTTATCAGAGAAAAAACAGCTTGCTTCCCTCAGATAGAAATATGTGCTCTTTTCATTACATGAAGGCAATTGCTTTCTGGCTTTGTTATAAATAACTCTGTGTTACCTGTCTCCTGTCATCCTAAAAACATAAATAACTTTTCCTTTAGCAAAACTACAAACATATAACCCTGATTGAATTGACTGGCAGAAATAAAGTTAAACTCAGTTATTATATAGGAAGCTTTTAAGAACAGTTCTGTATGGATAATGGAACCTAATTGGTGATATGCATTATCAACTTTATCATAAAATGGAAATTTTGATAGAGTAATAAGTGCCAGAATGTGACCATAAATTCTTGACACATATCCGTACTCTGGGTCAGAGAAAGTGCATGCCTCCTAACATAGCCGAAGAGCACCTACCTGGTAGGAATTCAAATAAGAACTAGACTATTGCATTACGGAGAAAATCAAGTGGTTAATGGGCACAAATATGCAGGTAGATAGTTGAATGATATTTGATAGCACAACAAACTATAATCAACAATAAATTAGGGTATACTTTAAATTAACTAAAAGAGTGGAGTTGGATTGTTCCTAACACAAAGAAATGATAAATGCCTGAGGTTATGGATGCCCCAATTACCCTAATTTGATTAAGACACATGGTATGCCTGTACCAAACATCACATGTATCCTATAAAGATATATAACTATTATGTACCCATAATAATTAAAAATAAAAAAAATCAAATTGCTATTAAACCACTTAGAAACTGAGCTGAAATTATTTAAGACCTTTCGTTTGCTCTACAGAAAACTGAATTCACTTATATCCATTCACTCATTTATTCAATCAAAAAACATATAACCAAGATAGTTTATATAGCAGAATTATTAAGACATCATCATATAAAATTTGGGAGTCCTAGGTTTGAATCCCAGCTATAAATTGAGGAGAGTGTTTTTGTGAAAATTCGATGACACAATGCAGTGTCCACTGATACCCACTGAAATGTTTTATTCTGGCTATGAATAAGTTCAACCTTGCATGTGACTAAATGGCTTCAGGACACAGCTCTTCAGTATTTTTTGTGTTTTCCAAGGACGTTGGAACGTATTCTACTGTGCTTTGTCACCTAGGATTATGAGAAACCTTCACCATTTTCATGTTGATTTGGTATACATAGAAATTATTCTACTTTCTCTACAATTTGCTATAGTCATGGTGAAACTCAGTGAGACCACAGCAGTACCATGCAGCCATTCTCACCATGGGGCCTTGCATCCTTCCTGGGCTTTAGCTGAGAGAGAGAGCAAAGATCCCCTTTGTCCCTGAATTTTAAAAATACTGTGTGGTTTCTGTCCTCCAGGCTCAAGTGAGGATGGCGAGAAGCATGAACAGAATGGGTGCAACTTAGGGAACAGAACCCCCTTTCAGGAGACTGTTGGCATTTACTCAATCCATATTTCTTTTTATTCATTCCTAACTCAGTCCAGGACTTGCCTACTTTATATTCTATCTATTCTTATTTCTGAGCAATATTTTATAGACTATGTTTTTTTCTGAATTTTTGTCTACTCAGGGCCTCAAACTCAAAGCTGTTTCGCTGCATGTCTGTTAAAACAACTCTTCTCTCAGTCATTGCATGGGACTTAAAAGGTTTTACAGTGGGAGAAAGGTCAGGAGCGAAAATGAGCAAAAATGAAAGAGTTTGCATGTGTGTGTTTCTGTCTATGCATGAAGGTCTGCATGTATGAGTATGTATTCATGTGTATATATGTGTTTGTGAGTACATGTGAAACATGGTGATGGTAGAGAGACAGGGATAACATTTAACCTCTTCCAAGCAGTATTCACCCTCATTGAATTAATCCATGCACTGGCCCAACTCAAAGTTACCATTCCTTTCTCCTGTCTTGCTCTGCTGTTCTCTAAAACCTAGCACAGAAAGGGAAAAGAACAAGAAGCAAAACCTGTAAATAAGTTTGCATATATGACTGTGCCATACATAACACAACATTAATTTAAGAATTATTCCAACTGCTTTGTCATAAATTGTCTCTGTGGCAGTAAAATTACCAAAGTCCAGGAAGCATTGGTTAACCTAATTGCTGCAACTTGCTGAATGATCCAATGATTTACAAAATGATTCTTAGAAGAATTATTTAATTTCTCAAGAAAAACAGCATAAGGAAGAATTGATTGCTGCTATGAGGAATTATCCTAACCTAACCTAATATTTTTAATTTCAATAAAATGCTTTGTTTAAAACAGAACATATATCTTTTACCAACCATGTATAAGCTTAGAAATGGACAAGCTTGGTCATTTTTCATAGCTTATACATTTTAATTTTGCCAATCATTCCTCTGAACCTTATAAGACTTGGCCTTTTGGTGTTTGGCTAAATAACTTCTTTAGTATCCTAAACAGGTTTCCCAATGCTAAGCATGTCAGAATAGGAAAATAGGCGAAGTTAAAGAAATTATTAAAAATAGGGAATGAAAAAAAAACCAAAAAGAAAAAAAAATTAATAATATAAAACAATAAAAAAAAAGAGAAAAAAAAAAAACTCTGGAATTCAAGCTGTCTATGGTATCGCACCATCCTGAAGGAGCATCTTTGAAGTTATTTATACCAATTAGATCGATGAACAGTGGCACAACACCCATCATCCCCCCCACTCCATCTACTTCATCAGGTTACATTATCCATATGACCCACCCCTACGTATTCATTAAGAGTAACCTCAAAGGTTATATCTTTTTTCACAAAAAGCACACATGAAATATAGGGCCTCAGAAGAGGTGTTAACCTGGTTAAGAGTTTAAGGTGGCAAGATTTTCCATTGGTTTTCTCTCTGCTCATCTCCAACCAAAAAAGAAGCTAACCATTGGACATAAATTCTTAGTAGCTTCAGATGCAAGTATTTTTAAATCACCAAATAGACAATTCTAATTTTCAAATTGAAAGGTAATTGTTTCTTAAAATAATCAATATGTCTCTTTCATTTTCTGTGCACTGCTACTTACAGAATATGAAGGTGATATTTTGACTTGGCCTTGCATCTCCAGCCTTCTTTCGTTTCATCTTCTGCTCATATTATCATTTTTATACTATATGATTTATTTCCTGGGGTTATGTACATTTCCATAAAAATGATTAGGAAAACAATGATCAAATACAAAATCTTTTGAATCCTGGAACATGTACTCAGGATATTTTCCAAAACCTTAAGGGCTTTACCATATTAGATTTTGGAAGACAATTTGTGAGATAGGAAAGCAATTATAAGGGTACCTGTGTATTTTTTCTTCCACTTATATAAGCCCCTGAAGGCCATTTTTAAGATGTTAAATATTTTGAAGCATGATGAAAGACGGATAGGGATTAGCATCTTTTTTTCTGCAGGAGTATCCTTTCATAAAGTTGCACAGACTTTGGAAAGTCAAGGTTAAAGTTAATTTAGCTAACATTAGGAAATGTGGCTTTCATTAAGTCTTGAATTTTCATTCATATTACCATTTACAAGGGGGGCAGATAGCTTTGTTATAATTATGTAGGCAGAATGTATGTGTTTATGAGTGAGTTACTTATTAGTAGACACTAAACATTTGTTTTATGAGGTAAACATCGCTATCAAACTAACATTTAAAAGGAATAGGCTTATAAGTGTTTTTTTAAGCAATGATATAAACAATGTCTAATTTCTTTCAATCCAAGGGTCTGATTTATTCACATTGTCCTCATTAGCTTTTTTTTTTTTAGTAGTTTATTTGATACAGCTTTGCAACAGAAGTTAGAGAACTCTAACAAAGAAAGTATACCCAAGATAAAGTCATCTATAGGCTTTTCTGCAGTCACAATATGAAGCAAAATTTTCAGATCTTTGGTGTGAAAAAACTGGTCATTATTCTGGCTAGCACACAAAACCAATTTGCTAAGTTTCTATTTACAAAATGTTCTGACTCTAATAGTGACCACAGATTTTGTTGTTCACATTCCTTGGTTCTATCTTCACCCTCACACAGCCTGCTCCTAACTATTAATGGATTTCAGAATAATTCTGGGAAAAGGAGTTTTATTGGACTATATTAACCCCATAATATCCATTCAGTTAAAAAAATGTTACACATACTTTTCATACTTCTATCCTGTTGAAGGAAATGAGCTGAAAATAAGAAAAGATTCAAGTGTTTGCTATATCTACCTTTCTGGATTTTTTTAAATGATCAGCTTCAGTTTTACTTGTTCTTTAGAAACAACTGCAGAATTACTCAAGGCCTGTAATTCTCTTCTAGAGCACTGTTCTTTAGACTAGTTGTATTTATTTAGTTTTCTATTTGTGATGGTAAGATGCAAGAGTGAAGAGTCATATAAAAGTATTTCAAGAAAAAATGTTTGAAAAGAATTCTCTGCTATAAAATAATTACATATGATCAAAGTTTCCTTGTGATAATATAAATTTTCCTTTCTCATAACATATTTAGGACAAAGAGATTTGCAATTTAAAATTTCTGATTTAAATGTGACAGATGATAGATTAAAATGGTTGGATATCACTGGCCATTGACAGTATAAATTTTTAAAAATGTTTTTTGATAAGGAATCATAAATATATAATTTTTTCTTTTCAAATAAAATCTGACTCTAATAAGAGTTTTATCTAGCATGTGAAACACTCAATATTTGTTACAGATTTGATCATAATTAAAGTTTACCTATATGCTGTAAAACATTTTCTTTCTGGTAAGCCATTTTCCCTTTCACTTCCCATATGCTATGGGGCAGGGGTTGTGTCTAGGGCATATGTCCTACTTGATGCTCATTGTCATTAATATTTTCAAACTGCCACCGACCCACCTCCCGTTCCTCAAATAATGATTTGCTTCAATCCTGTGACCTTAAATTATACAGTCAATTGACTTTTCTGTCACTCTCCTTCATTCATCGAATATTTTAATACTTGTTTCACTGTCTTTACTTCAATCACTGCTTTCACCATTATTCTTGTGTTCACTATTCATATATTTTATCTACTTCCTCTCACTTTTTACCTTTAATAAGTTTTTTACCTCTGATAAATATTTTACCTCTAATAATCTGATTTTATTTTTATTCCAGTAACTACAATAATATTCTCCAAATTTTGCCATTACCAATAACTGTCATTTACACATTTTCAACTTTTTATGATCTTATTATTTCACTACTGCCTATCTTTCAAGCTTATTTTCTCAAATAAATCAATCTACTGATATTTTGACCCCACCCTCTCCATTTTCTCACTGTAATGTGTCTTCTCCTCTTACACTCACTTCTCTCTTTACCTAAGTTACAATCCAATGTTCATCACTCTACTCACTTCAACTCTCTTGCCCTATCCACCCTACACTGGAATGACCTAACCAGAAGCCCGTTTAACGCATATGTTTCTCCACGTGTGTTTCTAAGCAACTGAATATAGCAGGAAAACACCTGGGAAACCTAATGATTATTGTCTCTTTGTTCAAGAACACAAACCTCTAGTGATCCCTCAGTACTGTCTGAGACCCAACTAGAGTTTGGGTTTGAGTTTACTCATTTTCCCATTCTTCTAAAGAACTTTCCCATGCCATCCCTTTACTCAAAGACACAGAAATTTTTACTCCATCCTAAATCAGTTTGTATATTTGGTTCTTATTCTTTTGAAAAACCATTTGTAGGCTACCTTCTCACCTTTCCATTACCTAAGTCCTAATAACTCACCAGCATTTATGCCCATATAATTTCTCCACGTTACATTTTTTTTCTTGTTTTATTGCACTGTCATGATGTTTAGGTAAATGGTTAATAGAAATGGTTATTATTCTTGCCTTGCTCCTGATTTTAAAAGACTGCTTCTAATGTATTTCCTTTAGGATTATTATTCCTTTCAGTCTTTGTGCACATACTATTTATCCAATTAAGGAAATCACTTGAAGGTGACTTATAATCACACTCGGATTTAATTTTGTTTTTCTTTTCTCAGCAGATCCACACCCTAGTCAATCATAATCATTGGTTCATAATATACTCATTTCATTAGTTCACATTTGACTGACTTTTGTTTATTGATTCAGTTAGTTGATTATTATATCTGTTTGGATTCAGTAAGAAAATAAGAGCCACTGTAAGTATAATGGAAACTTCTGGCAAGTACCTCTCATGAGCAAACTCTAACCCAGATCCATATAGGGAAATGAATTCTGGAAAATATTGAGTGATGATGCTAAGTTGAAGCAAATAATTTATCACAGACCATTCTTTTGTCAATGCAGTATCTATAATACTCCTTTTAACTGTATTTAATTTCTGAATAAAAATACTAATAAAATAATGCTTCAGGTCAAATGAATGCAACTATTTCAGATAAAGCTAAAAACTTGCTAATCTTCTTAAAAGAGGAGACACAAAGACCTATATAACATCCAGTTGATATTTGTTCTTTTGCAAACAAAGTCATGCTTTCTCTTTGATATTCTATAATGTAAATACTGAATTAGAGATTTAACCTCTAATAACACATATTAGAATGGGGGGAGAGAAAAAATTGGTTAATACAATAGTAGGTTATTAAGTATGAAATGTTGGATTTCCTTAAATACTAAGTTTGACAGTTAATATCTCTGACATTTTACTTTGATACTTCTCATTTTATGTTTACATCCTCAGTCTTTCAAACACATGCTTTGGCTTGTGATTATTTTATCGAATTTTTTTAGCGCAATTATGAAACCATGGATAAGTCAAAAATTTGTGTTATTTTCAAATACAATTTGTATAGTGAAACCAATGCAGTGCAGACAGCTCAAAATATCAACAAAGTATTTGGGAAGGATGTGGATAATGAACACGAATACCATCGATGATTTGAGAAGTTCTGTTCTGGTGATTTTAATCTTGACAATGAGTCACATGGGTGACCTGAAACTATGATGAGCTGAAAGCTATAGTGGAAGTGAATCCATCTCAACATACGTGGGAATTAGCAGCAAGGTTTGATGTTACTATTCCAACAATAGTTGACCATGTGAAGCAAATGGACAAGTTAAAGAAACTGGATACATGGCTTCTGCATGAATTAAACTAGTGTCAGAAGAGAAATCATCTCAAAGCTTGCTTTTCTTTGCTGCCATAACCTAAAGGCAAACCATTTCTATAACATATTATTACATGTGATGAAAACATAGATTCTTTTTGACACTTGCAAGTGTTTAGCATAATAATTGGATAAAGATGAAGTGCTGAAACACAGTCCAAAACCAAATATTCATCAAAAAAAGCTAATGGTATCTGTTTGGTGGTCCAGTGCTGGTATTATCTACTATAGCTTCATGAAACCTGGTCATTCGATTAAAGCACATATCTATTGCAACCAGTTGTATGAAATGACATGGATTCTTGCGACTGAGCATCCGAGATTGGTCAACAGAGACAGGCCAATTCTCTTGCAAGACAATGCTCGACCACATGTTGCACAAACAATTCTGCTCAAACTAAAGAGGCTGGACTTGGAAACTCTGTCATCCACCATATTCACCAGACCTTTCACCAACTGACTACCACTTATTCCAGGCTTTGAACTGCTTCTTGCAAGGAAAAATATTCCATTCTCAACATGCTGTGGAAAACACCTTTTGTGATTTCATTGCTACTCATTCTCCTGGATTCTTCACTGCTGGCATAAACAAAATACCGTTAGGATGGCAAAATTGGGTCCATAGTTCAAGTGTATACTTTGATTAATTGGACTACTTTTTGTTTGTGATATAATAAACTACACTTTGGATTCAAAATTAGACATTTTATATTTAATGACCTAATGTATACAAATAATATTAAAGCAAAGAAGAAAATACGGATATATTTCAGCAAATATAATAATAATCTGGTAGTAGCTAAAATTTATAACCTTCTTCTTCTAGTGTCAATTCTGTATCTGTAATCCAGTAGGGGTGCCTCACTAGTTAGAGCAACTCAAACTTCTTTACTAATGTGTCTATGCTGTTAGCTGTTCCTCTTGTATGGGGTCGCTGTAGTTGTCAATTAAGTATAATCACTAGACATGGGATACTGAGATGATTCCTAGATCATTTTCCAGGCTTATTCTTTCCTACTATGTAGTTAACAACCTAATTTTCCCATTATAGACAGGATCAATCATCCCAGTCAGCACAGCAATTCTCTTCTTTGCTCATCTCTCCTTTCAGTTACATGGACCACTGGTGTTTTACTTGTTCAAAGTATTTCTTCCTTAGATAATTAGAGACTGTAGGAGAAGCATACAATTTTCTTGCTTTGTTTCCTGTACCTATGTATCATGGCTATGCATAAAAATATTATATATTAGTTACTGATTCAGAGCATGTTCCAGAACATTATTTCAATCCCATAAAACATTGCCATTCAACTGGTGCTATAACAGTCTTCAGAAAGTCCATTATTATATCAGGACAGTCACCTTAGGGTTATGGGTAAAATAGTAAGATCTGTGAATTTTTTAGCATGAGCAAATTTGTTGCTTTTTAAGTTTCTGTAAAATGTGTTTCCTGGTAATATGCATAAGTGTGTGGAACACCATAACGAAAAATAAAGCATTCTCTTAACTGTCCAGATGATAGGTTGGGCAGAAGCATTAATAACACTGAAGGAAACTTTACACCGAGGGTACGTGCCTATTTGAGAAAGTCCAAATAGATCGCCTTCAAGTAGATTGTCTATATGGTCTATTTGGGGAATGATGCTATATCGGGGTCTCAGTGTTATTCTCAGCTATTGATAAATTGGCACTGAAAGTCTGCAGTCAGATAAACTATGGTACATGATATGCCATGTAGCTTAGCTCATGACAACTTCCATACTTGCCAAAATGATTTCACTGATTAAAGATAAGAAGGGATAAGGAGAGTATTCACTGACATCAACAGGATCAATCATTTTGATTTTTGACAATCTTTTGTACTAAGGATATCTTTGGTGGATGTTTACAATAGATATACATATTCTCACACTTTATGCCCATTTAGGGAGGTTCGTCCAATATATTTCTTCTACCCATCTACTTTTCAACTTTGTTCATTTCAAGTCTTTAAACTCCAGACCAGCCACCAGACACCACCCTATGAATCAAAGTAGGTTAGCATCTCTGGTCTTCTCTCCTTTCAAGCAAAAGAACCACCTGGTGCACTGCTTAAGTTTCGCTCCGTGGAAGGTGTTCCTTCACTACTATCTTTCAGGGCTACTCCTGAGTGGGACTTTTACACCATAGTCATCCACTTTTGAAAGGTTCAAATGTTATTTATTATTATTTATTTTTAAATTGACAAAATTTTTATATAAACAATGTGATGTTTTGATATATGTATACATTGTAGAATGTTTAAATCAAGCTAATTAGCATATCCATTACCTCACATATTTTTTTTTATTTTTTATTTATTTATTTTTTTTTATTTCAGCATGTTATGGGGGTACAGATGATTAGGTTACGTATGATGCCTTTACCCTCCCTCCCCTCCAAGTCCGAGCTTCAAGTGTGTCCATTCCCCCGGAGGTGCGCATCGCACTCATTGTGCATATGCCCATCCCCTCCTCCCCCATCCCGCCTCCCCCTGCCCAACATCCAATACATGTTATTCTTATATTTGCACTTAAATGTTGATCAGCTAATACCAGTTTGATGGTGAGTACATGTGGTGCTTGTTTTTCCATTCTTGGGATACCTCGCTTAGTAGAATGTGTCTCACATATTTTTTAGCAGTGAGAACATTTAAAATCTACTCTCTTAGCAATTTTCAAGTATACGATACATTATTATCAGCTATAGTCACCATGCTGTGCAATAGATCTCCAATACTTATTCCCCCTGTCTAACTGAAACTTTTTAACCTTTGACCACAAGTTTCCCATTTTCTCCCCACACCCAGGCACTGATACCCACCCTTCTACTCTGTGTATCTATGAGTTCAACACTTTCAGATTCTAGATGTAAGTGAGATCGTGCAGTATTTCTCTTTCTATGCCTGGCTTATTAGACTTAGCATAATACCCTCCAGGTTCATCCATATTTTTACAGATGACAGGACTTCCTTCTTTTGTAAGGCTGAATAATATTCCACCACCTTTTCTTTATCCATTTCTTCTTCATTAGACATTGACTTTGCTCCCATAGCTTGGCTATTGCGAATAATGCTGCAATATATCTGGGAGTATAGATATTTCTTCAACATACTGCTTTTATTTCCTTTGGATATCTACCCAAAAGTGGAATGGTTGGATCATATACTGTTCTGTTTTTAATTTTGTGAGGAATTTTCATACTGTTTTCTATAGTGGCTGTACTAATTTATATTCCCACAAAAAGTGTACAAGGTTTGCCTTTTCTCCACATCCTTGCCAACATTTGTCTTTTTTTCTTGATAATAGCCTTTCTAACAGGTGTGAGGTGATATTTTATTAATTTGTATTTCTCTGATGATTAGTGATGTTGAGTATTTTTAATTATATCTGTTACCCATTTGTATGTCTTCTTTTGAGAAATGTCTATTCATTCCATTTGCCCATTTTTAATTCAGGTACTTATTTTCTGCTGTAGAGTTGAATTTATTGTATATTTTGGGTAGTGATCCATTTTCAGATATATGATTTGCAAATATTTTTCCCCAACTTCTAACTCCCAAAATGGTGCTCTGGCATGGTCCTTCTCAGGCAGGCTGTGCTGGAAGGAAATGGTGGGGAGTTTCAAGACTTAGGCCCACAGCAGCTGGCTGCAGGGTGGGGGACACCATCCTAGGTAGACACTGGAAAGCCTGGTTTCCTTGCCCCTCCCCAGCCTGGAGGGTGCTGCAGCCACATCAAGCCCAAACACAGCCCAAGGGCAGGGCACAGCCCAGTGTCAAACTCAAAATGGCACCTTGGACCTGTGACCAGAATGGCTGGGGCCTCATCCAGGCAGGAATTGTGAGCAAGAAACTGTGAAAAATGCTGTCCACACATGTCTAAGTCTCAATAGCAGCCAACAGTAGTGTGGTGTGGACCTTCCCAGGAGTGCACTAGAGTATCTTGGCTCCTCTATCCCTCCTGGGAGCTGCACAGTAGCTGTAGGTGTGGCTGTGGTTCCCAGGTATCTAGGCTTTCAGAATAGCACCTAGTTCAATCTGCTTTAGCTCGGATGGCTGTGGAATTCCGCATGAGTTCTCTTTCTAAAACAACATCTCTGTGCAACCGCCAAGCAGCACCCTGTTAGGCCTGAGAGCTGCTTGAATCAGAGGTTCTCTTGTAGCCAATATCATAAAAGCTCATCCTGGAGAGTGGATCCCTGGGGGTTTCTCTTTTACTGTTTCACTGTGTCTAGAAACTTCTCCCACCTGTTAGCCAGCGGCCGAATGGGCAAGTTGCCCTGAACCCTCTTCTTACCCACTTTTGGTGGTTCCTGTCACTTCTCTGGTAAATCCTAGCATTCTTTCCTAGATGATGTGTTTGAAATGTGAGAATCTGTTTACTATTCTAATTATTCTCCATGGAGGAGGCATGCACTACCTGTGTCTAGTCAGCCATCTTGATCTGGGTCTTCATTTCAAAGACCAATTTATTGATCTTTTCTATTATTATTTTTTATTTCTCTTATTTTTACTCTGATCTTTATTATTTCTTTTCCTCTGATGTCTTTGGACTTACTTGGTTCTTCTCTTCCTAGTTCCTTGAGGAGTAAAGTTAGGTTGTTTATTTGAGATCTTCATTCTTAGTATAGGCATTGATTGTTACAAATTTCCTCTTATAATTGCTTTTGCTATGTCCCATAAGTTTTGGTACATTGGGTTTTTATTTTGTTTGTCTCAAGATTTTATTTTATTTTACTTTTTATTTGTTCTTGACCTATTTGTTGTTTTGGAGTATGCTGTTTAATTTCCATATATCTGTTAATTTTCATATTTTCTTTCTGTTATTTACCTTTAGTTTCATAACATTGTTTGGAAAAGACACTTGATATGATTTCAGTCTTTTTGAATTTGTTAAAACTTGTTTTGTGGCCTCATGTATAATCTATGCTGGAGAATGTTACCTGTGTACTTCAAAACAATGTGTATTTTGCTGCTGTTGGATGGAATGTTCTGTACATATCTATACGGGTTTGTTTGTTCTATAGTATTGTTCAAGGCCACTGTTTTCTTATTGATTTTTCTGTCTGGATGATCTATCCATTGCTGAAAGTGGGGTATGTAAGCCCCTTACTATTGTTATTTATCTGTTAATATTTGCTTTATATATTTAGGTGTTCCAATGTTGAATACATATATATTTGTAATTGTTATATTCTCTTAATACATTGTCCCCTTTATCATTATATAAAGCTTCCTTTTTCTCTTATAATTGTTTTTTATTTAAAGTCTATTTTGTCTTATAAAAGTATAGCCATCTTGCTCTCTTTTGGTTACCGTTTTCGTAGAATAGCTTTTTCCATCCCTTTGCTTTCAGCCTATGTGCATCCTTAAAGTGAGTCTCTCGTAGGTAGCATACAGTTGGATCATGCTTTTTTATCTGTTCAGTTACCATATGTCTTTTGACTGGAGAAGTTAATCCATTTAAATTTAAAGTAATTATTAATAGATGATAACTTTCTACTGTCATTTCGTTGTTTTCTGACTGTTGTATAGTTTTTCTTCCTTTCTTCCTTTTTTGCTGTGTTTCTTTGTAATTAGGTATTTGTCTCTAATGCTATGCTTTAATTTCTTTCTTTTTATCTTTTGTGTTTCTACTACAGATTTTTGTGTGTGTGGTTACCATGAAGCTAAATAAAATGTCTTATAACAAACGATTTTAAGCTAATAACAACTTAACTTTGATTGCATACAAAAACCTGCCTTTCAGCTTTTCCTATATCCACATTTTATGTAATTTGTGTCGCAATTTACATATTTTATATATCATGTATCCTTTACCAATAATTGTGAATATAGTTATTTTTAATACTTTGTCTTTTAACTTTTATGATAGAGTTAAGAGTATTTTATGCACCACCATTACAGTATTAGAGTTTTCTGGTTCATTAGGCTTTATAGAATCCTGTCAAATTTTTCATTTCAACATCTTTATCTACCACAGACACTTTAAGTATCTTGGGATTGACTGGGTCATATGGCTTAAGTGACAGAGCAGCTTTTATGACAGCCTGAATCTGTTGAAAAGAGCACTTTTGTCCTTGGCCCCTTTCACATGATTCAGTGAATAGTTTTAAGGAGCATACAAGAATGAAATATATGTTGTCTCCCAAATCCAATGAGGCCAAGTAGTTCTTGTGTTTCCTTTTTTAGTGATAGGGGATGTCAGGTGTATCAATTTGTTCTTTAACTTGAAAAGATTACCTTACCGTATTCTAGACTGCTAGACCCTTTGCATTTCACTGAAGTTGCAGGTTCTTGAATTGTATAAAATTTTCTTCTCAAGCTTTGGCACACATGTGCCTCACCAATGTCTAATCAATATGTTATCTCAATATAGAAGACTGATACTTTGTCTTGTGGAATGAAAGATGATCAACATCCCTACAAACTTGATTGTGACCAAACCCTAGAGAGTTGGTATAGCCCTATGGTAAGGTGGCAAAGGAATATTGTCACAGACTGATGAAAGAAGATTGAATTTGGTAGTCTTTGTTAAAAAGTAGGAAAAAAACCAAAACAAAAACCAAACAAACAGACAATAATAGAATAAGTACTTGCCATATCACTGGCTAGATACCAGATACCTGATGAAGTAGGTGGAAAAGTCACTTGTAGAACAGCAGCTATAATGGAGTAATTGTGTCATTAAGTTTATTATAACCCACTCATTCTCCAAGATTTATCTGTCTTCTACATAGGCCGATTAAAGATGCTAAAGATGAATGCAATGTCAATCACTACTTCTGTAACCTTTGATATTTAAGGAGAATTCCTCTAGAAATTTGATATTGCTTTCAGCAGGTAGAGAAATTTTAAAAGACTTCAACTTGACCTTTTCTATCATAATAGCTCTCATTTCACAAGTTTGTAAACCATGTGGGTATTTGGTAGTTGCGATATGTTGATTTCCACAATATATTATGGAACTTGGAAAATAACCACAGAATGAGAGATGGTATAACAGGGTTCTTCCACAGAAGAACCTCCTCTGTTCAGGGCCCTGGATCTTTGAACTGGTTAAATATGAAAATATAATGAGGGACCATGGCCCTCTGTTGTAGTAATTTAGTTCATCAGACATGAATAAATCAAGGAAGATTTTGGTAGGCTTCCCATTTCTTTCAGACTTAGAGATGACCCATTGTTCATAACCAAGGATTTCTCAGACAATTCTCACTGCTATGATCCATATGCTACCATACAGTCCATCATGGTAACTATGCCTATCTTTTCTCTGGTTGTTAGATGCCAATGTTTTGCCCTTATATTCTGGGATCTCATCTTTCTGATTGATGTCAGGGACCCTATTAGGAAGACAACATTTCTCACTGTAATTCCTGGACTATAGATTACAGGCACAAACATCAATGTGGTTTTGGAAGCTTGTATGAAGTAAGTATCCTCCAGGCCCCTCTGTGGTACATAATGAGAAGTTAGGTTAGGAAGGAATCCACAATAAGTCTACTACAACATTTCTATTTCCAAAAGCCTTTAATTTTTTTTTTTTCATACAACAATAAGGAAATGTTGGCATCTCAACTTCATTGAATGTATTCCATCATTATGCCATGTCTATGGACGATGCCATTTTGGTGGAAGTTGTCCCACAATGGAAGACACCATGTTAGTGGGTGCTGCCATGTCTGCAGAAATCACTAAATCTGACTGCCACCGCAACTGGCTTCCCCAAAAGACCAAGAACCTCTACTTCTCAACTGCCTTTCAAATTTCATGTGAGTTTTTCTCATTGGTTAACGCTAAGCTGGAGCCATATAGAGGAGCAGGTATTGGAAAAATTACTGATCTTAATTCTTTCAAATTTTATTTTCCTGCCTATATATGGATTCTTTATTTTTTCCGTTAGCTTTTGTCACACACTCTTTCTCTTTGCATGACTAATATTTACTTTTTGAGTAAAACATTTTACAGGTTTCAGACAATGTTGCCACCTTCCAACAAGAGCTCACGCTTTGCTCATCACTTTGATTTAAAGTGACTGATTAAATAAAAAAAGGGACAGAATACAGTCAAGGATAGGCAGCATATTTGGTAAGGTTCAGTTTAATTCTGTTTTATTCTTTTTATATTTTTTATTTCCCTGTTCTTAGAGCATAGGCCTCCAGGGATCCCAACCAAGAATCTAGTTTATCCCTAATAGTCCTCTTTCTGGCATGTTATAAACAATAATCTTTTGTCTTCCTAGCTTGATAAGATTGCAAAAATCTCTGTCACTTTTTCATATGGTTTTTGCTAGCATTTTATCTTCTTTTCTGGGCAGCTGCAAATTTCAGCCAATGCTTTGCAGGGAGTATTGGCTGTGGGTCAGGCTCAGCTATCTCCTCTTCCCTTTCTTCTTAGACATTGACCACTGATGTTCCAAATTTTGTCTCTCAAGCCTGATTAGACTACCCATATTTCAGCTGTTTTCTTCTCTGCCCCAGGAGTGGTCTCTTCCAGAGGCATTCCCAGATTCTCAACCTTATGTGTGGTGCCCAGAATCAGAAGAAGCCTCCAGGCAAAGCTACAGTTTCAGAATGTAAGCACATTTCCCAATGGTTATCCCTTTATGAAATCTTGGTCTGTTCAATCCATGACTTCAGCAGCTTTCTGATGATTTTATTATATTTTATTCACTTTTTTGTTGTTTATTTTTTATAGTTTTTCAGGATTACTTTTTGGAAGAGAGTAATTGCCTACTGTAAGCTTTTCCAACAAAAAGCCCAGCTTAGATTTGTTAATTGACTTTGATCAGTACTTTCAGCATTGTTATTACTCACAACTTGATTCTATATTCATAGCTCACCAGCATGACATAAAAGCGCCTATTTTCCATCAATGTGGTTAGCATTAGATATTATTAAAAATAATTTTTACTATTTGCCAAAGAAAAAAATGAAACATTGTCTTAAAATTGTTTTCATTTGTCTTTTCATGCCTTGTAGTGAAGTTGAACATCTGTTCTTTCTTTTTTTCTTTCTTTTCCTTCTTTTGCCTTTTGAATTTCTATTTCATTGAAATGACAGCTTATGCTATTTGTACAGATTTGTTGGATTCTGTTTATAGGTTTGTTTCTTTTGGTTTGAGGTTAATTATTTATTTATTCATGCTTTTTAATACCAATGTGCATGAGCTTTCTTTATATTGCAAATATTAAAAGTTTCAATATTTTTTTTAATTTCAAAATGTTAAGGGGCTACAAATGTTTTTCT
>NW_012143523.1:2469807-2472733 GCF_000956105.1 Propithecus coquereli | reverse complement strand
GAAATGCCTTGATTCTATCTGTCCCCTCTTCCCACCCTTCTAATTTTTATTTTCTTCTTCTTCCTCCTCCTCTCTTCTTCACCTTTATATTCTCTTACTCCTTTTGTCTATTTCTTTACTTCATCTTCACCAATATCAAAGTTATATCCAATTTCATATATGTGCATATATTCCCCAAAGACCATATTGAGCATGATTAATCAGGAAGATCCATGTTGACTATGCACTTTTAGTTATTGCATATCATACAAATAACTTAGAAAAATTAAACAAAAGTAGCATTTTCACTAATTGTAGGGAAACAACTTTATTGGAGACCTATTTCTGACTACACACTGTACTTTACAGATTATATCATATAATCCATGCAGCAAATGTATTAGCCATATATTTGCATCTGCATTTGTCAATGAGAAAAATTATTATCAGTGAGGTTAAATAAAGTGACATATTTCACATAGGTAAGTAGCAATATTGGATATAGTTGCTTTTAAGCTTCATGTAAAAAATAATCTAAATTATATTCCCTTAGATATTTAATAATAAGATATTGTCTCACATCTGAAAAATCTGGCGGTAGACTCCAGGATTGGATGAGCAGCTCAGTGATGCCATGAAAGTCAAGCTGGGGACACCGTTATGTAATGCCTTTCTCAGTAGTTGGGTATTTTACTTAGGCTTGTGGTCCACCAAATCACTCTGTCACGGAGGTTTCTATTAGCAGGTCCTAAATTTGGAGATGGGAAGCATTAGGATCTCTGGATGACGGGAGTGTGCACACAATACAATTATCTCCTTTTCATGAAGGAGAAAACCTTTCCTTGGATCCCAATAGAAAACATCGTATATTTTATTCGTCAGCACTAGGGAATGTGGCTACTCCTAGTTGGAAAAGAATCTGGAAAACTGCGGCTTCGGCATCATTCATGAAAGGCAGGCTTTGTAAGGGTAGAGAGATTGAAAGAAGAGTTGTGGGATAGGCACCTGCATTACCTGCCACAGGTTTATAACAGGAATTCCAGATTAAGGTCTTCTAATGTTAGAGGCCATGCTATGTACACCAGAATAAATATTCAATAACAGATTATTTGGGGCTATTTTTAATAATGTCAAGATACTTCATTATCACTGTAGTCTATGATATATATCCTTCAACATCTAAGAGTTCTGCATGGAGGCAAATGTGTTGGATCTTTATAATTGATGATTAAATATGTACTTGATAATCAAATACCAATTGATAATTAAAATAAACTGCATATTTGATTTAATTTCACTCCTCTCCAACTCTACCAGTGTTTGTTTCTTCCTAAAAAAGTTTCTATTATCTGAATGTTATGCACATACAAAAAAAAAAATTTACAGTTTTCTCTTTACAGAGAATTGCAGCCAGAATCACTGTGTGCATACTCATATCAAACAGTGCATTTACCCCAATCCTGCAAAGGGTTCCCATGTTATTCGGCATAAAAGTCCACATCCTTATGGGGGCTTACAAGGTCCCTTCCAATATGAGATCCTCCATTACCACTCTGATTTCTTCTTCCTATAGCTCACTCCTCCATAGCCACGTGGTCTCTTATTCAAGCTGAGCATTCCAGAGGTGTTGCTGCCTCAGGACACTGCCTGGGAAGCTCTTTCGTAATATATACACACTGCTACCCTCTCATCTTTCAGGTCTTTACTCAAATGTTACTCTCTCTATGAAACCTTCTATGACCACCTATGTAAAATAGAACCACCCACCAAGTGACTCCCTATCCTCTTTTTCTGCTTTGATTTACTTCATTCCTCTTAGCGCTTCCCAACATAAGAAATCTTTTAGTTGTATATTTGGTTCATATTCTTTCTCTTCCTACTAAAATGCAATCTCCATAAGTGGAGATAGTTTTGTCTTCCTGATCCACTATTCTATTCTTGGCACCTGGAAGAAGCCATGAAATATAGTAAGTGCTCAATAAAAATGTATCTAATGTTTAATGAAATCAACAATGATGGCAGCAACAATTTCTATATAGACAGGTTTTTGAGAAGAAAATTTGTTTAGATGGAGTAAGTTGAAAATTCGAATCATGTAAATCATTGGCATCAAAAATGTGAAGAGGAGGCTGGTGAAAATTATAAATAACCAAAAGCTTTTAAGTCTTTCAGTCTTCTTTAGTAATGACAAAGTAATAATATTTACTCCTTAGTAGTAGCAGGTGGATCGTGATACATTTTTCCTTTGCAACAAAGTATTTCAGAATCATCATTATATATGACTTAGATGAAAATTTATCAAAATATGGAGCAATTCACTCAATCAGTTCAAACAAAATAGAAAACATGCACACACATACAAGTTTATAATTTCCTGGACAATGAAATTCTTCCATCTCTCTAAAGATAGCCTAGGATTCAGACGAGTACAACCCATATACTATTCTACAGACAATATATGCAAACTACTGATGCTGAGGTTTCTGAAATTACACTAATTCCTGTCCTTTCTGATTCATGATTTCATAAGTTTCTTCTCTATATACATCACATTTCTTCCAAATCATTTATCATTTAAATTAGTCAGTGTTAGGTTATATTATCATCAAAAGAACCCTAACTTATTTATATTATAGAAAATATTGGGGATTTTTTTAAACTTTTCATTTAACTTTTCCAGTGCAACATAGACAATAACCAGGAATCAGGTTGCAATTGATAAAAGAGAGGTGGAGTGCAATGAAAAGATGGTAAAAAATAACAAGAAATCTCATAATGAACTGTTTTGGCAATCACACAGAATAATTTAATTTTAGTTAACCTTAAATTTTCATATTTTTAGACATTCTTTAGTTCCTTATTACCTGTTTCTCACATGAACCAAACGTCAATTTATGCTACAGAAATATGCTCTTGTTTTGGAATTCTCCTTTAACCTGAAATACCT
>NW_012143523.1:2468137-2468981 GCF_000956105.1 Propithecus coquereli | reverse complement strand
CACTATATATGGTTATTATTCCAATATTTATTGAGTTTCTAAAATGTACCAGACTTTACAGGAAATAAAGTAGGCTGCACAATCCTCAAAAGAGAGAGGTAGAAAAATGTATAAGGCTTTAAAATAAGCATTTTCAAAGCAAAACTGTAGGCTGACAAGTGAGAAAAAAGGAAATTAAAATGTAATAATAATCATCAAAATCACAAATCACATAGCTTTACCTTAGACATGTTTAACGTGTAGTTTAGCACATGCAATTTGATTACTTTAGGGCTAGCTTTTAGCTATTCTGCTGTATTTATCGCTTGTCTTCTACTCAAAGCCTCAGATGTTCTAGCTCATTACATTGTATGTGGGAATGTGGATATGTGTTTGCCAGTTTCTAGTCCCAGGAGCCTGTGATATTTTAGCGAAACAAACAGGTAAACATAATAAAATGGATTTACTGATAGAAATCACTAAAGGAATATAGGAGGGAGTGTGGCTAACTTTAGCTGAGGCAGTCGAAGAAGGCATTCGATAGAAGATGAGATCAGACAGAACTCATTTTTGAAAAGATGTTTTCCAGTGAGAAAGGCCTATGGAAACAAAGGGTACATAATAGAGGAATGTGGCAGCAAAGTGGGTTTCAATAGGTATTCATATTTCAATACTCTGAAGGAAAAGAGTGCTGGAAAGGAAATGAACACTTATGCAATTTCAGGGATGATATTATAGACTAATGAAAGTATTCTTCGTTAGCCTGTGACAGCCTAAAATATACTTGATAAGACAATGCAAACAACAATCTTTTTTACATGGATGGATACATGGACAGATAAGTGGAAGGATGGATAGATGGATA
>NW_012143523.1:2466761-2468087 GCF_000956105.1 Propithecus coquereli | reverse complement strand
ATGTTGTGTTGATTATATAGTAATAAACAAGACACACAACATTTTATTCTTCTAATGAAGGAAGAGACCAAAAACAAGAAAAAATAGCAACTATGCAAATATACTTAAATAATATACTTACAGATTATAATTGCATTGAAAGAAATAAGCAGATTCATCAGCTATGTAGTAATAGGTAGAACACCTTGTTTACATGGGCTGTCCAGGAAAAGATTTTCTGAGAAGTGACATTAGACCTAGGATGAAAAGTTGACAGCAAGGCAAAACTCCAGGACTGAGGAAAAGGGGGACACATTCCAAAAGGGAAACAGCAACAACAAAATCACCATAACAGAAACAAGCTTGGCATGCTTAACAGTTGGAGGATAAGCCAATGATGCTGGATTATACTGACAAGACAAATGATTGAGTATATAGCTAGAGAGTTAGATAGCAGCAAGATCATGATAAAATTCTAGAGTTTTCCCAAGCACAGTGAGAACCCTTCAAATGGTGTCAAACAGGGGTATGGTGAAATCTAATTTTGTTTTATTGTAACTAATTTAGAAGCTGTGATATAAATGAATTTGAATTTGGAAAAGAAGGGTAGGATCAGATATTATTTGGAAGACAATGGAGGGATGAGGATGTCTTAAAAGCTAAAGAGTGGTAATGGGAATGCAAGAAATGCTTTTGAGTTAGTTATGACAAAACATACTGATGAAATATGTATTTTTGATAAATATGAGCTATGACAACAGGGATGATTCCTAGGTTTTTGAATTAAATAGCTGAGTGAAGTGTATGGATTTTTTACTTAAGTTTTATATAGATTATCAATCTCACTTCCAGTATGCATCTATAAATATGTATGCGTGTATATGTATGTTTTTATTTAAAGTGTTCTAATCTATAGGACTTTTTCCACTTCTCAATATTAGAGAAAAGTATTAGAGTGAATATACTTTCTTGGAAAACTTTAATATATAAGGATACTCAAGTATCATCTATTTTAGCCAAAATTTCAGTACAGGTTGGCTCTCCTTATTGGTGGGTTCCATATCCATGGATTCTACCAACCACATATTAAAAATGTTTGAAAAAAAATGATCATTTGTACCGAACATGTACAGACCATTTTTTCTTATCCTTATTCCCTAAACAATACAGTATAACAATTATTTCCGCAGCTTTTACCTTGCATTAGGTATTATAAGTAAACTAGAGATGATTTAAAGTATATAAGAGAATGTGCACAGATTTATGGAAATACTACCTCATTTTATAGCAGAGACTTGAGCATCTGTGGATTTGGCTATCCCTGAGAATTCCTGAAATCAATCCCCC
>NW_012143523.1:2463364-2466711 GCF_000956105.1 Propithecus coquereli | reverse complement strand
GTGGAGTTTTAAAATTATAGACTGAAACATAAAGAGATTCCAATAATTATAATGGGGATAAAAATTTATATTTCATCCTTATAATAACCTTTTTTTTTAACTCTGGTTAGGTGTTTGGACAAGACTCTATTGTCACAAAGTTTCAAATACGTTTTCGCCTGTTTGTTTATGAATAGTAAAATCCTTCTCTTTCAGCCACTTTAAAAATGCATTTATAATGATGATGTATCAGGTGAATTTATAATAAAAATTAAATCGTGGCTTCTCCATTCTCCCTTCATGATCTTTTTCACCTTCACATTTCCTATGATCATTCCTATCAACCGCACTCTTCCATCACTGTCATTGACCAACCTTATGGCATGCTGCTTATGGATTAATTTACCAAGCCATCTGTCTGCTTTCCATAGTCTAAGTATTTCTACATCTTATGCCCTGGCATTAAACTGCATTTATTCAGTGAGGAGCACTAGTTTAATCTGAAAAAGATGCAGCGATTTGTCTGGAAATTCCAGCTGGCATAATGCAAACATCAGCACCAGGCAGATGATTTTTGATCCACACAGATGAGTGTAATCCTCTTTTTATTATACTTATTTATGCTTTTCTTCGATATTTTATTGCTTTATTACCACTGTGCTTTGATCTCACTTTTTTGATACTGCCATAATATGGCAAAACCTTTTATCTAGTGAAATTATCAGCTATTCTCTCTGGATAGAAAGTCATGATTTTGACTAATAGAAGTATGAGGGAAAAATCTGACTTAAATTCTCTTTCCAATAGCCTTTTAATTTGGGGATTTTTTTAATGCTAAACTCAATAATTTAATTGATTTAAAGCTTTATAAGCATTATCATTAAGCACTGTTCACAAATGCCCTCTCTTCTTATTCAAATTATTTTCAATATAAGGCCATTTATTCCATGGGGATTGGATTGGCACCCAAGGAAAATCATTGCTAGGCCATTTGCTCTTCATCATCTATAGAGTAGTTTCTCAGCCTCAGAAATATGGCCATTTGCAGCTGGAAATTTTTTGTCATGGTGTCACTGTCCTGTGCATCATAGGATGTTTAGAAGCATCTCAGATATGTATCCACTGGATGTCAGTAGCACCATTACTCCAGTGTGACAAACAAAAACGTCTGTGATATTGACAATTGTCCTTTAGCAGGAGAGAGAGAAATCACCTCTAGTTGAGAAGCACATACCCATAGGTTTGAGATCTGGTTTAAATGATTATCATGGGTAACGTTAAATGGTAAATGAAAGAGTAGGGAAACATTGAAGAAAGGAAGAGAGGTTGGATGAGTATAGGTAGTGTAAAAATGTGGAAATACAACCAGGGATCATTGTTGCAATCAACTAGTTACAGGTGGTCTGTATGTGAGATTTAAAGGTATATGGTTATATATGCTTCAAGATCCCTTTTGAAAACCAACTGTTAGTTTCCCTTCTTTTCTTCTAGTCCATTTTTTCCATACTTCTAAGACCTGTTCTGACTTGTGCCTATGTTTAGTTAAAGTTTCTGCCTAGTTCTTGAGCCCTAGGCTCTACCATGTATCTTGGTGCTGCTAACTGCAATTTCTCCTTTATCTTCTCAGAATGACTTTAGAATTTGCTTCCTGCTTCAGTATATTTATAGGTGGAAACTCTGCCATTATACCCCCACAAATGGCTAGATTCCTATAACCTGCCATCAGAATTTACCTGAATGCCTCCTAAAAATTCCAGTAGCACTTACTAACCAGTTAATGTTTTATATGAAATTTTATGTAAAAATTGTTTTCAAGTTCCACAACACTTCATTACAAGCAATTGAGACATCCAAGAAAAGAATTAATTACTTACTAAATTTTTATTGCTAGGTAGACATTCTTTGGAAAACCCAAAGGTAAATTTAATGTCCCACACCCCGATGGTATTGCCACGCCTGCCAATTTCCATTTTTTTACTAATCCAATCTGTCAGACCTCCATGCATTTAACTCATACATAGATGCTCATGTCCTAAAATATAACACATAAAAAATAAAGTAATTTGGGGAAATATCATTTTGGTTGCAATAATTCTTGTTTTTTCTCCTCCTTCACTTATTTATATAAGCATTTCCTCATTCCCTCACACATTCCAAACTTTTTATTTATACCCTACTATATTTTAGACACTTTTCTAAATGCTGCAGTTAAATAGTGAAAAAAACAGACATCTTCCTTGCTGTCTTAAAACTTCAGTAGAAGCTACTAGTAAATGTGCATTAGAGTACAGGATGATATGTAAGCTAGTAGGAGTAGAAAGTGCCAGGGAAGAAAAAAAGAAAAGAGCATTTGTTTTTCTTTCCTCCTTCTGTTTATATTTTACTTGTTTCACAACAAAATTGATGTTGAAACTTGGAAAGAAGGATAAATGGTGTTTAGACAAATAAAGAAATTGAAGAACATCATTCTAGCCCCAAGGGATAGCATACCCAAAAGCGTAAAAATTACTTAGGGAAGAGCACATTTTTTAAAAATGAAAAAAGTTCAATATGGCTAGACCTTAAAGTGTACAAAAGGAAATGGAAGAAGACATACATGAAAATGGAAGAAACCAGATTACAGTGACATATTTCACATAAGAGAATTTGGATTTTATTTTGAGGATGAAAATGAACCATTTAAATGAAATGAGGGAAAGGAGGTATTTTAGAAATATAACTCTGCTATTGAAAGAGGCAGGAAAACCACTAAAATATTGTTTTAATATTGCTTATTATAGAGCAATTCCAATAATCTTCTTTCATGAAATTCCTGTTTTAAAAATTATTTTAACACGCAGACCAAAGTATATATTTATTTCTGCCAACTTGAGTCATGCTTTGAATGATCTTTTTCTTAAGGGTCCTAATGTTGATGGCATAATGTTAGCAGTGGGATGAGGTCTCCCCCTATACCTACTGTTTACTCTCATGTATCAGAAGCTTCACCGTATATTATCCTTAGCCCATTTCCTGCCTCATATGTTGTGTTATGAATGCAAAGTGCTTGCTGTAAGCAAAGGAGTCTTCTCTGTTAGCACATTTTCCTGAGATATGAACAAATTCTCAAAGACAGTTTCATTAGAAATGAAGGCAGCATTTTCATTTTCCTATTGAATTATTTCTTTAGGTTTTTATATCATTTATATCTTACTTGTTCTAAAAATGAAGTGAAGAAGAGAATTGCTTTTGTGTCTTTTTAAACTTCCCCAAATAATACTTTCCAATAAAATCTAAGCATGTCATATGGGATGGGACTATATGTACTCAAATAGTTGACTTTACTTCCATTCACACACACACACACACACACACACACACACACACAC
>NW_012143523.1:2462426-2463314 GCF_000956105.1 Propithecus coquereli | reverse complement strand
TCTGGAAACAATCACACAACTGAGCATGCCAATACTACCCTTAGTCTTGAGAAATAAAAATAAAATCCTAAGTCCTGAGAATACCCAGAGAAACCTTAAAACTGAGTTCCCAAAATGACCAGATAAGAGATCAGACATCCCTCTCTATACCGCTCCCTTGCTAACCACCATTCAGCTTTCTTCCTAAGGGCTAAAGAAAAATCAGCCCTTTGGAAAGACTTGCTCCACCGCTGATTTCAATCAACCACCTAATGCTGCCCCTCCCTTCTTATAGTTTTGACATGACAACTGACCAGCATTCCTTTCTGATTAGAGACCACTGAGGGACTGGTTGTGACCAGTCTATGGAGGCTGCATACAGAAGGCCTTTGTGTCCTCTGCCTCACCTTTTGACATCAGAGGGCTGAAAACTCCACTCCGGGATTATGAAAATGCATCCATTTTTTGAATGTGGGTTCCATAAAGGAGCACGAAGCTCAATTGCACATGCATGTGTTTGTCAACAAGGACATGGGCAAGATGGCCACCTATAGGCTGGGAACCCTTTAAATAAATAAAGCTCTCCTTTCCAAATTTATGGACCTCATCATTCTTCAGTTGACAGTCTCGTGACTGGTGTCCTCATATAAGTGCCCAATACTACCTGGCTCATAATCTCTTATGTCTAGTCACCACAATCTCACCTTATCCGTAATTGCTATTTTAGATTGTATTGTTTTAACCTTCTTCTAATCTTCAAACCTTATAGTTCTCTTTTTATACCTAGAAAACTGACTCACTTCATACTTCATTTATAAAATAGAAAACATCTCATGGGAATTTGTCTTAGAGTACTTAATTATAGATGCCATGGTACTTCTAATCTTTCAAACATACCATGAGGTGAGA
>NW_012143523.1:2448097-2449911 GCF_000956105.1 Propithecus coquereli | reverse complement strand
TTTTTTGTTAAGAAAGGAAGTGGGGGCAAGTTAGAAGGATAACTCTGAGCACTAACAAGGAAAGATATCTAAAGCATATGAATTTGACTAACATACTGCTACGGAATTGCTTGCCAAAATAGTGTCTATGGAGTTTAAGCAGCATCCCTTATAGAATGGAATCAGAAGAGATCTTAGTTTAATGTGATTTAAGGGAAATAATGAACATACATTCCTCAGCCTATGCTCTGAACAGGGAGAAAAGTTTATATTTTATATGCTAACTCTTGCATTACTAAATGCAATAATCTAATTTCCTATACACAAACCTGAATAATATAAGGAAGGCTATGTGTATTCATAATGTGTGGTTTAAATTATTATCACGTAGAATTTAAATGCCAAGCTTTTAATTTGCATTCTTCTGATGTGAGTACTAAACCACTGAAATTGGTAAACATTATACAATAATTTTCTTCAAATGATATAATTAGCCAAAATCTGCAACTCTGTAAATAATTATTTTGAATATAATACACCTTTTAAATCACTTATCACGTACAGGTATGGGATACAGAAATGCAGCAAAATTCATGAAATCACACCATATATACAAGAGTCTATGCATTCCTTTTTGGAATTTTATCTACTGAGAAAATCAAGGGAAAACCATGCAAATTATTTAGGCTTTTACCTCTGCTCTTAACAAAGACCCTAAAGAAAGAACAAAACTAGAACCCATGATTCCACTGATAAATTTTAGATGACACAAGCGATTATCAGAGGATTGAGACAATAGAGACAAATTGAATTAAGAGAAACAGATGGAGCAACTGAGTACAGATATGCTGACAGTTAATACTTTTCACAAGCATTCACAGAACTGCAGTTTCTTTTATAAATGTCACCTGAGGGAACAGATTTCCACAAGAAGTAAGAAATGGTAAGGAGAAGACTTTTCTGCTAACCTTTCATGTGGCAACAAGAAATGATATTTCAAGGAGCTGATTTATAATTATGGTGACGAGCAGTGCTATAGCTCATCCACAACTAAAGCATGCATATTCATAGATTTGACAGTGACAAATGCTTTTGCAAAGGCTTTGAAAAGACACAAGGGGTAGATGATCTTCTCTATACCTATAAACCATGGCTTCAGTAACATTATATTTCATGCCAGAAACCTTCATTTAGCTACGTAGTAGATACTGGGCTGTAGGGTGGAGGGACATTGGGACTTATGTATATGTATATTTTTCCCAAGGAATACGACTTTGATTCGGTTTAATTTTTCTGACATTTTCTTCATCAAATTATAATCAGCAAAAATTTGGCTGTATAAAAAGTTCATAATCATCAAGGTGAAATGAGGAAATGAGGCCTATCTTCATTCACAGGGAAAATAAATATGTTTCAGATGGATAGTGAATGCAAAGTATCTTGCATTACTCATTTTTTTTTGCAACATTTCAGCTCAGAGTATCTAAATACTCCAGTGTTTTAACCTTCAAATGCATATGATGGGAAGACAAGCTGTATTTTCTGTCCAAATATGTTGTCAAAATAAACCGGCATTGGGTGACTATTCTATAGATAGGATATCAATAGAAAGTTATTTCTATTTTCTAAATAGAAATTTATAAAAAAATAAAAGCACACTAAGAATTGAAGGAAAATCCACTTGCTACAGAGTGGACAACGATATGATTTTCTTGTATGGAAGAGATCCATGCCAATATAGAAAATACTTTTAAAATGTATGCTGTTCTGCCAGTTACTTTTACAAGGACTCATGAGAAAATTCCATGGACCAAAAAAAAAAAACCAAAAAAAAA
>NW_012143523.1:2445492-2448047 GCF_000956105.1 Propithecus coquereli | reverse complement strand
AAATAAGGACACTATTAAACATGTGGCATTTTTCTTATACTTTTTGATTTTTTCAATGTGAATTATATTATTTCCTTCAACATAATCATAAAGAGAGATTTTTTGCATTTACTTTTATGTCATAAACCAATTTTATGTTATAATCTAGTCTTAGAAATATTATTCTTAATGATTATTCTGTAACATTAAAAATCATTTTAAATGTCAATATTAAACTTATAGTAACTTTATAACTGGTCCTAATGAGCAGGTCTCATACACTATAAATTCCTCTTGTAATGCATGGAGAAAAACAACAACAACATCAACAACAAAAACTCATGGCCAAAGAATGACCAGACACACCAAACTAAGGCAAGCGTGAAAATGAGATTTATTGAGGGGAGAGAGATAGGAGTATAGAGCAAGAGCAAGATACATTTGCCTGAGTTGACAACCAGACCAACTGACACAGTAAAGAAAGAGAGAGAGACCTTGGTCATGGTCTGGGTCTTGTTTTATAGTGTCCAGATAGGGACCTCCCCATGGTTCAGACGTCACCAGGGAACCACTTTGTTTGGACAGTTGGGAGTTATATAACCTGAGTCTCACTGTGCATGCAGATCTCCCATGAGCCTCTCTGAAAGCCCGTTTGGAGGGGTGAACCACACCCACTTTCATCCCTAGGAGACCTGGAAACCCTCACTATCTGCCTAATTATTCCACCTTTTTATATGATATGAATCACGTTCACATTATTCTTAGGTATTTCTTCAAAATGTACTATTTGTCATATAGATTATCTTACATACAGACCACAGCTGACATCAAAATGGTTTTGAAACATAACTGAGCTTTGGAGAACTTTCCCCTACATCCCAGTTGTTCCCTTGATTTTCATCCTGGCTTAACTCTTTTCTTTTGATGTGACCTTGGAGAAAACCATTAACTCTCTAAGTTCCAGATGCCTTGTCTACAAAATTCAAAAATGGAACTGGATCTCTACTGTTCCTTTAACATCTGTCAGATTTATTTTGGTAGTAGACCATGTAGGTCACATTCTGTATGCAATACAAAAATATGTCCTGGAAAGTTAGTGCAATGTGGAATTAGAAATACCTAATCAAAGGAAAGAGAATTATTCATAAAGTTTAACTCTGAAATACACAGAGAAACATGTCACTCCCAAATGAATGATCCCTTATGACAGATTGTAAGTAGTTTTAGCTCCAATGGAAGGAGAGCAGTATATTCTTTGTCTAAAACATATTTAACCAAGTTGAAAATAAAAACATTAAATGGAAACTAAAGTATGTAAAGATAACTTTAAAAATCCTATCTTAACAAATAAATTATACATATTTCATAAAAGGTGTTATTATTCTGGTTCGCCAAGATTAAAATGTTAATCATTCTGTTTCTATCTCTCATTTGAATTTTGGGACACTAAATATTTTCGATGATGAATTGTTTTAGTTTCTTACATTGAAACATATTTTCTACATTACTATTATTATAAATGACTTGACTTTCTATTTCACATTTGACAATAAGTTGCTTTTTCCACCATTAAATATTAGTTTGATGTATTTTTAAACCTATTTACCATTGAAGATTTAGATTTATTTCTAATTTTTTCTTAATCACTTGTAATAGAAAGACAGAAAAAAAAGAGGAGGGGGAGAAACAGATAGAGAAGGAAGGAAGAAAGGAAAGAGGGAAGGAAGGAAAAAAGGAAGGAAAGAGGGAGGGAGGGAAAGAGAGAGAGAGAAAGAGAAAGAGAAACACCAAGATCAAAAGACCTGGACATAATCTTTGGTTCAGTTAGGAGTCTCAATATTTTGAAACAGAAAAGCGTTTACTCTTTGAATGTCTGTCATCTCTAGTGATAAAGACTTTCATTGGTCTTTAAAAACGCAAATGCTCCCTGGCCTTTGGATGATCTTCATTGAAAAGAAAGACAGTAACAGGTATAAGAAGGTGTTAACCAAAGAAGAAAGAACTTTGCTCATTACAGTTGAGATTTAACTTAGTGGGGAATGTCGAGGTATGAAGTTGGAGAAAATTCGGATCAAACTAGAGATATTAGTCAGGCAGAATTTTCTTGCTAATTAGGAAATATTCCCTCCTTCATCTCTACTTTGCTTTACAGCTATCAGGTCTTAACACTTTGCCCAATCGAAAACAACTATCTCATTAGTGCAGAGGCAGATAACTCACCTTCACGTGTGTTCTGCTCTAACTAAAAGTTGATCGCTTACAATTTATTAAAGATATTAAGCAAATAAAAGAAAATATGTTTTAGCTAATTGGTAAAAAAAATTGCTTAATGTGCAACTAAGGATTTTCCTCTGGAATCTGACACTTTGTCTTATAGTGCAAAGTCACATTTGAAGTGGACTTAATTATCTGTCTCATTAAAAGTAGAAAGCTATATTTCAAGGTTAGTGTTCAGCAAGCATAGTGGCTGTTGAGGTAAGAGGAAAAAATTGCATTTGGTATTTCTATGTGAGTTAATAAAACTTTTCCATTTCTATAAATTTAACATCTAATTTTCTGTGGCATGAGGAATATTG
>NW_012143523.1:2440224-2441922 GCF_000956105.1 Propithecus coquereli | reverse complement strand
AAAAAAAAAAAAAATAGAAGCAGGAACTGAAGAAGGTGAAACCTGAGCCAAGAACACCAAAATTAAAGCCATAGAAATAACTTCAGCTGGAGATTACTGCAGTATAAACATAGGGTGACATTAAGGAATAGAGAAGGTGTTTGTAGAAACTTTAGGAAGTAGAACGCACTGGAATTGGGGATTGAGTTGAAATGAGAAATGAGGAAGAATCAGGAACTGAAGAAGGTGAAACCTGAGCCAAGAACACCAAAATTAAAGCCATAGAAATAACTTCAGCTGGAGATTACTGCAATATAAACATAGGGTGACATTAAGGAATAGAGAAGGTGTTTTTAGAAACTTTAGGAAGTAGAACGCACTGGAATTGGGGATTGAGTTGAAATGAGAAATGAGGAAGAATAAGGAAAAGTTTGACTAGTCAATTTCTGGCCTGAATAATTGGGAAAGAAATAGTGGTGCAATCGACAAATATTAAAAATATGTGTGTTTGAGGAGATAAAACGTAAGCATTTTTGATTATCTAACTTAGTCTAGATAATAATCCTATGTATCATAAATATCAAAAAGTGTGTTAAACCTATGGGTATAGTTTAAGTTGCCATTAGATAGTATGCATTCAGTTAATAATTACTCTGATTTGTAACAGAATATTGCCAATACCTTAGAAACTCACTGCCTGCCCCTTCCAAATTGTTCATCCCCATTCCAAAGTAAGGTAGCCACTATCCTGATTTTTGTAACAATAATATTTCTAAAATTACAATATTCACTATTGCCTGTTTTAGAGCTTCCTATTTATAAAATCATGCCTGCTTATTTCATATATTATATTTGTAGGATTCATCCTTGCCGTTCTATGAAATCCCATGTTATGAACATATCCCACAATCTACTACTGATTACCATTTCTATTGCTATGGATGCTTTGTGCATTTTTTTGTGGCAAAATGTGAAAAATATCTCTAAGGGTGCACACCTAGGAATTGAAATAGCTGAGTGACAGGATATGTGCGTATTTAACTTTATTAGGTGTTGCTTTAGTGTTTTCCATTGTGATATCCAAATTTTCACCCCCAGTTACTCATAGATGAAAGTTCCCATTGATCTATAATCTCACTAGCACTTATTTTATGTTTTTAAGTTTGTTTTTGCTAAACTATTGGCTACACACTAGTATCTTATTTTTTATTTTGTATATATCTGGTTATTAATATATTAGCACAACTTTTAATATCTTCATAGAGCACTTGGATTTCCTTTTCTGTGAAGAGCTTGCTCAGGCTATTTACTCTTTTTTGTTCCATTACTTGTTTTTTCTTACTGATTCATAGAAGTTATGGATATTTTATTAATCAGTTAGTTATATTTTTCACAAATATTCTCTCCCACTTTGTGGCATATCTTTTCAAAAGTTTTATGTACCATTTAACAGAACAGAATTTCTTAATTCTAATATGGTTAAATTTATCAATCATATTTCTTTTAATAGTGTTTCTCTTAGAGTATCTAATTTAAGAATTTCTTTTCTATTCAGGAATGTTAAGATAGTCTTCTGTTGGTTTTTTTTTTTTTTTTTTTTTTTTCAGCAAATTATGGGTGTACATACGTTTAGGTTACGTGTGTTGCCCTTGGTTCCCCCCCCACCGAAGTCCGTGTTTCAAATATGTCCATCCTTCAGGTAGTGCGCATTGCCCTCCT
>NW_012143523.1:2437731-2440174 GCF_000956105.1 Propithecus coquereli | reverse complement strand
GACAGAGTCTTGTTCTGTCGCCCTTGGTAGAGTGCAGTGGTATCATCATAGCTCACAGCAACCTCAAACTCCTGGGCTCAAATGATCCTCCTATCTCAGCCTCCCTAGTAGCTGGGACTACAGGTGCATGCCACCATGTCTGGCTAATTTTTCTATTTTTAGTATAGGTGGGGTCTCACTCTTGCTCAGGTTGGTCTCAAACTCCTGAGCTCAAGCAGTCCTCCCGCTCTGGCATCCCAGAATGCTGGGATCACAGGCATGAGCCACTGCGCCTGGCCTGCATTAATCTCTGTATGAACTCATATTTTCACATGCTGTTTCTGCTGTAGAAGGTACATAGTGAACAGCATTTGAGAAAGTTGTGTTTCCTTTTATTCTTACAACTATAGTCTCCTATATGTGGTTACTTTATTTGCCTAAGAATTAGGGTTGTATTGTATGCCTCTCAACTGTTTTTGATATAACAATTAAAAATATATAACACATGTGCTAAAGTCATAAAGCAAACTTTCAAGCTTTAAGATTAATAATAAATGTTTTATATTTTAGCTCCTGTGTTTTTTTCTCCTCATTTTTATATAAATCCTTTACATTTAGGTGCTCAGTGATCCCCATTCACATTAGATTTTTCATAAACTATGAACTCAGCAGAATTTCCAGTCTGACCATTCATCATTTTACCCCCAGATACAAGAAACAAAACATACCTAGAATGTTTGGATCCCTTTTTTCCTCTGCCAGGAATATTTTTCTACAAATTTTGTATACCAGGCTTGTTTTTGATCATCTTTCAAGTCAAAACATAAATGTTCAAGTCAAAACTCCTTTATGAATTTTTCCTGGAGTGCTGGCCCCTCTACCCATGGTTTCTCTGCTGCAGTGTCTATATTGGTCTAGTAATGGCACTTTCACAATGCAATGCAATAATTTTGTCGCAAATCTGTCCTTTCTAGACAATTAACTTTGTAGTGGAGGATAGTTCTTTACTCAGTTTTGAATTTAAATGGCTTAATATATAACATGCATAGATATTGTTTGTTGAAATTAAAGATATATATAGCCTTATGCTACTTTCAACCAGAAATCTGGTATTAGGCATAGTGTGTCTCAAGATCAATGTGGTACCATTTTCAGGGATATTTACATTTGAAGTTCTATTTCTAAATTAGGAATTGAATCATTTATCTCCTCTTAAATAAATGTATAACACTGATGGAAGGAGTAAAAAAGTATGTGGAATAACAGTAAAAAGCCAGGAGTAGGCTTAACCTAGTTGCCTATATTTACCTTTAATTATTGTCAGCTTAATTATTTTGAAACAAAATAGTTTAGTCCTATGTTTACTCAAATGCATATTCACTCAAATTAATATTCATGTATAAAACATGTTTTATTGGAACTTAATAATGTCTGTCTATTATAACAAATATGAGGACATTTATATATAAAAATAAGTGCTGGGCAAATTAATGTCACAGAATACATACAGAAAATATTGAAATAAAAATGTTAACTATCTTGTCATAGAATTACCCTGACCATCCTTGAACCATGTTGTAGCAGTCAGCTTTGTTCTCGTAGCTGGGCATGTCATCTACCATATTTTCTCTATCCAACACCAGCTCCTACACTAGAAAAGTTCTCTGGTTGGTTTTGGACCAACCCAGTCTTCCCCCATTTCTTAGCTGTAGTTCTCTAGAAAACAGTAGAATGTTCTGGAAACAACATCCTGAGATAAGGAGAGACTGACTAAAACAGCCCGGGTCTATTTTAGTCCTCCCTAAAAGCAGAATGTCCTTCAACACTTTGACCCAGCATGTCACATCACTCCAAGGTATAAAACTCAGGGCAGGTCACTTTCTAAGGTTCCTCAGCTGTGGTGAAAGTGAGGCTCATGCAAATGAGACTTCATCCACCCCAGGAAGCTTTCTTGAGCCTTGGGGAATTGGCTTGCAATGAATCTTAGGCTTCTGTTGTCCCTTGTCCCTATCTGTAAGTAGTAAACCCACTTCATATAAGTAGCTGTATGTGAGGGTGTTCTGACTCATTGCACTCTGACAAGATAACTAGTGCACTATGAACGTGCTTCACACCTACCACTCAGAAAGTATGAGATATAATCCCCCTCCACAATCCCATCTTTCCATAGTGAGACAATGGTTGATAAAATTGCCATTTTCTTGAAGAGATAGTAGTGCTCTCACTAACGTATATAGCTGTCTTCCCTGTTCCAATTATTGTCGGCTCAAAGTCAGAATTATTGAATATTAAGTAGTACAAAATGTTTGTACCCCCATAATATCCTGAATTAAAAAAAGTAGTACCATACATGTAGTAATAAATTGTATAATGGCATTTCTGATAAAGAATGTATTCTAGTTTGCACATAAAATGACACTTTTGATTAGCCTATTAAATATATTCATCTGTAACATTTCATTAG
>NW_012143523.1:2435088-2436276 GCF_000956105.1 Propithecus coquereli | reverse complement strand
TTATAAAATTTAATTTTTCAATAAATATTTAGGAAACTTACTGTAGAAATCCATTAATATATGCATATAATATAACCAGAATAAAGTACTATGACTTCATACAAATCCCAAAATTTATAAATACCCAGATAATTGAGAGTTAATCTGAAAATGTTGATAATTTACACATGAATGCAGGTAATGAGGTTGAAAAAAGAAGGAATGAAACTATTAAGTCCTTGAGTAATGTTTGCAAAAATAACTGTGTAATAAGAGTCAGGTATTATGGAAGCAAAACAAAATTCTAGATATGCTTTTTAAATATGCATGTATATATATATATGATACAGATCACTGGGGAGAGTTATTCCTGTGAGATATCAAATAACGCTAAAGTATTATTAGTTTATTTATATGCTGTGGGTAACTTTCTACAATCACTTTTGAATGAATCCCTTATTTATAAACAAGAAGTAATTTTCTTATGTCCTTTTAAAATCTATTTTTTGTGATATTTGTTAAGATTACAAATCAAATATAATCATTATCTAGTTGACATGAGTGTGTTATTCATTTTCTTTTTAAATTCGTAGATCTGTTTCATAGCAACCCTCCACCAAGCAGCAGCAGTAAAAAATCAAGTAAGTGTAACTGAGACACTTGAATTTTATATAATATTAAAATCATTACATATGTGGAGATTATATGTCTCTGAGATTTATCCTTTCTTTTTCTTGACTTTGAAAAGGTTTTAAATATTTCCCAATATGTCTCTTTTACTCTATATGTTGTATATAAACCAGTGATCCCCAGCCTTTTTGGCACCAGGGAACGGTTTCATAGAAGTCAATTTTTCCATGGACTGGGGTAGGGGTGTTGGGGGAAGGTACAGCTCAGGCAGTGAGGCAAGCGATGGGGAGCAGCTGTAAATACAGATGAAGTTTCTCTAGCTAGCCCACTGCTCACCTCCTGCTGTGCAGCCCAGTTCCTTAGTTTCATGGAAGACAATTTTTCCATGGGACTGGGGGGTACTATGTGTGGCTCTGTGGCCCAGTTTGTAACAGGCCACAGATCAGTACTGGTCCACAGCCTGGGATTTGGGGACGGCAGATATAAACAATCCCAAGTAATAAGTCTATTTTTCACTAAATAGTTAATGCCATACAATTTACTTCTATTTTTATATTGAAATTTACATATAAAAATGCA
>NW_012143523.1:2433908-2434390 GCF_000956105.1 Propithecus coquereli | reverse complement strand
ATAATATCAACTATTTTATTTATGAATGGGAGCATGACATTTTATAGCCATTTTACAAGGCATTTTAAATACAGTAAGAACCACTAGCACTTTCTGCAGGAAATTTCATAAAGCCCACAAAAAACAACATTAACAAAGATAAGATCCCATGTGCCTTAACTTTTCAGTTAATTTTTCTGGCATCAGTAAGAGATCATGCTTACTATTTTAATAATTATGCAAATCTAATGCTTTGCCTCTGATTTCTGAGGTCCATGATTAACATCAGGCAAAGTGCTATGAAAGACAGGTGTGATTAAAATTTCCTACTCTAAATAATAAAGTGAAAGGGTATCATTTTACTTATCTGATTAAAATTGAGAGACTTAAATGGAATTTAAGAACACTATTAGATTTCTTTTTAATAATGTAGAAGGAAAATTTAGAGTTAAATTGAAAGTAGTATTCTCACTAACAACTAATTGTTGTGATATTTAGCCAAA
>NW_012143523.1:2431449-2432443 GCF_000956105.1 Propithecus coquereli | reverse complement strand
TTTTTTTTTTGCAGAGAACATTCTCTAATACTTTCCTTAGAATGTCTACATGAGAAATAATTTTTGACATTTTTAATGCTTACTTTTAAGATATCAAATCCTCTCACAAATCATTTTTGCTGTCATGAACTAATCTCATGTTAAGATTGTATGCTGAGTAATGGATTATTGGCTATTTTTTATTCAATTTTAGTTTTGAATCTGCCTTTAATCACAGGCTCTCTGAATTGGTAGAGCACTTACAAATCTCATGGTAATATTCTTACAATTTAGAAAAGTACTTGCAAATTAAGAAGAGGATTAGCTTTGAAAATTCCCATATTGTTTCTTCAACTTATTGCTAAATAGGATGAAAATACAATATTGGTAATAATATGCATTACCATTTGTTGATTAATATGATGTAATGAGCACGGGCAGAGCCCATGTTACTTCTCTGTATCACAGTGTTCGTTTCAATCTGCCTCCCTGTTAAACAACTGCACCGAATGATTCTAGGCAACTTCTCAAAATGACTCACTATGACCAGAAATAACCTTAAATTTGGCTAGGACTGGGAGTGGAGTTGTGATTAGGGGCGGAGGGTCCAATTAACAGCACTGTGAGGGTAGTATAAGTATTGCTGCGGTGGAGTGAGAAATGTGGAATATCAAACCAATTGTCATCAGAGGTGGTTTAGGATAGCTACAGGAATATGGCTCCAACTTTAAGAATGAAAAGCAAAATGAGGCTGGTACACACGATTTCCTTTAAAAAAAAAAAATAAGCCTTACAGAATTTGTCTGGGGAGATAGGTTTAGAGAAACACTAGTTTTAGGCAGTCATGTGTTTGAATCTTGAATGAATGACAACCTTTATAAGGTCCAAACCCAGTTTCCCCAGCTGAGAAGTGTAAGTAGTATGTATTTGTTCCTAGCGCCATGTAAATATCTGGCACATACTACTAATTATTTGACTGATCTCCTATTTTTATACCTTGATTTCTTTTAATTGG
>NW_012143523.1:2429969-2431399 GCF_000956105.1 Propithecus coquereli | reverse complement strand
CATTATCAGCTCTAATATACTATTAAAATGCCAAGCAATATCATTAGCAGCATATCCCATTTCATTCCTAAAACATGCAAATTTTCACAACTAAATTAGAGATAGAAAGTTATGCCGGCAGACGTATTAGACTTCACTAACCTTTTGAGTTTTCACATCTCTGCTTACATTATCCATCTGTTTCTGCATGCTGTCTACTATTTCCATGAAGCCCTTAACATATTAATTATAGTTATTTTAAATTTCCCGTCAGATAATTCCAACATCTTTGTCATATATGAGTTTGTTTCTATGTCTTGCTTTTCTCTTCAGACAATATTTTTTCTTGCCATTTGGCATGCCCCTTCGTATTTTTTTGTTGAAAGCTGGACATCTTGTAATAGGAATTGAGCTAAATGGACCTTTGTGTGAGGATTTATTTTATTCTGACTAGGACTTGAGCTGGTATTCAAATATTTATTGAGGCAGTAGTTTCTAGAGGCTTCAAATTCTTCTAGTGTTTTTGTTTTTTCTTCTGCTCTTGACTTTGGATTTTCCTACATCTTTCTCCAGAGACAGTGTGTGTGTTGCAGCCCTTTTGGTTATAATTCACTGTTGTTAAACTGAAACCCTGTTTGTGTGGTATTGTAAGGATCCAGGGAAGGAAGCATTCTATCATCTCATGATTATATCTTTGGTTTTAGTGGACCTTGTCTCTGCCTTGTGACTTCAAAACTGTTTCTTTAGTGGTATGGCTTTTTTCCTTCCCTGTATTTTGCTGACACAGAAAAGCTCCAACGGGCTGGGGTAGGACCAACGCTGTTTCTTCAGCTGGGATAAGGATCTGATAAAGCCTTTTACCCTGGAGAGCAGACTTTTGCTTTGGAGAAGTCTGGGAGCATATTTCACAAAGATTAATCTTCCCTTCCCCTGGGTATGGCCATAAAGGGATCATTCTCTGACCTTCATCTGGAGAACCTGGTAATGTTTCTGGAGGTAAAACTCATGGAAGGGTGGGATCCTTCTAATACTGTGGCCCCAGAAGTTTCTCACTCTCAGGCTAGTCCTCATTTGACCTCCAGCAATTTGTTTAATTGCCATGTAAATATTCCTACCAGTTTATGGCCCTCAGCTTCTGCTCCAGTTAAGCAGGTCTTGACTCTGACTTTTTGAATGTACCTGATTCTCCAGATTTCAGGGTGCCAGTTTGCCCCCCAGCCTTAGTTCTTTGCTGGGTTCAAGAAAAGTTATTGGTTTCCAGTTTTTTTCATCTTATTCTTGCATGGATGGGAATGATGACTTCTAAGTCCTATTCAGGTTGTGGGTGAAACTGGAAGTCTGTCCATAACCTTTGGAAGCCCTGCATTTTTTCTCAGGTGTTTTCAGTGGCCATTGGAAACCAATAAAAAAGGTTTCTTAATATGTAATATTTTGACTAATTATTAAGAATG
>NW_012143523.1:2427062-2428275 GCF_000956105.1 Propithecus coquereli | reverse complement strand
AATCTTTAAAAATACCGCTTCAAACAATGATATATAAATACCAAAACGAATAATATGACGTTTTTATATGTATAAATGAAAACTGAACAAACATAAATGAAAATCAAGTACATGAAACCAGAAAAAAAATCTATAGTATAAAGTAATAAGAGCAGAACCAGAGCCCTAGAAAATCAAATTGAAAAGAAAATAAATAGATGGGAAGTGAATAACAGGGGTAATTGAATTCAAGGTAGCAGGAAATAAAAGAAGACAATTATAATTGGACACACAATGGCAAATGCCTGCTTCAAAATGATATGACTTGGATTTGAGATGATGAAAATATAAACCATAATGACCAAAATGAAGTGAAAGATAATATAAATTGATGCTGTACTATCATAAGTGAATCAAAATAATATGCACCAAGATCAAGATGCAGAAATAAAGTAAATTGGGCAATGGACCAATGCAGGAAGCTGCACACACGATAAAATGGCAGAATATGTTTGAACAGAATGCACAAGGATAAATCTATATTGGAGTAACAGAAATGAATAAGAATTATATCTATATATGATGTGTTATATCTAAACAATGAGAAATATGCTAAGTCTGTGTTTGATGGCAGTAAAACTAGAAAAAATACTATTTACACCATAATAAACAATTCTGTCAATTATGTCATTAAGAATAAAATATGATTAACTAAACGAGAAAACAAAAACATTCTACCTAAAGTTATATTTATTGACATAGTCAAAGCCTCATATAACTAGAATATAGTAAATTGCCTTGAGAAAATTTGAATTATTAGATTAATATATCCACATAGAGCAATTCTGTAAAACAAGTAAAATTGTGGCAAATCACAGAAAGTAATGTTTCAGTAGTCTACAAAAGTATTGTACAGCTACTGTGTGAATTTTGTTCTGTTAATCAAGCAGGTACGTATATTTTTAGTTAATTTGGATTAGTTTTGAATTCACAGTATTTTTATTTTCCCTTTATAGTGTAAACCAAAATATAGAAAAAGAAATAAAGGGAATAAGGAAAGGAATGGAAAAGAGAGGGAGGAAAAAAAAGGAAGGAAGGGAGGGAGCGACATTTCTTAAAGTAAAATGTGTACATTGAGTTCCACTATGTGAGACTTTAAGAGCTCTGTTAAAAAAAATTAATTAAATAAAAAAAGAGTTGGAGTTCTGAGGCCAGGGGCTGCCCCTGCCTGGCA
>NW_012143523.1:2410365-2425558 GCF_000956105.1 Propithecus coquereli | reverse complement strand
AATAATAGAGAACCTGGACTAATTTTTGCTTCTATATTATTTATGTAAAATGATTCTTAATTAAATTGTATCAGTCCAATAATGAAAGGAATTATCTATTTACAAAAAAAGTATGCTTTCTTCATTATTTGCAAGTATTTTAGAAAAAAATAAATTATTGAAGACTCTTCAAATAAGCAGTTTGCAAAATCACTATCAGGCAGATACTTAACTTGCTTAGAGTTACTTTATTATCATAAGCAATGCATTATATTTGCACTATGGGCTCTATATTCGAACACTTTTACCAACTGCTCAAGAGATTTTTATTTTTCTGAAATATCTAAATTGTAAGACTTAATTAATGCTAAAAATTTACAGATATCTGGAAGGCCTTTCAAAATCCATAAATCTTAGCGGTGTGTGTGGATTAAAATACAAGCAAAACCACACGCTCTTCAGATATTTGCTTGATGTCCCAGTACTGGGGACCATACAGTAAGGCACAGCTACCTTCCACCTAGCTTTCATATATTCTGTATTATTACAAGATCTCATCTTCCTACCCTCCATCTTCCACCATGATAATTCATCGTTATCATGGAAGAATCAGCCTACGAAGGGACCTCTTGTCCCAAATCAGAAGTGTGTATTTTGGAAGATTATTGCTATCCTTTTATTGTGAGCTTTTGCTGTCTAGTGACATTCTATGTGACATTTTTCCATTTTGGTATTCTCTAATGACCATTATCACAAGGCAGATGAATGTTTATAAATTATACAACTGTAATAACACAATTGGGAGGAATAGTAATATATATGAAGACAATAAAATAAATGTATTTTATCATTTGTGACACTGTTTATGGTGGTTTTAAAACATGTTTTCAAATCCTTTGGCATCCTTCCCTTTGAGTGTCTAATTCCTTCCCTCTTGCATATGGGAGTCTAATTCCTCCCCTCTCACCATTTTTAACGCCTAACTTCTAATGAATAGAATGCTTTAGAAGTGATGCTTCATGATTTTCAAGCTTAAATAATAATAAGCCAGTGTTGTTGTTGTATGCCACTAAGTTCAGGGTGTGTTTTTGTTTGTTTGGTTAGTTCACTGGTAGATTATCTGATCACTATTTAATAGATATAAAATGCAGAGTGAATATCAAATTCTAAGTGAAATAAGCCAGTTGCAAAAAGACAAACAGTGTATGAATTTCACTTATTCGAGATGTTTAAAGTAGTCAAACTCATAGAAACAAAAAGTAGAATGGTGGTTTCCTGGAACTGGGAGGAAGTGCAGGAAGTGGGGACGTGTTGCTTAATGTGTATAGGATTTCAGTTTTGTTAGATGAAGATTTCTGGAGATTAGTTGCAGGACAATGTGAGTATACTTAACACTGAACTACACACTGAATCGTGGTTAAGATGGTAAATGTTATGCTATGTGTACTTTATCACAATCAAAATCATAATAATTTAAAAAGAGGTTTTCGACATCTTAATATGAGAGTATATTCGTTTAGAGTTAAGAATAACTTGCCAAATCCTGATGGATTTAACTATTAGGATTTGGTATTTAAGTAAAATTAAAACAAAAAACAAAGTACTCTAGAGCCTTAGTATGTTAGACCTGAAGGAGAATCTAGAGATCGAACTCCTGTTTTCTATATTTAGGGAAAATAAAGTCCAGATTAAGTTATTAAACCTTACTAGAGACTATGTCTGACCCCAAGATATACAATTTTTTTCCAGTCAATATTAACAGGGAATATTATCTATTAATATATTAATAGATAGCTTTTATCAACATTTGAAACTGGTGATTGCTACTTAGAAGAGTAAACAACTTTAAAAGAGAAAATTTTTTGCCCTTTCCATCAGTGAGACTGTGAAACTGCTTGCTTTGAATCATATTCTGCTGTTGTTTTCCCTCCTGATACAGCAAAACAGCCAGACCGTGTGTCATCAGCACAACTGTGGAAGAAATGAAGAATAAACCTTGGTGAAGTCATTGACATGGATGTCTCTTTTCCACACTATGGGAATCATTCCATGTGCTGCTGATTCTAGTAAAATGAAGCCTTCATTTCTAGGCTTTACTGATACTCTTAACAAAATATAGGTGCAAGAAAAAAATAAAAACAGCCACAGTCTCAGGCCACGTGGTTATAACTTGAGTTCAGCATTGTGGGAAACTCACTTAAACCAAAAGCTAATCTTTCCTGCTCTTTTTAACAAATGGTTAAGAAAGTGGATATACTGTGAAAAACAGTGAATAAAAAACAATCACTCTAGTAACTCTTGATATGTTAATTATCTCAAAAAGTTTCTTGACTCTCATAAGATGCTAGTTTTCTTAATTAAAATATGTTTCTCTTTTCCTTTTGCAAAGCATTAAATGGACCGTTTCAACAAAGATACTTGGGGGGCTGCATTTTGGTGTTCAGTTAACCCTGTTGCTTTGCCTAGTTTCTAATATGTCCAGATGAGAAGTAATTTACTTTAAGATGTTTCCACACATAAAAGCACAGACATTTTTGTGCCAAAATATTCTTGGAAGTCCCCTTTGGATTAACAGCTCTTGGATTTGGAATGTTCTTTTAGTGGCATGTGCCTGCAATCAGAGTATCTTCCAGCAGATAGATTTCCAAGTGCTATAGATGAGTAAGTCTTCTGGTGTAGACGTTCTAAAATACCTGTTTCCTGGTTGTTTCCAAGTATGTATATAATATAATATATATTAAATTAATGCTGATAGTAATGTAAATGTGTAGAAAAATCACAATAAATACATAATTTCAAAGCATATATTTGCAATGGATTATTTCTATGCTGTTTTGAAATGACTGAGTAAATTCCATTGTTCGTCTAACGTTTACTACAATTTCTTTTGTTTTAGGGCTGCTTAAGTTTCCTCAATGTTTCTCAGGAACATCTGGAATACGTATTCAAGGATGAGCTTAACTTGCATAATCTTTGTAATCATAAATGCATGATAGTGGCATGAATTACTTGGAAACAATAAGATAGCATTCACAGGAGTATAAGAACTGGCCTGTAGAAAGAAGATGAGTATAAATCCACTTCTGATATTCATTTAGTACATTTTCTTGGTTGAGGATATAAAGTTCTTTTCACCTCAATAACTTTGTTCATGAATTGTGAATAACCATTCTACCTGGAATGTTTGTAATAAAGATTATGTCTGTAAATATCCACTTAACTCATAAAAACATGCCACAAAAATGTAAGTGCCATTACCATAGAGCAATTGTTGGGGATTTCCTCCCTTATTCCAGGGGTTTATAGAGAGTATAGTAGACCTATCTCTAAGTGCTTTTCCTTTTAGCACAAGTCACTACTCTTGAAAACTATTTATTATAGTTTCTCTTCACTGCACAGAAAAATACCATCTGTGATGTGTCTGAAGTTACTTCCATTAGCGTCATAAAATCATAGAAAACCTACAATGCTGTTAGGTGTTGGACTGCTTCATTCACCTCGTGGGTCTAAGATGTCCTCCGGTCTCTGCTTGTTACTTTCTTACATTTTTGGTATTTTTACACATTGAACTGTCAGTTGTTTTCTCTAAATGGCAGCCATTTCTAATGTAATAGTTGTTTGAAATGTCATCTTTTTTCTTAACCATGGAGCATTCAAAGTTTATGCAAAAACTATGAAAATTTTTGTTATTTAATGTATGAATTAAATAACTAATTATTCTGTGTGATTTTAGTAATTATGCACATTTTTGGAAATTCTGGTATGGTTTCAAGCCCTGACTTTGGTTTTATTACGTTCATTCATTTATTCATTCATCAAGTAAATATTTGTGGGGCTGGTAGTATGCATGAGTGTTGTTACGGGCTCTAAAAACTGAGCAGTGAACCAAAAAATTCCATACCTTTTTGGAACTTTCATCCTAAATTCCGAGATATGAATATGAATAACATATGAAGATTGCTGAAAGAAATTTTTGAAAATGTAAGAATGTAGATATTATAGCACTCATATACACATTTAAAAACCAGATAAGAAACAAAACAGCTCTGAACAACAAAATCCAGGCAAAAATACTTGAATGACAAAGATATCAGAGATAAATCATCAAGGTCAAAGACAACTGTTGAATATTCTTATCCATATAAATGTAGAATCTAAATAAAACAACTGGGAAATTATGGTTACAAAAGCACACGCAAGGCCGGGTGCGGTGGCTCACGCCTGTAATCCTAGCTCTCTGGGAGGCCGAGGCGGGCGGATTGTTTGAGCTCAGGAGTTCGAAACCAGCCTGAGCAAGAGCGAGACCCCGTCTCTACTAAAAATAGAAAGAAACTAATTGGACAACTAAAAACATATAGAAAAAACTGGCCGGGCATGGTGGCGCATGCCTGTAGTCCCAGCTACTCGGGAGGCTGAGGCAGGAGGATCGCTTGAGCCCAGGAGTTTGAGGTTGCTGTGAGCTAAGACCACGCCACGGCACTCTAGCCCAGGCAACACAGTGAGACTCTGTCTCAAAAAAAAAAAAAAAGCACACGCAAATAGAACACACTAATATTATTGACATAAATGAATGGTTTGGGAAAATGGGGTATGAAAGAGCATGTTTTAACTTCTTAAACATTGGTAGTATCTAAAGTTAAAACCTGCAGTTTAAAACCCAAGATGACAACCATATCTTTAGAAAAATTTCTAAGAAGCTCAGATCTCATTCAAATTCATGAGATCATCTTTATCTTTGGTTAAATTCATACATATTCAAATTTAATATTTTCAAAAATCTATTGTGTAGTATGATTCTGCTTTTCTAAAATTATTTTGGGGATATCATTGGATATGCATACATGTATGTATGTTTTCACATATGTATGTATATCAATCTATCTACCTCATATATACCCACAGGGAGGTGAATACCATCAAATATTAGTTATTGTCATTTTCTTTATTAGAATTTCTATAGAATGAAGTAGTATTTTCAGGTAATTTGAGAGCATATTTGATATTGATAATTATGAATTTATGGTAACACAAGTATACCCTAATTTGTGACTTTTCCAGTAGACCTTACTATTGAAATATATACATAAACATAGAATAGAGAATAGTTGAATCTCAGTTCTGTATTTTACTAGATGGGCATAACAATAAGAAAAATGTCAACATGATTTATTGAATTGGAAGAAGTCTTAAAAATAATAAGCTATAAGATCATAGCTGAAAAATTAAGGTGAAGGAAGGATCTTGGAACATAAAGCAATAGAGATATCAACAGACTATGAATTATGTAGAGATGGATAAACAGTCAAAATAGGAGAGAAGAAATACAGTTTGTGGTGAGAAAGTTCGATTAGTTAATCAGTGATTATGGAATTTAAAAAATATCAGATGGTGACAAGGTCTAGGATCAGGACAGAATGCAATGTAGCTGATCAGTAGTCACAAAGAAGGGGATTCTTATGATGCAGAACTGAGGAGTCAGAATCAGTGTGAAGTGTCTATGTTAAAGGGTGGAGTTACTGAGGATGAGGGAAGGACTTTGAGTAGAAAGAAAATTGAATAGGTGGCGATATGTTCAATAGAGAAATACTGTGAAGAAGTTAGAGAAGGTATTATTATCATTCCTAATTTGCAAAAAAGCATGTCGAGATTCTTGGTGACTTAGCCTTCATTTCCTAACTTCTACTTAGTCCTATTTTCTAACTTCTACTATCACGTATATCCAGGAAGCTTAGAATTGTAATATTTTCTTATACTTGGCTCTGTTATCATGTGAAAAGTTCATTATATACTTAATTATGCATGTGAACTACAAGGGGCTGTCACAACACAGAGTGATTCAGTTATAGATATAGCCAGTTTTTCCTTAAAAGATGGGATTCTTTCCTATTGGTGTTGTGAAGCCAATATAGGAAACCAAAAATTGAATGTTAAGCAGGTAAGGCTTTATTCAATTGGCCAAAGAATGGAGAAGCAGGAGTGTAGCTCACAAATTATTTTTGGTTGTATGAGAGGTGAGGGAATTAAAATATAGGATTTCTTTTAATGAAGACTTGAGTATTAAAAGCAGAGAGTGGAATATTCATGTCTTTTCTGGGAATGGGTGAATTTCTCAGAACTGGAACACTACATCCTCTTTGTCCTTTTTTAGTTTCTTCTGGTTATCATCATGGTGATTGTCAGTTGTCATGGAACTGATGGGAGAGTCATCTAGCATGGAAATTAGATTATAATGAGGTTAGAGGTTCTTCAGAGGTCAAGTGTGTTACCATCTTGGATTCCACCAGTTTAAACTGGTTTGATCACAATGGGAAGCTTTGATCACAGTCATACAAGCATCCTGCTTCTTAAAGATAAGCAGAATTAGAGGGGGAGGTAGAAACTCAGCTATGTCTCATAGGCGTTACACTGGAAAAAAAACATAACATGGAATTAAATGGATTCCAAGAGTAAACATAGCATATTATCCTAGCTTTGGTTCTTCATATGCCCCCATAAAATATAAGACTGAATTTATGGTAAACTTAATAAAGCAGTGCATTTTAATTGTATTGACTAATTAATAAGGCCTACTTAATATTATGATATAATCTCTCCCAGAAAAAACAGAGGTCTGAAGGATAGGAGCATAGCACAAGCACGTCTTCTATGTCCAATGCATGTGTCTGCCTTGTAGGGGACGTTGAGCACCGAAAGTATTTATGAAATATACTAGCAACAAATTATAACAAATTTCGTAGATGCAGACACCCAGGGGAAGACTTCAGGCTTTGGTATATACACATATATGCCAAAAAGATCAGAATGTAGTGGATCAATTGAATTTCTTTTGTCCACTACAAATTCTGCAAGAGATTAACAGAGAAAGAGAGATTGAATTAAAGAAAGAGAAAAATTAAGATATAATGATAACCATAACAGCTAACATTTATTGAGTCATTACTTTACAATGTACTGGGAAGCATTCTGACTATGTTGTCAGTCATTATCTTGCTTAATCCTCAACAATTATAATATGTAGTTCTTATCCCACAGATGAGTAAATTGAAGTTTACAAGGTTAAGAAGTTTTCTGCAATCCCATAGTAAATAAGTGTCAGAATCAGGCCATCAGACTCCATCTGTGTACTACTGTATACTAAGTTCTCCTGTGTCCTAGATACTTTACACAATATATCACATAATTTCATCTTCTTTAACTCCCTACAAGCTAGATACTATAATTTTCATCTTATACATGGAGAAATGGAGGCCCACAAAACTAATAACAGGTTGAATCAGAATTCAAGACAGACCGAAGGGGTCATTTTTGCCCCCTTTTACGGACTAAGAGATACAATGATTCATTCAATGTTGTCTTCATTCACAAAAATTAAACATATTCATATATCAGGAGAATATTTTATCACATTCTTCTTGCATACAATACAATTTGCATAACAAAATCCTTTTGTCAGTTCTTTTTTATTTCAGAATATTATGAGGCTACAAATGTTTTGGTTACATGATTTGCTTTTGTGTAGTTTGAGTCAAAATTATATGTGTGCCCATCACCAAGATAGCATGCACTGTACCCATTAGGTGTGAATTTACGCACCCCTCCACCACCCTCCCACCCGCTTGGTTTCCATTGAGTTTTACTACACTATGTGCACATGGGTATTGATCAATTAGTTCCAATTTAATAGTGAGTACATGTGGTATTTGTTTTTCCATTCTCAAAATACTTTACTTAGAAGAATGGTCTCCAGCTCCATCCAGGTTATTACAAAAGGTGTTAGTTTACCATTTTTTATGACTGAGTAGTACTCCATAGTATACATATACCACATGTTATTAATCCACTCAAGTACTGATGAGTTCCGATCAGATCTCTGGACAGTGTTCAAGATGCTATATGCTTACACTTAGTTTGACAGGGTACATTGAAGCTATTGTTAGGCAAATGGTCTGAAGGGATTACATTACTATGGAGCATATGAAAGCAAAGTGGAATACCAGGATAGTTTAGATTATCAAGCAGCAGGAATCTCACTCATCACATCCACAATAAAATAAAAATCTGCTGAGTACAAATAAAGAAAAACAACAAAACTGCAGTGTTTTAATTATAACTAGGCTTATTTAGCATATGCTTTCAAAAGAAGGAAAAGGTGAGAAATAACTCAGTGCTCTGTTATTAACTGCATTATCTGCCTGGTACATCACTCAGAAATATAAAGGATTGAGGTAAAAGTTAGATTCTGGGATTTCAGTTGAAAGATTTCACCAACTGAAATGGGGATATAGCTTCCTTTTCCTTTGCCTTAAGAGGATACAAGTAGGCATCCAAAGCAGCAGAGGCACAGCTGATCTGCAGCTTCCTGCAGTTTTGGAAAGAAGAGTCAGAAGTCCAATAGCTGAGCATATCAGATTCCTCTAAGGAAATAAATATCACTTTCAGAAATTGCATGCCAAGTCTAATGACTGAGTTGTTTTTTTTTTTCCCCAAATATGCTTTACCTTTCAACTCCATCAATACAACTATTGCATCCCTAATGTTTGCCTATGCCAGGTCTGCCAAACATCTTTCCTTTCTTAATTTTTCTTTCCTTCCTTTTCTTTATTTTTAACAGCAGATACTCTAAAATAGGGTATTTCTCTATAATCTGTGTATAATGCAACACCTATCTTTTAAATCACTTTTTATTAATTTCATTTAAATTAGCATTCCACATTCTCAGGTGAGAGTTTAGAGAGGGTTTGAAGGTTTTCTCTATGCTTCTTTTAGAACTTCCAAGAGGATAAGGAACATAAGCTTGGCATTTATGAGACAGAGTGGATTCTGCAGTTAAAGCATTTCCCAATTATGATGGCTATAGCCACATTTGTCTATGCAAAAGCAAACTATCCAGCTCATCACATCTGCTTCCTATTTATCTTCAAGTTACATCTGCTGACTTTACTAACAAAAACATGCTGTTGTGCTTTATTTTTCCTTGAAGTTGGCATAGCAGAGTTGATATAGATGAGGCAAATTCTGAAGCTGTTGCCTTCTCTCTTCCCTCCCTCATTCTCCACAACATCTTCACATAAATCCAAAAATAAGTCTTCATAATGAAGGCTAAGGGGCCAGGAAGGAAAAAGGTCCAGAAAGTATATTTTAAATTTTATCCTAATTTGGGAGATTATATTTTTTCAAGAAAAATCAACATGAATGCATATATCTAACTCAACAAGATGTATACATTAATGTGTGCAATTTTTTGCTTATCAATACACCTCAATAAAACTTTAAAAAGAAATTGATATTACCTCTGAAATTTCTCATAAAGTCTCAGTTACAGATATGGTTTCATAACTCATATATATGATTAGCCTTTAAACTTGCCCAAAATATAAAATGTAAAATTAAGCAGAAAATTATTCTGAGGAATGTTCTTAGATAATTTCCCTGAGATTACATGGAAATCGAAACTAAAAGTGAGCAAGAGTAGCTATTCTTATATCAAATAGACTTTAAATCAACAATAGTAAAAAGAGACAAAGATGCTCATTATATAATGATAAAGAGATCAATTCAACAAGAAGATATAACAATCCTAAATAGATATTCACCTAACTAGGGACGTTTCATATTCATAAAACAAATTCTACCAGATCTAAAGAGAGAAATAAACAGCAACATCATAATAGCCAGGGACTTCAACACTCCACTGACAGATCACTGAGGCAGAAAATCAACAAAGAAACAGTGGACTTAAATGGGTCTCTAGAACAAATGGAACTAACAGACATTTACAGAATATTCTATCCCCAAACTGCAGAATATACATTCTTCTCACCAGCACATGAGACATTTTTAAGATAGACCTTATGTTAGGTCATGAAACAAGTCTCAGCAAATTTAGAAAAATTGAAATCATATCATGTATCTTCTCAGAACATAGTGGAATAAAACTAGAAATAAATTTCATGAGGAATTCTCAAAACTAGAAAAAGTCATAGAAATTAAGCACCCTGCTGCTGAACAATCTTTGGGTCAATGAAAAAATCCAGAAGAAAATGAAAAAAATATTTTAGTTGAACTACAAAAGCAATATAAGCTTCAAAAATCTGGGATATAGCAAAAGCAGTGCTACGAGGGAAATTCATAGCACTAAATGCCTACATCAAAAAGACAGAAAGATAACAAATTAATGACCTAATGTAACACTTCACAGAACTGGAAACCAACTCTTAAGACAAAAAATAACAAAGATCAGAGCAGAACTAAATGGAATGGAAATCAAAAAACAAAGCAGAGGATCCACTAAATAAAAAGTTGGTTCTTTGAAAAGATAAACAAAATCAATAGATCACTATCTAGACCAACCAGAAATAGAAGAAAAATGATTCACCAGAAATGAAAAAGGAAACATTACAACTGATACCACAGAGATACAAAATATCATTTGAGATTACTATGAAAACTTCTACTCACAAAAGCTAGAAAACCCACAGGAAATGGATAAATATTTGGAAACACACAACCTCCCAAGCTTGAACCAGGACAAAGAGAAATTCTGAACAGACCAGTAACAGGTAGTGAGATTGAAGCACTAATCAAAAACCTCCCCCCACAAAGAAGCCCAGGACTCTCTACTCTTTGCACATACCAGAATGGTTAAAATTGGAAAGACTAAAATCTTTCTAAGGCAAACTGAGGTAAAGCCAAAGTCTTTCTGAGGCAAACAGAGGCAAAGCCAACAACTGGTAATGATATACAATAAATAAACAAACAAACAAACAAAACACAAAACTCTTATTTATTGCCGCATAGACTGTAAATTGTTACATTCACTTGTATGAGATTTAAAAACTTTATGGTGTTAGAAGACAATGCAATGGTTACTTTAGACAAAAGAGTTGAATAGTTATTGGGAGGAGATATAAGGCATACTTCCGGGGTGCCAGTAATGTTCTATTTCTTGACCTGAGGGGTAGTTGTATGATTGTGCTCATTTTGTAGTATTTTATTAAGATGTATATTTATAATTTCTATATTTCCTTGAAGGCATGACATAGCTCCATAGAAAAGCATACTAAAACTACCTTTATTGTCATCACTATAGCCTTATTTATAAATATTTAGGATATGATATTTTAATTTTGGAATAATTTTCTATTTCACAGAATCTTATAGATAATTAAAAAATCGTACAGAGTTCCTACATACCATTCTTCCAACATTCCTAATATGTGTGTATAGTCATAATACGATTACCAAAACCATAAAATAAAATCAGTATCTCTATAATAGTTATAATTAAACTATAGCTTTTATTCACATTTTACTATGTTTTTCTACAAATGTCCATTTTTTTTCCAGGATTCATCTCAAAATCCTACATTGCATTTAATTGTCATGTCTCCTTTATCACCTATAATCCATATATAATCTATGACAGATTCTAAGTTTTTAAATTATCTTTCACTACCTTCACACTTTTGAATATTACTGGTCAGGTACTGTGTAGAATACACGTTTCTCTGATTTTTTCATGGCTAGATTAAATACCATAAAAGTTATTTGCTCTTCCTAGTGCATCATATTGGGGGGTACCTAATCTCTATCTACCTTGATCCTGCTGATGTTAGCCCAGATCACTTGGCTAAAATGATGACTGTTGGCTTTCTCCATGGTAAAGTTGCCATTTTTCTCTTTCTAATTAATGTGTATCTTGGAGGAGATACTGTAAGAGTATGCAAGTGGAGTTTTCCTCTTGGAACTTTCACCCCTTGGTTTAAGCTTCCACTGATTGATCAATCTTGCCTGCAACAATTGTTACTATGGTGTTTATCTGATGGCAATTTTTAATTTTCTTCATTATGATGAAAATTTTAGTGAGATTAAAAAAGAAAAACAAGAAAAATATGGGTTAGTTTTTTTCACGAAAATATACACTACATATATTTCTGAATTTATGAATCTGTGAATTCAAAATATGGTGCTTTTATTTTTAGACTCACTGTCATTTCTATGGTGTGAACTGGATTGGATTAATGAAAAATAAATTACCTCAAAAAGATTCACTAATATCTCAGAGGTTTCCATGACACATTACTATATTTATGTCCAAGAACAAGCCACCTATCCTTTGTTCTAGTGTCCACATCTTTATTTGTTGATACCCAGCTGTCTCAGCTGGTGGTGATCCTCATGAAATTGTCTCTCATTTAAACAAGCCTGTTTTTAGATTTTGGTATCTACCAATAAACTCATTCCAACATTAAGCTACACTCTTCAGAGTATGAGAAAGGGATTCTAACTTCTATTAGAGACTGAAATAGAAGAAGGTGAACAGACTGTCTTGATTATATCTTGAGTAGTTTTGTGGTCAAAGGGAAGAAGATGGAAGAAACACCTTTTTCTAAAATGCCTGTATGATGCAAAGTAATTTAATTCTATTTTGAAATATCTTGTGATCTAAGGGAAATAGGTGATTTTTCTGTTAAGAATATGTAATAAAATGTTTGATTCAATGTATGCCGAGGTTACTCAGTGGCCAACTTTTCCCTTTGAATATCTGTGGGTCTTTGTGGAGGGGCTTTAGAAAAGGAAGATAAGAGAGTGAAGAGGTGAATAAAGGACTAGTTCAAAGTTATTTCTGCTCCAACCCTTTTAATTCTTATTAGCATATAGCATTTTCTAACAAAAGCTTTAATCTATAGAAAAATGTAATACATATGGATAGAGGGCAATACAAATCCACGCTCATGTACATTTGAATTCTATTCCATCTCAGAACCATATTTCTTTTTCCCAAATCCAACACAGAAAACTCTAGATCCAATTGTTTTTAATAAGTTAATTCAAGTGGACATTGTAGAATTTGCAGGAAAAAAACCTCATCCATGCTTTATCAATCTTTTGTACAATCAAATTTTGAAAGTGATGAAAACATTTAAATTACTAAAGTTTTCTTTAACAAAATAAGAAGCCTGAAATGCTGAGGCCACTAATAGTTAAAATTTGGATTTGGACTGCTAGAAACCTAAGTCAGAGAGGGACTTAGGAAATTAGTGGTCCATGAGTTGAAAAGCTAAAAGGAAAAAATATATTAATATAAGGCAGTTATCCAAATCAACTGTCTGTGACGATGACCTGAACAAGAATGCATCTTGCAAAGACGGTAGAGAATAAAAAAGTAAACTAAAATGGTTAAAAATGTTTGCCTCTGAAGAACGACATTACATGAGGAGATGAAGGGGCCAGGGTTTGTCATATATAGATCTTTTGGTGCCATTTGATATTTTTAACCTTGATTTTTAAATATTTTGCTGTTTTAAAATTTAATTTGTTGAAAAAATAAATATGCGTTTGTACATGATACACAAATATTACAAATCAATAAAGACTTAAATTTGGTTGAAGATAGGTCCCTTTTGAAATAGAGTAATACAATAGAATACAATGATATGAGGTTTGAATTCAGAGGACGCAGGTTCAATTTCAAATTCTGTCATTAACTAGATAGACATTCTTCAACTGAAAATCATGACAAAAGGCTGCCGAACTGTCACTACAAAACATGACGTTCTGTAGATAAAATGTAATAATGCAGATTTTCCTTTCAGGAGTGTAAAAATTACCATGAATTATTCTTCTTACCAAAACTATAAAATTTTTAAGACATACAAATGTTAAGTTTTGATGACAACCATTGCTCAAAATCTTTACATCCACTATTTCTTGCTAAGTTCATTCATGTTGCCTATTTAATTGGTTGTCCAGATTGCCCTTTGCTTGAATAAAACCATTAATTCTATGCTACCTAATTCTTAAGGCTCTTTTTGTTCCAGAATATATGGTACTAACTCATAATATATTGCTTACCTTTGCTTTTCTTTGGATAATAATGATTTCCTATATGCTAATACATTTTGGTTAGTCTCTTGTAATTTCCAAATGATTCCTGCTATCTTTGGTCTCTGGAAAACTTTTCTAAGATGGCAACCCAAAATATGGAGTATTTTTTTTAATTAAATGTTTAAAAACCAACACCATGTCAAATTTCCATAAAGGACTTATAGTGATGTCCTACACTTTAACTTCTAAACAATTCTCCCCTCTGTCTTTGAAGTGATTAGCTGCCTGTATAGAAAATATGATTTGCTAATCCATGGTTTAGTTTTCAGATGGAGGTTCCCAAGCCTATCTCATATGCCTCACCTATCAGCACTTACATGAAAGTAGGGTATTGATAAGTGTGAACTCTAAATCTTGCACATTACTAAATATAGCTCAAATGAAAATTTCACAGAATGAAATAGCAAACCCTGGGTACTATTAAGAAAAATGACCAGGACATGATTTTCCATAAACTTGTTTGTTTCCATAAAACTGCTTTGTTCCAATTACTCATCTTTGACCCGGTCATGGCATTTGAGCATATTAGGAGACCACAATGAAGCCACTTGAAACGTCAGTAAGTTAAATCTCCCCTCACTACCACCACCAACAGGCAGTATACTTTAAATGTCCTCAGAAACTCTGGCTTAAGTCCATGGGTCAAAAATGTAATAGGCATTTTTCTGATTCTTCCTTTTTTTCTAGCTCCCATAGTTTTTTGGCATAGGAACAAGGAAGCATTGGGAGTCTTTATAGTCTTTGAAATTAGAAAGGAAAAGACCAGTTTATCATAGAAAATTATGACTGGCCTGTCTATGGAATCCAAAAACAAATACAAAATAAGCTTACAGAAGTCATCTTTCATGTTTATTTTTATAGCTATCTATATTTGAAAAATATGTTTTAATCACCATCATATAAAGTGAAAAATTATGGTTAGATGGAGCTTCTGGCATTTGATCTAATAAGTTAGTATACATAAGATAACAACAAAATTACCTGGAATAAATTAAAACCTATTAGTCGAGTTTTCATTTGTGCTTGTAACTAGTTGTGTAATTTGCACGATTCAATTAACTCGTCATTTTCCTCATGTCTAAAATGGGGAATTTGGATGAGTTGATATTTCAGATATTTTCTAGTATCAATATGTGCCATAGCTTGGGCAATAAATATATCTATTTTGCTATTATTACAGTATGAGTAATAAATATGTCACCTTTACCATACCAACCTTTCAAACTAAGTAGTATTTCTGTAACAACTGAGAACAATAAAGAAGGCGTCATCAAAGGCATTTTTTGTTTGTTTGTTTGTTTGCTGGTAACTGAATTCTTTTTTTTTT
>NW_012143523.1:2406309-2408540 GCF_000956105.1 Propithecus coquereli | reverse complement strand
CTTAAAGAGATACAAGTAGAAGTACCATTCGATCCAGCAAAGGCATTTTAATTTCCAAATTAGATGCCTTGAAACACCACATGCTCTTGGCATGTATATGAATAATTAAACTCAGAATCCGTATAGCATATGACAGACAATATTTTTATGATTGATAATCTGCTTTGCATGTGCAAGGTAGATGAAAGAAACATGATAATGAAAAGACTAAAATTGTTAGGTGCATCAGTAAAACAGAAAGAAGTAATAGCATGTAGTGAATGAAAAGGCCAGGAAAAACAAAACTAGACACAAGAAATCAGAGCATAGTGTACAGGGAGATAATCAGCCTATTAAGAAAGAGAAACATCTTCGCAAAAGAGTGGAAGCATTGATAAGGGGATTCATTAAGTTTGATATACTTTAAGAAAGCAGGAAAATGCTTAATATCTGTTAGCAATTTTACACTAAATGGTTAAACTTTTAAAATTTATGCTACTTGATTTGAAAGCAAAAAATTTAGTATTTTCTGAATTTATAAAATGGATGCAAAATTTTCTATGATAAATATGAGAATACTTAAGCTGAAAGAGGTTAAATATCTTGCCAAAGTTCACACAAGTAGTCGTAGTCAGAAGTGTGGTCAGTACTCATTTCTCTCTAATTTAAAAGTTAAGGTATTTAGGAAAGTCATTGTTTATGATGCGAAAAAGAAGAGAACATGCAGGTTAAAAAAAAATCTTCCTCAGAAAAATAAATCCCCCAAATTTTGACAACTGAAATTATGTGAACATATAAATATTTGCTACAGTGTTATACTGTAAAATTGACAATTCATTAGTATATCTCTCATGATTTAAATATGAAATTGTGTCTATGGTTCATGAATTGTGTACAATGCTATTTCCCTGTTATGGGCTGAATTGTGCCTCCCCCTAATTTGTATGTTCGAGTCCTATCTTCCAGTGTAGCTGTACTTGGAATAGGGCCTTTAAGTAGGTAATTAAGGTTAAATGAGGTCATGAGGTTTGGGCTCCAATATTGTACGATTGGTGTTCTTGTAAGAAGAGGAAGAGATAAGATCTCTCTCTCCTACTCTCTATCTCTTCCCACCCCCTATCTCTCCTTCTTTCTCTGTGCACAAAGAAAAGCCATGTGAAGATGCAGTTAGAATGAGTCTGCCTGCAAGCCAGGAAGAGAACCCTCACAAGAAACCAAATGTGCCAGGCCTTATTCTTGGACTTCGATTCTCCAGAATTGTAAAAAAAATTAATTTCTGTGTTCGTCATGCTTTCTGTAGTATTTTTTATAGCAGCCCAAGCAGACAACTATATTCCCAGTTTTGTGCTGTATGATCCTTCCCTTTGATCCTGGTGCACTAGCCACCCTGGGTTTCTTTCAATCTTGGAAGACACCAAACCTTTCCCACATCATTTGGTTATCCTTATTCCTCCACCTATAAAACTATGACTTCCACAGTCTTCAATTTATCCCTGTCTTCCTTTAAGTTTTATTTTAATGGAACTGTTTCATAGAGACTCCCCTAACCTATAACCTAAATATAATTTTCCATGTCATCCTTCTTCATAACACATAGGTCTTTCCAAAATAGCCCATATCATGTACACTTTCTGGGTAATGGGCACACTTACAACTTTGTCTGAAGCAGTACAAAAGCAATCCATGCAACCAATATATTTATAGCCCCATAATATTCTGAAATTTAAAAAAAGATTAAAAAATAGCATGTATCACAATTCGTAATTATGAACTGACACCTATATTCTTAATTGTGTGTTTCTCCTTCTTCTTATATATCATAAGCTACGTGGGGGCCAGTTTATTTCCTTCTATATTCTTGTATTATCTGTATTCTTATGTTTATCATAATGTTAGTGTTTAATAATATTTGTTGAATGAACTGAAAACATGAGTGAATGATTAAATGAAATGCTCATAAAATTAGAAATTCTAGATTTTTTAGGGAATAAAGAACAAAATACAACTCTGTAAAGTTATTTGTAGCAGAGAATCTTCCAGATATATCCTGAGAAAAGAGTGGCAGTTACAAGGTGTATTGAACACAGGCTCTGCCCGTAAGCTAAGAGAGAATGAGGTCTGTTGGAGAATTTCCCCCCCAATGGCTGAGAGTTTTCACAGCTGAGCAAACCAAAGTCCACACTGGACTCCAGCCCTACAAACCAGCACCACCCAGCTTAGTAGGAGTTTGTCAGCATCTGACTCAGAAATTA
>NW_012143523.1:2402559-2404138 GCF_000956105.1 Propithecus coquereli | reverse complement strand
AAATATCCCCAAACTTTTATCTCCATGGGCTTGAACTGTAGCCATACTTTTTACCTTTTGGGAAAATATATACAATTCTAGACCATCTAGTCATCATCTAATCCAATCTCATAACTGATAAAAGCACCCAAGTGCTTTCCACTTGTCTGAGGGGGCAGGTGTGATATTAAAATGCATTAGCGTTGCATGAAAATTGCATTATCATCCAACCCCCTGACTTTCCTGTCCTGACTTAGCTTCACATCTTTTAAATTCCCTTCCCTGACCCCTCCTAGTCACTGTTTCCACAAACTTTTTGTTCCAGTCACACAGACCTTTGTCCTTATCTTTCAAAAGTTCGCGTCCTTGCCCCTGTTGCCCTGTATTTGAGAAATACCCTCATACCTTCTTTATAATTAGTTAGATTCTATTTATCTTGCAAGATTCAGTTCGAGTGCCCTCTTCATTATCAGATATCCCTTTGCTCTTCCAGGCATATTTAATATATCTTCTCAGTACATCTTGTGTTTTTCCATCAACTTATTCATGATGCTGATACAGCCTATTGTTACCCTGTGTCATAATTACTATGACATAAAATGTGTGTATGTCACACATTGTGTCTGCCTCCTGCTTAAGAACTTTAGATATTTGTTCTTTACCTGTTGCAATGTCTGTCCTGACACAGAGCTCTTTTTTTTTCTTTTTGGATGAATGAACTCTTCCTCCCACTTGGGCTCACTACACTATTTTGCCAATTTTATTTTGCGTATTAAAGGAAAGCCCATTGTAGACGCTGGCAATGGTCCAGGCTTAAATTAACATAATACCAAGGTAATAGATCCTTTGCACAAGCCCCGACCTCCCAAAAAACCCTAAAGTTTTTAGAACGTAGTCTTTCTTAAGGTGTCATAAGATTGGCTAAGATTGTGTTATTATAGAAATAGATATCGCTACTCAGATCTAGAGCTTGTTTGTGTGCAGGTGTGTGTTTGTGTCAGAAAAGCTTCTTATCTGTCTTGATATTACAGGACAGAATAAACAGATCTCTGTAAAACAATCATATAAAGTAATAGAAATCTGGAAGAATACATCCAGATCCAGCTGCAAGTTGATTGTTGGGGCAAATGGTTGGCAATTACAGTGCGGGGTTATATTTGACCAACTTTTGAGCCAAATTGCCTCTGTACTTAGGAATAAAAGAACCATGGTAAATGTAAAATATTCTGTTACCAGACTGAAATAAAGCCAAAACATATTTATATGCTGAAGTTACTTAGGCATATAGATAATACCTCTGGAAATAGAGAAAATATTGTTCCTGTTACTGATAGTAACTTGAGTCCTGTTTGATTGCAAATTCAGTCCCAATTCAACCCTTTCTTCCCAGTCATCTTTATTTAGGTACAGTCATTGGTTGTTCAGCAGCAAAGGGGGAAACATAAGGACAAAATCCACGCAGGGGGAAGAAAAAGGTACAAGGATCCTGGGTCACTCTCCAGATTACTTAACCATAGCACCAGCCTTGCTCTGCCTACTTTTGAACTTCTTGTCATATAGACAGAAGAGACTGTGTTTTCCAAGCGTCCAGTGCCCAAGA
>NW_012143523.1:2391391-2392315 GCF_000956105.1 Propithecus coquereli | reverse complement strand
TGTCTTTTGCAAAGCAAAAAATTTTAATTTTAATAGAGTCAAGCTTAGCAATTATTTCTTTCATGGATGATACATTTGGTGTTATATCTAAAAATCTATCACCATGCCTAAGTCATCTGTATTTTCTCCTATCATTTTCTAGTTTCATAGTTTTGCACTTTATACTTTGATCTATGATCCATTTTGAGTTAGTTTTATAAATGGTATATGATCTGTGTCTAGACATTTTTTTCATGTGGATGTCTAATTGTTGTAGTATCATCTGTTGAAAAATTGTCTTTCCCTATTGCATTATTTTTTCTCCTGTATCAAAGATAACATAACTATGTGAGTCTATTTCTGGGATCCCTATTCTGTTCCACTGATCTTTTCCAGGAATTTAGTGCTTATCTCATGCAGTGCTAACTGCAGATATAGAAGACAGTCATTATTACATTCATTTTGTAGATGAGAAAACTTAGGTTTTTAGGGGATAATTACTTTGTCCATTACCTGATCAAACTATGTTTAAATGCACTTCTGTGTTGCTCCAAAGCATTTGCTTATTCTACTAAACCAATGTAACACATATATAGAGGGATTGGGTTGGGTTACACACATGCACACACACACACACACACACACACACACACACAAATGATAGCTAGAATGAGTTCAACATTATTTGATCCAAAATGCAGTGATCTTTCTTTTTTCTCTTATTATGTCTTGTTCTTTCTCATGTTCTCTCTTTTCTCAATCTTCATCTGTGTCTGGATCAATGAAAAAGGAGGTTAAGAATTTTAATGGCTATCCTAAATATTTAAATCATAAATATGGCCACATCTGAAATTGCTCCATATTTAGGGCAAACATAGTATGAGTAACTTGACATATTTACATATTGGCAGATTTTCCCACACTTTTCCTATGCATAAGACCAAA
>NW_012143523.1:2390176-2391341 GCF_000956105.1 Propithecus coquereli | reverse complement strand
TAAAGCCAAAACATATTTATATGCTGAAGTTACTTAGGCATATAGATAATACCTCTGGAAATAGAGAAAATGTTGTTCCTGTTCCTGATAGTAACTTGAGTCCTGTTTGATTGCAAATTCAGTCCCAATTCAACCCTTTCTTCCCAGTCATCTTTATTAGGTACAGTCATTGGTGGTTCAGCAGCAAAGGGGGAAACATAAGGACAAAATCCACGCAGGGGGAAGAAAAAGGTACAAGGATCCTGGGTCACTCTCCAGATTACTGAACCATAGCACCAGCCTTGCTCTGCTTACTTTTGAACTTCTTGTCATATAGACAGAAGAGACTGTGTTTTCCAAGCGTCCAGTGCCCAAGACCTCTTATCCAAGGATGTTCTTATTAATAACTGGTTTTAGATTAGAACTTAGAAAATCATTGCATATATTCTAGGCTCTAAAGACTTTAGTCCTGGAGCACTATCCTTTTGATGTGAAAATGTCGTGTTTCCATCACAGTAAAAGAATTCAGTGACCATGCATAATGGAGAAGGTGGGTCAGATGGTTGCCTTTCATAAAGCAATAGCACCTCCATGGCTTCCAAATGTTTGCTTTATAAACTACCCTCAGCCTGTCACTTACAATTTCTGTTTTCATTATAAATCAGCAGCAAAATGTGCCGACTGTCTGTGTTGCAGTAAAACACAGCTGTTTCCATTTGCTCTCCTATCACTTTCATTCTCACATCATTCTGCATTGGAATTGAATTGAATCATTCATCTCTAGTACAAGAAATGTTCTGCAGCTTAGGAACAGGGAGACCTTAATCCTCAGTTTAACTTCCTGTTGTGTTTCCCGATAGCCTAGAATTGGGACTTCAGTTTCCAACTCTGGCTTTTGTAATATGGAATGTGGTCATCTTTAGTACAAATAAAACAAACGTCCAACCACCTCTCACCCCCACACAAAATTAAAAGAAACTTGGCTAAGCTCTGAGTTTCAAAATGTAGTAAAATTCTTCAATTCCAGGTAATTGTAGAAGGAGTACGAGTTTCCAAGACTATGGGGAAAAAATGTGGCTTGTAAGTGTATTGTACAGGGTAGAAAAGACAAAGATTCAATGTGAATTGTGTTTGTGTCACTTCCAAAGAAAGACTGAATATTATTATTTAATAACTATTGTGTTCA
>NW_012143523.1:2388425-2390126 GCF_000956105.1 Propithecus coquereli | reverse complement strand
TAAAAATTACATGAGGATGAAAGTTTTATAAATGCTTCCTTTCCAGAGCAATATATTTCCAAGTCTATAAAGACTGCACACAATCTCTGTTCATCATGGTTTCTCAACTTTAACTTTGCTTGTTTTAGCTTTATCATCTTTTCTTGTTATTCAATTAAAGAAAATCTAAAAATGCTCATGAAATGTTCTGAAGTTTTATTTCTTCTATATCATGTTGCTCCCATTTTGTTTGTGCATTTTTCCAAAATGCACATAGATTGAGGAACCTATGGCAGCAGAGCACGATGGTTAAGACAGTGACTTTGACATCAGATTGCCTGACTTTAAGCTCTGACTTCACCATTTTCCCAGATGGCCATTTGAGGCAAGACATAAAATAACACCATTATGTTACTTTATATTTAAAAGATGGATGATATTGCCTAGTCATATATTGTGAGGATGGTATAAGAAAATATTTATTTATAGCACTTGAAACAGTGTTTTGCTCATAGAATTATTTAGTAAATTAGCTATGGTCAGTATGAAATCAGAGAAAGTTCTCCTACCTTTCGTTTCCAAATTCATTAAGTCACATGATATATCTTCTAATAAAGACCAGGATATAATAATGATGATGATGATGATTATGATAATAATGACAAGGACAGTAACAAAGAGAATAAAAAGACGGAAGGAGAGAGTGAGTTGAGGCTTTTTAAAAACCTGACTCTCACAGGATTAAGAATCATCACATCATCCCTTTTATGTGTGTATTTCTATTTCCATTTTACAAATGAGGACATTCAAACCTAGAGAGTGTAGTGGTTTTAAAATATGTATACAAATTCTTTGATACTCATTTCTTCCAGAGGTGGAATTTAATTTTCCTTCTCTTGAATTTGAGTTGAACTTAGTGACGCTCTTCTAATAAACAAAATATGATGGAAGACATGGTGTATCACTTCCAAGACTAGGTCATAATAGAAATTGTGGCTTCTTCCTTGCTCTCCTTAGGATTTCTTACTGAGGGAACAGCCTCAGCCAACAGCCATATCATGAGGATACTTAAGCAACCTTAGGGAATGGAATATACAGCAAGGAAATGAGACCTCTCACCAAGGGAAACTTAGACCTCTTGCCATATTGATTGCATTTTGATTGTCTCTTTATGAGAGTCTCTGAGTCAAAACCTCCCAGCTAAGCCACTCTAACATTTATGACAGAAAGAACAAGAAAATAATAAATATTTTTTACTCACTAATCTCTTTGTTGTTTTGGTGGGGTTTCTTTGTTGCATTTGTTGTGCAGCAATAGATAACTAATATACAGAGTTGATATAATTTGCCTGTGTTACTGAGCTACTGAGTTGCGAAAGAATGATTTTAAACCAGGCACATTTAAACCCAAGAGTCCATAACTTTTCCAAAACAACAGGCCCAGGAGCTAGACATCTCTAGGGTAGGCTATTATGAAAAATTGCCTAACTAGTATTCAAACTGGCAACACCAGACCCGTTCCAAGCCATCTTCCACATAGCTTTGGAAGATGGCATTCAAAAATCCAAGTTGGATTATGTTACCGCCCCAGTTAAAATCTTCTGAATGTAGATTATGTTTCATCATCAGCAACAAGAAAATAATTAACAAGAAACTGCAAAAACATTTCCCCATTGCTTTTGGCATTTACTCTCAATCTTTTCTATTACTGTTGTTTGTTTTA
>NW_012143523.1:2386445-2388375 GCF_000956105.1 Propithecus coquereli | reverse complement strand
AAAATTTATAAGGAAAAAAATGCATTCCCCTTACTAAAACAGAAGTGTCATTTGCAAAATGCACATACACACACAAACACACATATACATAATCCCAACCTGACTCTCTGAATAAAACCTCCCAACGTTTTCTCATTCCTTTTAGGATAAAAATAAAATCCTTATCATGGACTATGAGTTCCTACATGATATGCTTGCTATCACCCTCTCAGATTGCATTATGGGTAGTCTTTTTCTCTCACAAGCCCCATGCTAGCTGTCTTTCATTCTCTCAAACCTACCAATACCCTTCTATAGGGCTTTGGAAAATACAAGTCTACAAGACATTTGCACATGGAATGTATTCCTTCTGTACCTCTGTCTAGCATCCACTTATATCTTTGGTATCCTTTATGTTCCTTTGATAAATTTTCTCATGCCATAGTCAGGTTCCTTTGTAAAATTATCCCTATGAAACTGATCACTATTCCATCATAGACTATTTTACCACTTGTACTTACATATGTTTGTGATTATTAGATTATTTTTGTGTAACTTACAAAACAATAAGACCATAGAGAATAAGAACAATATTTCCATTTTTGCTTATTGTCTCTACCCAGGACCTTGTGTAGTATCAAGCACACATGAGTAGCTGTTAAATAAACAAATGAATGAATAAATGAAAAGATACTCAATGAGGACATTTAGGTAGATACAATGATAATCTAAATTAGTAGTAACTTTCATATTTGTATCATTATAATGTTACCTTCTTAATATCATAATTTACATAAACAGTGAAGCTTCTAAATATCATATACTTTTTTTCTGTAGAAAATGTGCCGCCTACCTATGTTGAGAAGTAGGGCTTATTAATAAAGCAAACAATTGCATGCAATTTTTTTTAAGGATGTGCCTAAACTCGGTTATTATTACCCTTTTTTTTTATTTCCCATTTCTTCCTCTGAAAGGTTCAATTCTTTTGAATCAGTATTTTAAATTACTTGCTAGAAGAAGAAAGATAAAAATGCAGCTGCACCTAAAGAAGGTGGAGAATCAAAATCCTTTTTTGTTAAAGGCTAACAATATGAAATAAAGCTTATGAGACATGCATCAGTAGCAAAGTATATTGTAATAGACACGAAGAATCCAATATTGCTTCATCCAGTATTAAGCTGTAGTGTTTCAACCATTGTGTCAAGATTTAAGATTATACCATAATATATTAAACTTGCTCCATAGGTATTCTTGGCAGAGGCTGGCATGAAACAGACAGTAAAAGCATTTTCAGAATTGCAATGATGTTTGTTAAGCACTCTTAGACCCATCATAGGGTATTTTTCTTTTCTAAATCATACAGTGCAGTTGGCTGAATCAGTACATTTAAAATGAGAAATAGACAGTGATTTGCTACAGCTGCTCTCATCAACCTGATATATTCAATATGGGTGTGGTATTAGTGGGCCAGATCAACAAGAAAACAATGGGGGTGTTAATTCCTTAATTATTATGCAAGAAATACATAGACAAAAAAATGGCCTTTCAAAAGATAGGTTTGGCCATATGTCATAAAATTGTAAAAAGACTCAGTAACTTTCTAATCAATTGTTTGCCATGTTAGCTGTTTCAGACTTATGCTACCTACATTACTTTTAATGTAAAAGCTTTAGAAATCTTGGTGCTATATTCAGTGGTTGTGTTGAATGAGTCTTCCCGTTTGTTGAAAAGGAAGCTTCAGTAAAAGTTAAATCAGACTGGATCTACAAAATTATCTGAAGAATCTAGCAAAGCTAACACACACACACACACACACACACACACACACACACACACACACACACACGTGCACAGTAGAGCTGCAAGATACAAGCTGCTGAATGAGGTACAGTGCTGATTCTGTTCTTTTAACTTGTTAGTAATACCCATGTGCTAAAATGACTAATTAGTT
>NW_012143523.1:2385023-2386395 GCF_000956105.1 Propithecus coquereli | reverse complement strand
TTTTGCCTATTTTTCACCAAAATCCCATGGTTTCATTTCTGTAACTTTATAGTAATCCTTGAAATCGAGTCATGTCTGTCCTCTGACTGTTATTTTCCTTCAATATTGTGTTGACTATTCTGGGTCTTTTGCCTTGTCATATAAATTTTACAATAATTTTGTTGATATCCACAAAGTAACTTGCTACATTTTTTTTTAATTAGAGCATTGAATCTATAGATCAAGTTGGGAAGAATTGACATCTTAACAATATTGAGTCTTCTTATCCTTAAACATGTAACATAACATCATTGATATAATTCTTCAATTCCTTCCATGAGAGTTTTGTAGTTTTTTTCATATGAATCTTGTACATATTTTGTTATATTTACACCCAAGTATTTAGTTTGAGGCAGTGTTAATACAAATAGTGGCTTTTTAAATTTCAAATTCCAATTGTCTATTGTTGATACATAAAAAAGCAATTGACTTTTGTATATTAACTTTATATCCTTTAACTTTGTTATTATTGCTTATTAATTTCAAAAGTTTACATATATATGTGTGTGTGTGTGTGTGTTTATATATGTATAGTCATATAGACATGCATCATTTAATGATGGAGATGTGTTCTGAGAAATTCATCACTAGGCAACTTTGTCATTGTGCAGTCATCACAGAGTGTACTTCCACAAACTTAGATTTCATGGCCTACTACACACCTAGGCTATAAGATACAGCCTATTGATCCTAAGCTATAAACCTATACAGCATGTTACTATACTGAATGCTGTGGGCAACTGTAAAAAAAATGGTATTCATATATCTAAATGTATCCAGACATGTAAAAGGTATAGTAAAAATACAGTATAAAAGGTAAAAAATGGTACACCTGTATAGGGCAGCTCCATTATAATCTTATGGGACCACTGTCATATATGCAGTCCATCATTGACTAAAATGTCCTATGTATACACATGTCTGTGTATATGTGTGTATATGTGTGTGTGTATGTGTGTGTACCTCTTGGAATATTCTACAATCATGTCATTTGAAAATAGACAATTTAATTTCTTCCTTGCTGTATGTATACCTTTTATATCCTTATCTTATTGATTAAGCTATAATGTCTAGTACAACGTTGACTAGGAGTGGTGAGAAAAATCATCTCTATCTTGTTTTCAGTTTTGGGGGATAATTATCTATTTTCTCACCATTAAGTATCATAGTAGTGTGTTTCATTTTGTTTTTTTTATAAACTTTTTTTATGAAGTTGAGGAAGTTCTCCTTTATTCCTATTTTGCTGAGAATCTCTGTCATAAATGTGTGTTGAATGCTATCAAATGTTTTTTTTTTCATGTATTGATATGACTCTATGATTTTCCTTCTTGAG
>NW_012143523.1:2384223-2384973 GCF_000956105.1 Propithecus coquereli | reverse complement strand
TGCAGCTTAGACAGCTCAAAATATTAATATCAGTGAAGTATTTGGGAAGGATGTGGCTAATGAACGCACAGTACTTTGATGGTTTGAAAGTTCCATTCTGGTGATTTTAATCTTGACAATAAGCCACGTGGGCGACCTAAAATCAAGGTGGATAATGATAAGCTGAAAGCTATAGAGGAAGCAAATCCATCTCAACCTATGCTTGAATTAGCAGCAAGGTTTGACATTACTGTTCCAGTAATACTGGACAATTTGAAACAAATGGGCAAGGTAAAGAAGCTGGATAGATTGGGCGCTGAATGAATTAAACAAGCATCAGAATAGAAATTGTCTTGAAGCTTGCCTTTCTTTGCTGTCATGACATAAAGGCAAACCATTTCTACACCATATTGTTTTGTGTGATAAAAAATGGATTCCTTTTGACAATAGCAAGAGTTTAGCACAATGGTTGGATAAAGTTGAAATGCCAAAACACTGTCCCAAACCGAATATTCATCAAAAAAAGCTAATGGTGTCTTTATAGTGGTCCAGCACTGGTATTATCCCCTATAGGTTTATCAAACCTGGTCAATAGATTATAGAAGATGTTTACTGCAACAATAGACAAAATGATGAAGATACTTGTGATTAAGCAGCCATGCCTAGTCAGTAGAGACAGGCCAATCCTCTTGCAAGACTGTTAAGATGGCAAAACTGTGTTGATATTTTAGGTGCATACTTTGATTAATTGTACTGCTTCTTGTTTGAGAT
>NW_012143523.1:2382919-2384173 GCF_000956105.1 Propithecus coquereli | reverse complement strand
TTTAACAGACCTTTTCGTGAATCCCTTCCTGAAATAAATCTTGCTCATCTCATATCATTAATTTTCTACCCCAGCACTTTTTCTCTTTTATGACATTTATAAAGTGTATAATTATGGTATCAATGATTTCTTTCCTTATCATCTATTTTTGCCTCTAGAATATAAACTCCAAATCATTAGATTATGTCTATCTTATGTGTTGTTGTACCTCCTAGCTAAACCTGTTGTCTGGCTGGTAGTAAGTACATGATAAGCATTCTTTGATTATTCAACAAAAGAATGAATCCTGCAAATGGTGTGAAGGATTCATCCCGAAGTGAAGTACCTGTGATATTTTTATCCAACCATGCAGGATTCACAGACAGTGAGAAGAGAGAACCACAGAAGACAAAATAAAAAATTGTATGTATAACCCCCAGGGCTGCTACTTAACATCCCAGAAGACGAGGGGATAGTTGGTAACTTGGAATACCATCATCCTTTCCACAAGGCTAGTGGCCATGCAATAGTTAAAGCAAGAAACTGACCTTTGCTATAAAACATGCCAGCAACAGCTATCATTTTTCACAGACTGTTCTTTCAAAATTAGATGCCAGTAATAACAACAGAGAGAAGGAAATAACAGGGAAGTCACATCAGTTTCCTCATCAGTATAAACAGACTAAAATCATTTACTGTTGGTGGTGTCAGAACAAATTTCCTCATAACTTTCCATTTTCACATTTTCACTGACAGCAGAACAATATCAACATTATTTCCTCTAAGAGTGGAAAATGAAAGTGGATATTAGACACACAAGGCATTGGAATTTAGAAAATAAACTGGCTCGAGGAGATGATGCCTATCAACAGTTCACATGCCCTTTGGAGAGGATTCAATCTATGAAAAGAGGCTTATCTAGATTGCAAAATCTTTTATACTGTTCCCAGGAAATGAAAGTGTTTGACCACTCCCTGTGTAGATCTCGGCCTCTTTCTTCCAGCCTCCTCACACCCACCCCCTCCAATTCTCAGAAGCCTCTGTGAATAACAGCATGTCATGATGTTTACACATAGTCTGGAACTGTGAGATTTTTACATTTTCAGAGTGTCTAGTGTACAACCTCCATCTGCAGCTGATTGTCCGAGGACTGAGGGTGTTCAGTCCAGCTACCAAGATAGCTATATTTAGCTGATCTCCACTTCAGATAAAGGCTGCACTTCTTCCCCCGACAGACTTCTGAAGCTGTACAAAATATAGTCTTGGATTTGGGAG
>NW_012143523.1:2381080-2382869 GCF_000956105.1 Propithecus coquereli | reverse complement strand
CTTATTAAAGGAGCATACAAATAATAATCAACAGAAAATTCAGAGGCCCTTTTGATGAAATAAAAAAAATACAAAGCATTTACAAACTTGGAAGAAAGAACAAGAGTCTTTGGGCTTTCTTAGAGAAAATCAAAACCTCTACTTTCCTACCAATAAATAGGCCAAATTATCCCCTCTAATACAGCAAATTAAAAGAGAAATGAATTTTTTTTTTAAAGTTTATCATTCTTATCTTACCAAGCTAGCTACAACTACTGTTTTACAAGATTTTCAAAATCAGTCTTTATTTTTAGGGCAGTTTTAGAATAACAGCAAATTGAGCAGAAACTTCAGAGTTCCCATATACTCCCGGGTGCCACACACACACCTAGCTCCTCCACCGTCAGCATCCTGCACTGTAGTGGTATATTCATTATAGTTGGTGAATCCTACACTGTGCATCATTATTACTCAAAGTCCATAGTTTATATTAAGGGTTACTCTGGTGTTTTTCATTAAATGGGGTTTGATAGTTTTATGATAATATGTAACTGCCTATATATCATACGGAATAGTTTTACTGCTCCAAAAATCCTATGTTTCTCTGATTCTTCCCTCCCTACCTCCCTTCTGAATTCTGGCCACCACTAATATTTTTTTTTTTTTTGCTTTTTGTCAATAGTTTTGCTTTTTCTAAAATATCATATAGTTGGAATCACATAGTATGTAGCCTTTTCAAGACTGACTTTTTTTCACCTAGTAATATGCATTTAAGTTTCCTTCATGTCTTTCCATGACTTGATAACTCATTTCTTTTTAGCACTGAATAAATTGCATTGTCTGGGGGTACTTTGATTTATTTATCCATTCACCTACTAAAGAACATTTTTGGTCACTTCCAAGTTTTGGAAATCATGAATAAAGCTGCTATGAACATCCATGTGCAGGTTTTTGTGTGTTTTTTTTAATTCCTTTGGGTAAATACTAAAGAGTTCAGTTGCCGAACTGTATAGTATAGACATGCTTAGTTTTTTAAGAAACTGCCACACTCTCTTTCAAAGTGGTTGTACCATTTTGCATTCCTACTAGCAATGAAAGAGAATTCCTGTTGCAACACATCCTTACTATCATTTGGTGTTGTCAGTAGTCTTAGTCCATTTTATACCACTATAGCAAAATACCGGAGACTGGGTACTTTATAAAGAACACAAATGTACTGTCTCATTGTCTGGAGACTGGGAAGTACAAGATCAAGGTGCTGGCAGGTTCAGCTGTCTAGTGAGGGCCACTATCTGCTTTCATGATGGTGATTCACTGCTATATCCTCAGAAGGGAAGGAATGTTCTATCCTCACATGGTGGTAGGAAGAAGGGCAAGCTAGCCAAATACTTCATGAAGCTTCTTTGAAAAAGTTCTTAATATTGTTTACAAGGAGGAAGAAGCCCTCTCAGTTTAATCACCTCTTAAAGGCCCCACCTATTAATAAAATCTCATTGGCAACAGCTGCATTTTGTAGGGGACCCATTCAACCCATAGCATCAGTGTTTTGAATTTTGGTTATTCTCATAGGTGTGTAGCCAATATCATTGTTGGTTTAATTTGTAATACTCCAATGATGTGTGATGTGGAGTATCTTTTCATATGCTTATTTTTCATCTGCATATCATCTTTGGTGAGATTTCTATTTAGGTCTTTTGTCTGTTTTATTATTGTTCAGTTTTAAGAATTCTTTGTATATTTTGGATAATGGCTTTTTATCTGATATGCTTTTTGCAAATATTTTCTATAAGTCTCTGGCTTGTTTTCTCAT
>NW_012143523.1:2366596-2368056 GCF_000956105.1 Propithecus coquereli | reverse complement strand
CTTCAAAAAGAACAAAGCAGTATGAATCCTAAAGGAATGGAAAGAAATTAATGACACAGTTACAATTTCTGAGTTACTGAAAAATTTACCTGGTAGTTAATGTAATTTCCTAGTACAATGTTAAGAATTGCCACTGCATTTTGATGAGGATGCTATTGCTGATAAAAAGCACTGAAATAGCAGTCGAGCTACTGTCGATTACACTTTTTTACTTTGGACCTGGTCAGTGTGTCTTCAATGTCGACTGCACATTATCAAAGCACACAGTATATGATCAAGCCAATCGCCACTTATCTGGTGTAATTTGTGGTTGCTGCCTTGTGACTTGGCCTCTCTCACTTCATAGGACAGGATTTTACATCGGATCCATGGCGAGATCTTAAGACTTTATCCCAGCTGCCTGCAGGTTGTGGCTTTCAATGCTTCAGTGAAGGAGATAGTTGTACTGTTCACACAGAAAGATGCAGAGAAGAAAGTGGGAACATATTCTTTCTCTTAAAAGAAAAACACAGCTGATTGTTAGGTAAAAGAGGATGGTAAGAAAAAGCCTAGATATACTTTTGAGGGCTCTTAGGAATGAGATAAACAACTGAGATAAACAAGACTATCAACTGAAAACAATTTTAAACTGTCTAGCATCATTTATACAATTGAACATATAATACTTTCAGTACAGTAAAGAACAATTTATTGCCACTAAAGTTGTGAGAAGCTTTATGATGTTAGAAAAAAACTTAATGTTCACAGGAACTTCAGGGTTCTGATTACTTTAATTCAAGGGTGACTCTTTGTATATAGTGTGTGGGCTACTGCTGTGTACTGCCAGAGCAACAGTTATGAATTGAGAAGTTTAGATAAGCAGATTGGATGCTGAATAATCTGTTTGATTCTTTGGATCAATAATTTAGGCATCCGGAGGATAATGCAAAAGTTCTTCTCTTTAACAGACAAACTTTTAGCTTTTAATCCTATATTTTATCACAGTAAATATAGCACAGGACAGAACAAAAGGCCAAAATTCTCACTGATTGAAATACTCACATCTCTAGGAACTGTCACTTTCCTGTGATTCAGCTTCATAAGTTGAAGACATTGACCACATACAAAGTTTTCCCATAGAAAATAAAATTCTGTAAGAACAACACAATGGTAATTCAGGACATTTAATTTTTTTCCAGATATATTGAATTTGTTCAAAAACTAATTTTCTACCTAGAGCAGGCATCACAGCAAACAAACAAACCTAATAATGGAATATTGGTTTAGAATATTAAACAATGAGATTAATGAAGTAATGTGTTGTAGTGGAGAAAACAACATTAAAGAAACTTTGAATAACAAAATTGGTTCCTTTAAGTTTAAAAAGAAAGAAAACTATTTATATTAACACTGTAAAAGAGAGAATAAAAAGAAAGAAACTATCTTTTTCTTGGTGATCAACTGTATTTCTAGAAAATCTA
>NW_012143523.1:2365298-2366546 GCF_000956105.1 Propithecus coquereli | reverse complement strand
CATGGGTGAAGCTGTTGTTGTAGGTGGGAGTCTCCCCTTTTTCCCCAGGGAAAGCCTAAGCCCTCTTTGAAGGACTTCCAACTCAGTAAGTAATGCCCACCCAGGACAATCTCTCTTAATTAGCATCCGTTTATTATGAATTTTTGTTACATCTGCAATATCTCTTCACAGCAACATCCAGATTAGTGCTTGATTGGATAAGGGAAAAAAAGGTGTATTTATGATACGAATTGGCTATTTTTTCCCTTCCTTCCTCCACCCTTCGTAAGACAGTATCTCTTGTAGTCCACACTATCCAGAAACATAGAAAGAAGAGAATTCTGTAGAATATAGTTTAACTTACCCAAGATGATAGCACAAAGTTATTATACTAGTTTGCTGTGGCCACAGAAAAATCAGCCTTTTTATACATTTATAGGAACTTTTATAATTGTCATTGACTTTTTCCACTCTTTTCTTTTTCTAATTTTCCCCTTCCTTCATTCCTCATAACTTTTGCCATTCTTCACTTACTAAATCAGGGAATGCATGTGACATAGCACAATATGAGAGCAAAGTACTTTGTTTCTGGCTTTTGTTGTTGTTTTTCAAAAGCCTAGGCCCTTGGAGAACCAAAAGCATTAGAGTAGACATAAGTAATTTTGGAGAAGGTGTCACAAGTAATACCAAGGCTTTATTACTTCTCATTTTTATCCTTTGATTCTAATATAAATACTTTGTGGAGGATAGATTAGGGATGGGAATAGAGTCTAAGTGGAAGTAATGAGTGTATAAGCAAAGTGATTATAGTGCAGAAGGGGTTCTTGGTAGAGCACTGGAAATTTGGCATTACCCCACAGAAGTTTATGGGATTCAAGATGAGAGGGAAGTTCCATCTCTAATTTAGGATAATGCCATATAGACTAATTGAGACATCTGGGATGGGAAAATCACGGTATGATATATCTTGCTAGATACAGTTTATTAGAATCAAAGATATTTCCTATGCCTAGTCAAAAGAGTAGCAAATGGGTTTGATGTGGCTGAATAGCACAGCAGTAGCAGTGAACATTCTGGAATCTGAGGGAACATCTAGGGTGTGGCTTGTGTGTAATTAGGACTGAGGTCCAGATGGAAGCACCTTATTGAATGTTGGAATCATTGTCTTAGAAAAATATATCAAACCTCCATCCCTAAATGAAGTTAAAAAGTATTATAAACTTAGATATAATCTCAAGGAAAAGTGTGGGAATCACTCTCAAAATGACT
>NW_012143523.1:2353376-2354497 GCF_000956105.1 Propithecus coquereli | reverse complement strand
AGATAAGTTTTATTTATTTATTTATTTTTAGAAAATCTCTTTGTTTGTTATTTAGGTTGGTTGGCTAACTTCTAAGGGTTGGCTCCCTTAGAAGAAAGGGAAAACACTCAGAACTTTGATCACTGAAGATAGAAATGCCCTGAAAATAAATGAACCTCAACTTGACTTTTATGTGCAAAATGATGAAAAACATAACCAGATTATCCTGGATCTTCCTGTCTAAAGGTATATGGATACCATTTTAATTGATGTCATCATGCAGCCAACTTACGTTTGAGTAACAATCAAAGGGAAATCATTTCAGTTTGTACTTTATGCAGAAGTCAAACCTGACAGCATCTCTGATCGACAGTCTCAGACAATGGGGTATTTAGTAATCTGCATGCCCAAGATGGAGGAAGTAATTACTAGAGGTGGAAGAAAAGCATCCACATCTGTAAAAATTGCCTCGGACATCAACAGAGAGAAAACAAACAAACAAACAACAAAAAACAAACATGCAACTTGAGATACTAGAAGTAGATTCTAGGAAATGTGCTTTCCCTGGTGTAGCTAACTTAATTCAAGAGGAAAAGCACGTACTCAAAAGTGCTGGATCTAAACCAAAATTATACCAAGTTACAAAGATACACATTTTGCAGATAAGGCTGAAAGGCCCGTTCAATTGATTTGAAATACCAGTCTGCGTTATTGTTGACTGTGTCCTGAGAGACTCAGTTTTACTTAATGCAAAGAACGTATGTATGACATTTATGGGATACACACATAGTTATTTATCAATATTACTACTCTAATGTATTCACTCCTTTACTTTGTATAGTACTAGTTTTAAACCATTTCAAAATTAAAATATGTACCTTAATATGCTATAGCTGTTTATTGGTCCATATAAGACATAGGTAGTGGAAATTTTAAAAAATTACTACCAACACTTTTCAGAACATTTTGTGATCACCTACTGTATTTAAATATAAGCATATCGTATAATATAGCAATTTTACTCTTTGGTGTGTACCTGAGAGAAAAATATAATACAAAAGAGACTTACAGAAGAATTTCAGAGAAAAACACTATTACTAAAGGACAAATATATAAAAATAAAGTGTTAAATGTCCATTATA
>NW_012143523.1:2350189-2350971 GCF_000956105.1 Propithecus coquereli | reverse complement strand
GGTATTTGTGAGAATTGTTATAACATTTTTTGATGACCTACAGCTGTTTATTATTCAATATTCTCATTTATTCTTCATGAGAAATAGATTGTTTACATTCTTCAATGTTTTTAAAGCTACATATAATAGTGACATAAACTATTTAAAAACTGTATCTCCTACCCACCCTCCATTACACCCCCTGATCTATCTGATAAAGCAAAATGCTTTTCTTCTCTATGGAAAATTGATCATGAGAGGTTGGGTCAAAAATAGGACAGTATTACTGTGGCATGAATAGTTCTTTCTTGGGTATCCCTAATACCACTAAAGAATTCCGTGAAATTAACAGCTTTTGGTCACTAATAAAATCTAGGCTTAAGTAAAATTGAAAATGTAGCATTAAGATTTCTGACATTTTTTTTGGTCCCTTAAATCAGCCAGATGCCTTCAAAAAAGTTTGAAAATGAATTTTCAATGGCTTTGCAAGTAGTGACTACGAGATATTAAGACTCATTACAGTCCTAAAAAGCATAAAAATGTTTAAAATGTTCCTCCTTTGGCTAAAGAAAAATTAAAGAATCTCAAGAAGAATTTTAGTTTTTCATGTCAAAACTACTTTCAGAATGACAATGGAGGAAGTTAAAGATAACACATGGATTAAGGAATTGATGTATTGGCTTTTTTATTCATTAGTTAAATTATCTAAAAATTGTGAGTGAAAGCAACCTAACATTTTTTGAAAGTCTATTATATACTAAAATTCTGATTCCATGTACCACAAATTACCTAATCTTAGGTGA
>NW_012143523.1:2348415-2350139 GCF_000956105.1 Propithecus coquereli | reverse complement strand
TTATGTATATAGTTATGAAAAAATAAAAATAATAAGATAAAACCTTATCTACAAAAACTGAATCCTTCTATATAGCGTTTGTTTAAAAACTGTCAAATTAACCTTCAGTGTTAAAATTGAGGGTATTAGTTTTCATAGGAAAGAAAGAAGGGGATAGTGATTGAGGAAGGTCCAGAGGCATCTAGGGTCCTCACAATATGTTATTTATTTTCCTCCTTTGAAATTTCACAAGTTCCCATGTTTGGATAATTTATGGCTATGTATAGTTATATCTTGCGCCCTTTTTATGTACGGAATACTTTAATAAAACATGCTTGGAAAAAGGAAATTCACTTAAAGTGAAAAATTTGGCGCCGCATTTGATAAGTGTACAATGTACATGGAATGTCAAGAAATACAAATAGGCAGTGATTGGCCTTTAAATTGTCACTGTTAGTTAGAGAATGATTGCAGAAATTGTTAAAAGCCAAATGGCCTGGATTCTAATGGACTCTTCGGTTTCTCTTGGTTTAGGGATTAATAACTCACTATATGTTAAGAACAAGAGCTTGCTTAATATCTAAGAGAGTTATTCTGCTTAATGCACACAAAGCTTTACAATGTATTCCCTTACCAATTTATGCCAAAACAATCCCAAGTTGTTTCTTAGATAGGAATTATTTTAATGTTTATCCAATGCATCTTTTGAGGAATTCTTTAACGTTATTTGTGTCTTTCTGAAGATTCAAAATCCCTAATCTAAATATGTGTATTTTTTCTTTAATGAGTGTCCATCTTGTATATTCATCAATAGCACTCACTACTTCATATTATTATTCATCTAATACCTGACTGTACAGTTTGAACTTCTTCAGCCTAATTTGGCTGTGTTGCTTCAGTACCCAACATTTGCCACCAAAAAATTTTTCTGTTTTTTGAAAGATTCAATATTGTGTGGTATCTAATTGGTTTGGGATCAGGTCAATAATAATATTTCTCATAACCCTGAATTTATTGTCTTTGAAAACAAAAATTAAAAAATTTCAACTACTAATTTAAAAGCCAAAGCAAAAAATGCTATCATTCTTGTCTTCATTAAAAATACATTCTAGAACTGCCATTTGAAAAACAATGCAGGAAAACTAGCCTGTTATATACAAGATCAATATTTAATGTTTATTTATGAAAAAAATAGGAAACATGAAGTATTAATTGTAATCCTAGTAAACATTTTTAGAGTATGTTATAAAGAGAAAACCATAAAGAACTTTAATAAAGGACTTTCACATGAATTATGCATAGATATTATACATGCATATATATGTAATCATTATGCATCATCGGAGACTTTTGTACAATAGAACAAGTAGACCTCATTTCAACATAACAGAGTGTGTGCTGCTTCCTTTTTGGAGATAATTCATTTGAGACACAGATGGGTAACGTTTATCCACAATCTACCAGGAAGATGCCAGTGTGGGATAGGTAGTTCGTACCTGACCCTTTACTATGGGTTTTCATACAGTATCTTATCTAATTATACACTCATTCACCTCACATGCATACACATACACACATCCATGAGACTTATTTACAATTTCAAGTGATGGTAACTTTTGAAAGTCTCATTTTTTCTCATTAGTAAAACTGAAATAGTAATTTTTAAGACTATAGATTTACAATCAGAGAGACCTGAGTTTGCATTTCTACCTTCATTATCATTACTAGATACCTAAACTCTTATA
>NW_012143523.1:2342077-2346900 GCF_000956105.1 Propithecus coquereli | reverse complement strand
GACTCTTGTATGTTTCATTATACTGTACATTTTGGAAGTAGGCATTTGGTTCCTTTCTTTTAAAAGTGTAGAAACTGAGTCTCCAGAAAAGACAAGAGTATGGACCTAAGGTTATATAATCCTCTACAATAGTTAAGCCACAGAAAAATTTATTTCTGTTTTGTTCTCAAATCTCTCCATATCTCCTTATTCATACACCCCCCTTCCTTTATCCATCTTTGGCCATTAGTGATATATTTGCAAATTTTGTTATTACTGTTAAAACTATGTCTCAACTGCATAAAAATACTAATAAACTTCTTGATAACTAAAATTTTCAATTAATAAACATGCTTTATTTTATCAAAAGGAGGACAAATCATAAGAAAACAGTCTCACACATGAGATTTATTCAATAGAGAATATAAAGGGAATAACCTAGATCAGGAGATATTTACCCAATCATTCATAACATCTAATTTCCATAAGAAGCAAGATGTGAGGCACATAAAGATAATAAACTCAAGGCTCTTCAAAATTTTGTATAAATAAAAAAATTATCAGTATATCTACTGACTTAACAAAGATAGAAGATGAGACTATACATTTGAAGATTTTTATTAGCAAGATTAAAATAAAACACATTTTAGATAAACTAAGAAGTATATTTAAATAGGTCCACTTTAATCAATTTCTGTCTATTCAAGTGATTTACATTCTTTATCCCCTAATATTCCATGAAATTTTCTATCAGATTAATAGATTCTAATTAGGCCCAAGATTGCAGAGGAAAAAAAATGGAAGACAAAAGCAACACTGACTTCTAATTCCAACACTGTCTCATTTTCATTATATTTAAATGATGGAGTTTGACTAGATATACTTAAAATTTGTTTAAGTTCTGTCATTTCAGAGTTGAAGTATTTCGTTTCAACAACGCACAAACAGAAAAAAAAAACAGTGTATTTGAAATGATTTGTGGCTGTGATGGTTAATTTTGTATGTCAACTTGACTCAGCCGCAGTGTTCCTAGACATTTTGTGAAACATTTTTCCGAGTGTGTCTGTGAGGGTGTTTTTGAGTGAAGTTAACGTTTGAATTTGTAGGCTGAGTAAAGCAGATTACCCTCTATAATATGGTGGGCCTCATCTAATCAACTGAAGGCCTGAGTGGAACAGAAAGGGTGACCCTTCCTTTCATAAGAGGGAACTCCTTCCACCTGACTTCTTGAGCTGGGACATTGATTTTTTTTCTGCCTTTTGACTCAAATTGAAACATTGGCTATTCTTGGGTCACGAGCCTGCTGGCTATCAGATTGAAACAGATATCATATATATCCAAAAATGCATATATTAATATAACCACAATGATATATATCCACAAGCATATATCCTATTGGTTCTGTTTCTCTTGAGAACCCTGACTAATACAGTGGCCCGTCAGAATTTCCTTTTTTTTTTTTTTCCAATTATGTATCAGATCCTTTTATGGAACTTTATTAAATATATTCACTCCATACATAATCTCTCTATAAATGTAAATGTTCTCTACATAAATTATATTATGTAATTATATATGTATACATATATATGTGTATATGAGCAGGTGCTAACATAAAGGTATAAAACAGTCTTGCATAAAGTAGATAGTCAATACTTTGTTTTAATCTTAAGTAAATCATGCATATAAACTTTTTTCATGTACTAAAATTGTCCTTTATTATAAATGTTTTATTTTTTAGGAAAAAGAAAAAAAAAGGGAGGGAGGGAGGGAGGGGGGGGAAAAGGAAAAAAAAGAAAAGATGAAAAGAAAAGAGAAAGAAAAGAAAAAGGAAATTTAATTTATTTTGGAAGTGATCTCAGCCAGTTCCCAGAGAATATCTGCTGGAAGGGTCTAACTTCGCTTTAGAGATAAAGCAAAAGATGATGGTGAGTAACTTGCCCAAGGTCACAAACCTATAGCAATGTGGAGTTGAGATCAGTATCCAGATGGTCTAAGGTAGCTCCATATTCCCTTTGATTACAGCATGCTGCCTCTCAATTTTACAAGTTCAAGATCTCTGAGGGTTTCTATTTGCTTGTTTGTTTTGTTTCTTTTTTAGTCACTTTCATAGGATTAGGGGGCCGTGGCAGCAGCTGCTCCTTGCTTGCCAGTTCTCTGGGATGGCTGGCCATGTAAATGATGGTTGATTATCCTGTTGGCACAATTTTGTGCTTCTAACATCTCTGCCATATGGTCGTGTTTTCCCATTGGAAACGCTGACTAGTTTCTAAACTTTTTTCTTCAAGAGCAGAGACCGTGACTCCTGCTTCTTTGAACATTTATTTTGGGCTGAAGATAGTACACCCAAGAGCAAGAGCTTAATAAACAACATGGGGATTCAGACCCTCCATTTTTTCTCCTGTCTAGATAGTAATGTGGTTCCTATATGAGTGTCTATCACTCCTGTACAACAAATTTAGTAGCTTAAAACAATGCAAATATATCATCTTGCAATGCAGATCAAAAGTCTGAAATGGCTCTGGCTGAGCTAAAATCAAAGGGTCATCAGGGTTGCATTTCTTTCTAGTGGCCCTGTGTGAGAATTTGTGCTCTTGCCTTTTCCATCTTCAAGCAGCTGACCACAATCTTTGCCCTTCCATCTTCAAAGCCAGCAATGGTAGGTTGAATCTTTCTCATATCACATCACTCTGACATTCTGCTTCCATCATCTGTCACCTTCTCTGATTCTTCTGCCTCTTTCAGTCACTTGTAAAGGACACTGTGATTACATTGGATCCACCAGATAAACCAGGATAATCTCCTTACTTTAAGGTCTACTGAATGGCCACCTCAATTCCATCTGTAACCATGATTCACCCTGTTATGTAATATAAGATATTCACAAAATCTGACAATTAGGGTGTGGACATCTTTGGGAGCCTATTCTGCTTACCACAGTTCCTTTTATCGTTTGGTGGTTCTTTTCTTACATATATTGTCTCCACTATCCAAGTGTGACCATTTTGAGCATAATGTTTTATCCTGCCTGTTTTTAAACACACTGACCCTAACATGAATTCCTACAGCACAGAATATGTTAAATACATATTTGATGTAAAAGCGGAAGCATGAATAAATATGCTGCTCAAAAATATATGTCTTATCTGGAAACAGAAAGGCATGTAAACATTGTTTTATCCATTCAACAAACATCTTGAGTTCTTGCCATATACCAAGAGCTGTTCTGGGCTCTTGGAGAAAAGTTACAGAAATCCTTGAATTTAGATTCTAGTGGTTGGTGAAGGGCAACAAATAATTTACAAGATAAATAGCACATTTAGATATGTAGGAAGGTGATGAATGCTGTAAAAATGGAGAGTAAGAAAAATGAGCACATATGTACAAACAAAAACATGCAAAGGAAAGTTCAAAACTTCAATATGCATAATAGTCAAAAAGTGGAAACAACCCAAATGTCCACCAACTAGTGAATACATTTTTAAAAAATGAGGTATATCCATATAAGGGAATACTACTCAGCAACGAAAAGAAAAGAAGCACTGATACATGCTGTAACATGGATGAAACACAAAAACATCATGCTAAGTAAAAGAAGCCACTCACAAAATAAAGTGTTTTATGATAGGATTTATATTAAATGTCCAAAAAATCAAATCTATACAAATGGAAAATAAATTAGCAGTTGCCTAGGGCTGGGTTTGGGAACAGGAAATGACTGTAAATGGGCATGAGGTTTCTTTGCTGGGTTTCTAAAGTTAGATTGTGCTTATGGTTGCACCACTCTGTAAATATACTAAAAATCATCGAATTATACACGTAAACCAGATGAATTTTGTGGCATTTAACTATACCTCAATAACCTTGTTTTTTTTTTTTTTTTTAAAGGAAGGGGAATATATTAATAGTAAGGGAAGAGTGGTCAGGAGGGTTGGCTGGTGCAGGTGCAATTTGCATTAAGGAGGTCAGATTGGACCTCACTAAGGAGTTGGTTGATCAAAGATTTTGTGGAAGTGACCAAAGCGTAGCTCTCTGAGGGATATGGATTCCAGCTGGAAACAAAAGCCCACAACATATCTCTGAGGTGAGTGGGTATATGGTAAATTGCAAGAATAGCAATGAAGTAAGTATGATTAAAGCAGAATAAGTTGAGTAGGTGAAGATAAGTTAGAGAGGTTAAGGAAGGGCCTTGTAAGGCACTGTAGGGAATTTCACTTCAACTTGAATGAAGTGAGCAAAATGGAAGATTTTGAGCTTAGGTGTGACCTGGTTTCGCTTATACCTTTAAGCTATCTTTGTGGCTGCTCAGTGAATTAATAATTGGAGGAGGGTAAGGGTGGACATGGGAGAAGTAGGGAGATAGATGGGAGTCTCTTTTAGAAATCCTGGTAGGAGATTCTAGTGATTTGAACCAGTGAAGTAGGAGTGGGTATGGTGAGATGTAATTTGAATTCCTGTTTGTGAGCATGTGTATTTTATTGCTAAGGGAGAAGTTTCTTTAGCTTTATAGAAATAACGTGACATCAAAATCTTTTCATCTAAGAAGTTGGATATGATTTCACTAGCCTACTCTAGACCTTCATACTCTCCACTTGTCTGTCACTGAAAAATTCCCTTACCTTGGCTTGTACTTGGTTTTGTACAACAGTAACAATGCACACTTACGGGGCCATTGAAGTGATGAAAATGAAATAGACACAGAAACATAAAATATTTTGAATCTTGACCAAATATAATGCATTTTAGATAGTAGATCAAACTATTAAGTTCATAGGACAACCTGAAAACAAAGCAAAACAAAAGTGAACAAAACTTTCTGGTCTGAAACAGTAATTACCTGAATT
>NW_012143523.1:2330136-2331133 GCF_000956105.1 Propithecus coquereli | reverse complement strand
CATCTCTATATACATAAAGGGATATAGAGATTTATCAGGCATGGATCAGTCAAGAAAACAGTATCTGCTCCAAGTACTTCAAACAGAAAGGGATTTATTACAAGGATTTACTTGATTTCAAAACACTGAAAGACTGAAAAATTAAATGTTTGTAAAAACTATTAAATCTCTGATTTACTGGTATATTTAAGGGAGCCACAGGTGATAGTCTCAGCAGATCCTATCACCAAGTCAGCCAATTTAGAACAAAAAAAGTGTTCCTTCAAAATCTTACATCTGCTGAAACCCATCCATTTGCCTGCTGTAGCCAGAATACAAATATGGATTTTGCTTCTCTTCCTCCATCCAATTTTTGGGGTACATAGAGCAAATATTGGGGTGGCTGAGAAAAGACATTGATATTCATTAAATGAATCATATACTCCCACCTGACAAAGTTTCCTCTGCTGTTGATCCCTTTATACTTTGTGAATTCTAAGAGATATATCCATATTTCTCTTAGATGTACTTGTCATCACTTCTTCAGTGCTAGTCAAGTATATATATTCTTGTATATATTTTATTATCCTTCTCTCACTTTACCCTCTGCCTATATACATATATATAAACACATACATACATATACATATATGTATATATGCACATACATATATGTGTATATATATGTGTAGAGAGAGAGAGAGATTTTTACTTTTAGGAATTTGATCATGTGATTGTGGGAATTGGCTAGTCTAAAGTATACAGAGTGGGCCAGCAGGCCAGAGATGCAGAGAAAAGCTGATATTACAGTTTGTGTCTGAAGAATGACTTCAGGCAGAATTCTCTCTTCCTGAAGGAACTTCAGTTTTTGTTTTTTTTTTTGTCTTAAGGCTTTCAATAGATTAGATGAAGCCTACCCACAATATGGAGAGTAGTCTGCTTTACTTAAAAGTCTACTAATTTAAATGATAATTTCATTTAAAAAAATCATCACAGCAATATCTAGACTAGTATTTGG
>NW_012143523.1:2326810-2330086 GCF_000956105.1 Propithecus coquereli | reverse complement strand
TACAACAAAACATTTTATTTCCTTTTTTAAAAAGACTTTTTTAAAATAAATTTAATCACAGTCTTTCTTTCAAAAGACAGGATGGTCCTTCTAGCTAAATTACTATATTCCAAACAGTCACATTATCAAGCTATAATAAAAAGATTCCCAAAAGAAATGGAAACAACTGGTATGTCTGCCTGACAAGATAGATAAATGCAAGGTGATATTGTTTCATCATCCCAGTTCCTTATTTCTATCTCCATCATATTTTATCATATACAAATCTGTTCCTGACTCATTCTTACATCTTTAAACAGGGATAAGAGATATTTTATTCCATATTCAATTCCATTGAACATTTATTTAGTCATTCTTTTGTGTTCTCTCTAATCATACTGTTTGTAATAAAAGGGACTTGTATTGAAACTGCTATGGACAAAACACAAGAAAAAAATTTAAAACTATGTTCTTTGGATAATATCTTCTACAACCTCTTAAATAGGCATATTTACTACAAGATACCTTAGATCATTTAATATGCTCTAAGTCATAAATGTGACTTTCTATTGGAGGTACAATATGCAACATTTTCTGAAATTATTTGACTTTGGCATTCTTTTATTTATAGAAAATCTTGCAGAACATGCATTCCCTGGGTCTTCTTTAATAAACATGGGACTAGATTAATGACATGGTATTTCTAAAAGGATACTGTACTCGCTTACCATTGAACAAATTAAGTCCTTTCTCACCTGAGAGGAACATCCTCTTTAAAACAGATGGCTAGGCCGGGTGTGGTGGCTCATGCCTCTAATCCTCACACTCTGGGAGGCCGAGGTGGGAGGATTGTTTGAGCTCAGGAGCTCGAGACCAGCCTAAGCAAGAGCGAGACTCAATCTTTACTAAAAATAGAAAGAAATTAGCTGCACAACTAAAAATATATAGAAAAAATTAGCTGAGTATGGTGGCGCATGCCTGTAGTCCCAGCTACTCGGGAGGCTGAGGCAGGAGGATTGCTTGAGCCCAGGAGTTTGAGGCTGCTGTGAGCTAGGCTGATACCATGGCACTTTAGCCCGGGCAACATAGTGAGACTCTGTCTCATAGAAAAAAAACAAAAAAACAGATGGCTCCCTCAGGAGTGAGGTGCAACTGGACCTCACATTTGAAAAATTGTTAAAATTTATAAAATATTCACTGAGCTCCAAAATCACTCATAAGCTATATTGTTGTAGCTTGCCATGTATTGAAGCTAATTATCTTATCCATGCTCACTACACAATGAAAAGAAAATCACCCCCACTAACTTCAAAATGTATTTACCTCCAATAGTAGAGTTTATTTAATTTGACAGAAAATAGTCACATTTCCTTAAATCTTTTTTTAAAATCCTGCCACTACATTAAAGTCTACCTTGTTAATAGACAAATGTAGTTTGCTTTCTGTATGCAAGCCTGGAATGCAGTATTTTCCTTTTATTATTCACATCAGATAAACAAAAATCCCATCAGTTTATAACTTTTGCCTAAAATATCTCTGGCTTATCGAACAATTGAGATAAATGAGTTTCATTCTCTTTTTTCTTAGCTGGGTGGGTAGACATTTATAATATTGTTCCTCCTTTCAGACACAATTCATTAAAGAGGCATACCCAGTCAGAACAACAACAAAAAAGTTTTTCTGACTATTTCTTTTGTATCTTTTCCTTGGTTTATGTTATAAGCCAATGTAATATTGGTTTTGACTTTAAGAGTTGAATGGATATGGTATGTAATATTCATTCGTTTTCTTTTCTGCCTTGACAAAGCCGATTTCTAATGGCTAATGGCTTTGTTGAACGTGAGTGCAACAACAAAGATCACATGCATCTCCCAAATTTATTATATTTTTATTTTGGCCATTGTTAGGCATTTCCTAGATTGCCTTCCAGCAACCACAAATGCAATTTCCTTTTTGCAGTTACATCGCTTTCTTCATCTTTCCCAAAGTTGTGGGTTTTGCACTCTTTATTAAGTTAAAAAACATTTGCAAAGGAAAATTGCTGAACTTCTACAAGAAGTGGAAGTCTAAAGGTCTGGCTATATTAAATTATATTATTTTGACCTCTTGCCACCAACTCTAATCTTTTCTGTACATTGCTTGACACTAATAAAAAAAGGAAAATGTAGGAGTAATTGATCCCTGTTTTAAATAGGCATAAGCTACTAACAGTGATTATTTGGAAAAAGAATATTGAGCAGTTACCATTCCCTCAGTCCATGGTTTAGTGGATGCATTGTTGTCTATTCTAGAATGAGTCAAAAGAATTCCAAGGTAAACATTCCATTTTAAAATATTTTTTCTTTATTTATTTCTAAAATTTTGTTTGTATCATACGACAGGACATTTATTTCAGAAAAGACCTTTTCTGTTATATGCAAGGCATTGAGCCAATCCCTCTACCCCATCACTGATATTCTCAGCATGCCGTTTTACAGAATGCAAAATTAGAACTCAGAAAAGTCAGATGACTTCTCCAACCTCACCAAATAAATCAGTATCGGAATTGTCATAGTGAAGATTGTGATTTTCCACTTAATATTTATATCCCATCCCCAGTTCTTTACAATTCATCTGCTAAGGAAAAAAAAGACTATGTCTGCAATGGAAAGTCTTCTTATCATCTAAAATTACTGAGCCATATATATGGCCCATTTAACTGTTCTCCTGAGATTGCTAATCATTTGGTTCCTTGTGTGTGAAAACTTTCACTGCCCTAAACCAACCTAAATGAAGACTGAAAGATGTAATCTGTGAAAGAGACACGGTGAGGAAGATTATACAATTTTATGAATTGAGAATCCATAGAATAATATCCCAAATCATTGTTTTTATGTTTGTTTTGATATAACTTTATGAAATCTTATAAAGAACAGTGAAGGAATCAAAAAATAGAAAAGTTATCTGAAAGTTTTAAAGGCTAGAGCTGGCCATGAATATCATATGATCTAACCTTTCACTTTATAGCCAAGGAAACCATTTCTGAGAGACTGAACAACTTTCACAAGGTTTAAAACAGAGTTTGCAAACTTTTAACTTATAACTCAAAGGTATTCAGCACATATGTACTATATTGTTTGCTTCATTGTTTTGGGCAATTTTCTGGTGAGGCAACCAGTCAAACAATAATTTTGAGTATCTAATATGTACCCAGCACCGTTCTAGCATCATAGATCATATATGTGTATATATATATAAACAATATACATATACACATATATGTGTATATATGATCTATATATGTATACACATGTACAT
>NW_012143523.1:2324385-2324776 GCF_000956105.1 Propithecus coquereli | reverse complement strand
AATTTCTATCAAACAAAATAAACTGTAAGTGATAAACCTACTGACAAACTACTTATAAAATAGAAGAGCTTGGAGGATGTTGTTCTTATCAGTTATTGTTAATGACACTGTTAGAAGACAAATGTGAACTAATAACAATATGACAGGAAAAACTTTAGTAAAAGTATTGACAACCAGCAATGGGTATCTTCAAATGTAAATCTAGGAGTAAGGAGAAAATAACAAAGGTAAACATAAGGTTGGCAAGAAAGAATACAAATATTATACACTCTTACATAGAGAAATAATATAACTTACAAAGTATGAGAGGAGAAGAGGGAGAGATGGTGAGAAGTAGAATAGCTTACAAATTGCCTCATGTATAATAGTTGAAAATAAAAGATATTTCAAG
>NW_012143523.1:2317717-2321724 GCF_000956105.1 Propithecus coquereli | reverse complement strand
ATATATATATATAGAGAGAGAGAGAGAGAGAAAGGAGAGAGGGAGAGAGATTGAGATTTATTATAAGGAGTTGGTTCACATCATTATGGAGGCTGAGAAGACCCACTATCTACCATCTGCAAGCTGGAATCCCAGGGAAGACAGTGGTATAAATTCCAGTCTGAGTGTGAATGCTTGAGAACCAAAATCACTGATGGTGTAAGTGCCAGTCCAAGGGCAGAAGAAGACTGATAGCTCATGCAGTTATGCAGAGAGAGAGAATTCTACTTTCCTCCATCTATTTGTTCTATCTCTGACCTTCAAAGGATTATATGCTGCCCACCCACGTTGGTGAGGGCGGTCTGCTTTACCTAGTCCATCAATAAAAATGCTAATTTCTTCCACGAACACCCTCACAAACACATCCAACAATAATGTGTAATCAAATAGCTGGGTATCTGTGGCCCAATCAAGTTGACACATAAAATTAATCATTACATTTCCCTTCTAGGACTATATTTTATGCAATAAGCAGGTGATTGCATACAGATAAATGGGCAAACACCATTCTATAATACTTCTTTATATTAACTAAGGGCTATAAATTAATATTCAATATTTTTTTGGAAATTAAATATATATGTTTCTGAACTTCCAGTTTCCAAGAAATACCTTACATCAGGTTCACTCTCCTGCCCATAACGAGTATAAACTTTGGAAAAGAATCAATCACACTAATAACAACTCTTGGAAGGCACTGGGAAACAAACAAAAGCAGGCAGAAACTGGAGGTGAAATGGCTCTTGAAATGAGAGAAACACAGATACACATTTATCTCACTTTCCCCTGAAGGAATTCCACAGTCCACAAGGCTATTGAGGAATAAGAGCTCAAGTAGAAGGAGGCTAATTTAATGGGCTGAGGACTGAGAGGTCAGAGTGTCCACACAATGGAAAATGTCAGGAGAGTAATGGAATCTGTAAAAAGAAATATATGAAATGAAAATTCTAAACCTGAAAAATAGTTGAAATCTAAATTTCAATGGATGGACTACATAGGAAATTAGAGAATGAATAATAAATCTGTGAATTCAAGACAGGGCAATAGAAATTATTCAAATTGATTTACAAATGATATATTGAAAATGTTGAAAATGCTGAGGTAAGCTTTAAGCATGTGGGGTAGTAGTAAGCCATCTAACATATATCTAAATGAAATACTAGGTGAACAGGAGAAAGAGATTGAGGATAATATTTAAGAAATACTGGCTGATCATTTTGTAAATTCATAAAAATATTAAATCCACAGATCCAAGAAGCTCAGAAAACACCAACAGGATTAACACAGAGAAAACCACAGATAGACACATGATAGTCAAAATACTGAAATACTTACATAAAGACAAAACCTTTAAATAAGGCAGAGCAAAATGACATTCTTCATGTAGGGAAATAATGAAAATATATTTGCTAAATTGTCATCATAAAAATAAAAACAGTATTTTTAGATTATACAATTGTATATATTGCAAAAATGCAAATGGATTATTTCCTTCTTTATATATCCTATGTGGTACTTCCCTCCTATACTGATTAGTGAATGACTTATGATTTGCCTTAATGAATTATATATAAGCAAACACAACACATACAAAGGCTTGTAAAAGCACTTGCACATAGGGGCTTAAGTTCTTGCTATTCTGTGAACACTGCTGCCATGTGTCAAAGCCTAGCACAGTCTGCTGGAAGGGTGAGCTACATGTTTGAAGAGATAGGTGGCCCAATAGCCCCTGCTATAGCAAGTGAAAAAATATCAACCTCCAGAAATGAATAATATCATCCCAGACTGTGGAGTCACTAGCTGACCTGACACAGATCCAAAGATCTAGATAGTCAATATAGAGAATCATAAGCTATATAGAGAACATATACAATCATAAGCTCTATTGGGACTGGCCAGCATGCTGTGGCTGTAAAAGCATTGATTTATCAAATCATGGTTTACACCGTTTGACAAAAGATACCGCCACAATTCTCTTTGAGATAAGCGTTTCTATGTTAGTCAACATGACAGGCCCCCGTGGGAATGCCCTTAATATTTTTAGATGTCTTTTTTTCGGATCACTGATTTTCTACTATGCATAGCCTTAAATATTTAGAGTTCTTAAGGAAAGGCTCTTATCTCCACATTCTTCATTTGACCTTTGGTATTAGGTCTCTTTCCATTTTGAAACTCTTGTACCAAATACTAGTGGTTATTTTTAACACTTGTTGATTTGGGACCTTTTATCACTTAAAACCTTTCTTCCTTTGAAGGAAGAGGACATTTAGAAACCAGTACCTACCTGTTAGATCCATGCTCATTGCTGCCAGGGTGAAATGTTTTCAGAGCCTTCTCAATAGTAGCCTAATTCAATTATATTTTGGAAACAGTACACCAGCACATTAGCAGTATTGCCCTGGGCATATGGAATGCACAAAATATTTAAATTTTTTAAAAAATGATTATAACTAAAACAAAGGTTTTCTTGTGCTAAGTTCTACATACCTGCCATGTGCACCTCCAAAAGGAGCATAGTTTATATACATTTAGAGGTCCTGAGTATGAATAAAACTTTAAAAGGACTATGGTATTGAAGTGAATGGAGATTAAAGATCTAGAAATAGAAATAACAGTAAGGCAGGAAGACATGGGGGTCAATTAAAATGTCTATACAGAAATCAAAATAGCAAGGAGAAAATTCTACAAGAGCAGTTGTAGGGTTTCCTTGACTAATTAGAAATACAAGGGTCATTTCAACACCAAAACTTTAACCCAAGTGTTTGTAATAGCTTTTAAAATGAATGCATCATGTAAATCACATATACACACACAGACACACACACATTACTTTTTGAGAATTTGAGGATTAGTGATTAGCCCTACATGCAAAGAAGCAAGGTAGATATCTAGGTACAAGAAGCTAATGATCACTCATGGAATGCTCAGAAAATAGTTTTCAGGGAACGATCTGCTTATCGAGTGAGTTGCTAAAGCAAATTTGTCCTGCAGAATCAGAAGTGGAATGTTAAAAAACTAACACGGTAAAACACAGCTGCTTTTTACCGTTTTATAACTGAGATTGTTTGTTAGACTTCCTTAAATTATATTGCAGGCAATATAAATTGATTCAAAGTAAAGTCATTATCCTTTTAAATGAGAGTTACATAGCTCATGCATTAAGATATTTGCAAGACAACGCATGCATTTATGCAGAGAGAGAGAATTCTACTTTCCTCCATCTATTTGTTCTATCTCTGACCTTCAAAGGATTATATGCTGCCCACCCACGTTGGTGAGGGCGGTCTGCTTTACCTAGTCCATCAATAAAAATGCTAATTACCTCTTTATGTGGATTGATTGAAATCACATGCAGAAAACCACTGAGTAAAAATGTTTGACACATAGTTGGTGTTCAATATTTGGTTTTTGAATTAAAGTATCTATGATTTAATGCTAATGGCACTAAAGATAAAGTGTTACTTTAATATTATTTCAGCTTCTTTTACCTAGAACAGAGCTTATTTCCCTGGCCTGTATTCTGCAGTCTAAGGCATCCTGCAATTTACTGGCAACTAACCAAATGGGAAGTATAATTCACGAGAAAAAATAATTGTCCTCTGCAGATTCAACCATATCTGGTAGTGAAAAATGTCACATTGTGTCCTTTTCTTTTGCACACTTTCTATCAAAAGCATTGCTTCCATTTTACTGTGTTTAACCAGGTGTGGAAATCTGAGTAACTACTTTAGCAGCTTTGGTCTTGCTTCATCATTCTGTCACTTCTTTTGTTCCAATCATCCGACCTAATGGCAGCTGTCAGGTTAGAGTTGCTGAATTATTTTCCAGCATAAAATGCCTTGTTAGAATCCCAAACTGAAATACTGTCAGCTGGGTTGATTATAAAAATTTTACAATTTTGACAAGATAAAAACAACAAGACTTGTTCAAAGCAAACATGTGAATGAAATACCTGGTTTGTACAATCA
>NW_012143523.1:2293108-2313380 GCF_000956105.1 Propithecus coquereli | reverse complement strand
TGCTTATATATTATAGAGAGATAATAGATTTTATACAAATGAGTACACTAAATGTTCGAAGAATAGGTAATTCACGTGTTATACACACCATTTCAGAGTGGGATGCTTTCCTAATCCTGAGCTTTGGAAATCCTGATCTTTTATAATGGGCTTCAAATAAACCTACCCACTACCTCTGCAAACTTTACCATGGAGAGAAGATAGATGATTGATAGATAAATAGATAGTCAGACAGACCAACACCTCCGGTCCAAACTGACACAATATCTTTATTTTACAAGGCAAATATACTCCAAAAGGTAGTCCAGCACAAAACATTATCAGTGCCTCTGATGGCTAGACATAAAGAAATGCAAGAGACTCATAGAGAATTGCCTCCCGACACATTTAGAAGGACTCAAAAGTGGTAACGATTAGTTTTATTATAATTTAAACGTGAGGTTCATTTATAGAAATCCTCTTCATCCAAAATAATAAAATTGCTCAAATATTATAGATTTTTTCCTAGAATTATATATTTTTTAATGCTGAGGTCATTAATCCAAGTTGAAACATAACCTAACCCTATATAAAATTAATTTAAAATTGAAATTAAACAATAAAAAATGATAAACATTAATTTGCTTTTGCTTTGAGTACTTTTCAAATTTATTTATTTATTTTAATTTACACATAATAATTGCACATATTTATGAGGTATAGTTCAATATGTGTATATATTATATAATAATCAAATCAGGATATTTGGCATATTCATTACCTCATACATTTATTATTTCTTTGTTCTGAAAACATGTCAAAATCCTCTTCTAGCTATTGTGAAATATACAACATAATATTGTTAACCATAATCACCCCACTGTGCAGTACAACACCAGAACTTATTCCTCTTATTTAACTGTAACTTTGTATCCATTGACCAATCTCTCCCTATCCCTACCTCTCCCCACCCCCACCCAGCCTCTACTAACCACTATTCTACTCTCTACTCTATGAGATCAACTTCTTTAGATTCTGCATATGAATGAGATCAGATATATTTTGGCTTTTTGTGCTTGGCCTATTTCACTTAATGTAATGTTCTCCAGGGTCATCTATATTTCAACAAATGGCAGGATTTCATTCTTTTTAATGGCTGAATAGTATTCCATTGCATTTATGTGCCATATTTTTTTTATCCATTCATCCATTGATGGACACTTAGGCTGATTTCATATCTTGAACTGTGAACACTATTGCAATAAACATGAGAGTTCAGACATCTCCTCAACATACTAATTTCATTTCCTTTGGATATGTACCAAATAGTAGGATTGCTGGATTATATGTTAGTTCTATTTTTAGTTTTTTGAGGAGCTTCCATACTGTTTTTCATAATAGCTTCACTAACTTAACTTACCTTCTGCCAATAGTGTATGAATTTCTCCACATCCATGCCAGCATTTATTATATTTTTCTTTTCCATAATAGCCATTCTAATTGGTGTGAGGTAATATCTCATTGTGGTTTTGATTTGCATCTTCCTGATGACTAGGCATGTTGAGCATTTGTTCATATATCTGTTGGCTATTTGCTTGTTTTCTTTTTAGAAATGTCTATTCAGGTCTTTTGCTCATTTTTAAAATCGGGTTATTTGCTTTTTTGCTATTGGGTTGTTTGAGTTTAATGTGTTTAATATGTTCTCAACATATTAATTAAACTTTTATCAGATTCATAGCTTGCATATATTTTTTCCCATTCTGTATGTTGTCCCTTCACTCTATTTATTAGTCCCTTTGCTTTGTAGAAGCATTTTAGTTTGATGTAATCCATTTGTCTGTTTTCATTTTCATTGCCTGTGCTTTTGAGGTCTTATCTAGAAAACCATTGCACAGATCAATGACATGAAGTTTTCCCCTACAGTTTCTTCTAGTAGTTTTATCATTTCAGATCTTGCATTTAAATCTTTAATCCATTTTAAGTTGATTTTTGTATACAGCAAGAGATAATGGCTTTATTCTTCTACACGTGGATATTCAATTTTCCCAGCACAATTTGTTGAAGAGACTGCCCTCTTTCCAATGTGTGATCTTGGTGCCTTTGTCTTTTGTTGAAAATTAGTTGGCTGTAAGTGCACAGATTCATTTCTGTGATGCTATTCTGTTCCATTGGTCTATATGTCTATTTTTATGCAAGTACTGTGCTTTTGTGATCACTATAGCTTTGTAGTATATTTTAAAGTCAGATAGTGTGATGACACTGGTTTTGTTCTTTCTGCACAAAATTTATTTGGCTATTTATAGTCTTTTGTGGATACATATGAATTTTAGTTTGCTCTTTTCTATTTCTGTGAAGAGCATCATTGCTATTTTCATAGAAATTGCATTGAATCTGTGGATCACATTGGGTATTATGAATATTTTAATAATGATAATTCTTCCAAACTATCAATTATTTATGTCTTCTTTAATTTCTTTTACCAATGTTTTATATTTTTTTATTGCAGAGATCTTTTACCTTCTTCATATATTACTCTTAGATATCTTGATTTTTGTACCTATTATGAATAAGAATGCTTTCTTAATTTCTTTTTCATATAGTTTGTTATTTACATATAGACGTGCCACTGATTTGTGTATGTTAGTATTGTATCCTGCAAGTTTAATGAATGCATTTATTAGTTCTAAGAGCTTTTTGGTGGAGTCTTTAGGATTTTCTATATTTAAGGTTATGTCATCTGCATAATCTTTTCCAATTTGGATTTATTCCTTTCTCTTGACTAATTTCTCTAGCTAAAATTTCTAGTACTATTTTGAATAAAAGTGGTGAAAGTAGGCATACTTGTATTTTTCCAGATCTTTAAGGAAAAGCTTTCAACTTTTCCCTATTTAATATGATGTTAGCAGTCATATATGGCCTTCATTATGTTGAGGTTCATTCCTCCTACATCTAATTTGTTGAGAGCTTTTTTCATGAAGGGATGTCGAATTTTATTAAATGCTTTTTCTGCATCTATTGAAATTATTATACAATTTCTGTCCTTAATTCTGTTAGTGCAATGAATCATATTTATTGATTTACATATGTTAAACATTCTTGCATGCCTAGTATGAATACCATTTGATCATAGCAAGTGACCCTCTTAATGTGCTATTGAATTGGGTTTGCTAGTATTCTGTTCAGGATTTCTGCTTGTAAATTCATTAAGAAAGATTACCATAAAGTTTTATTGTTGTTCTTGTGTCCTTGTCTGGTTTTGGTATCAGGATAATCCTGGTCTCATACAATGAGTTTGTAAGCATTCTCTTCTCTTAAATTTTTTGGAATAGTTTGAAAAAAATGTTATTATCAGTTCTTCTGTAAAAGTTTGGTAGAATTCAGTAGTGAAGACATCCTGAGCTTTTTTATAGATAGGAGACTTTATTATTGATTTAATCTCATTATTTGTTATTGGTCTGTTCAGCTTTTCTATTTCTCCATGATTCCATTTTGGCTGATTATATGTGTCCAGGAATAAATCCATTTCCTCTAGGTTGTCCAAAATGTTGACATACGGTTTTTCATAATGGTGTACTATAGATCCTTTGTATTTCTGTGGTATCAGTTGTAATATATCCTTCTTCACTTCTGATATTATTTATTCAGGTATTCTCTTTTTTTCCTACTTAGATTAGCTAAAGGTTTGTCAATTTTGTTTATCTTTTCAAATAAAAACTATTTGAGTTTTTTGTATTTTTGTATTTTGTTTATTTATGCTCCAATCCTTATTATTTCTTTTATTCTACTACTTTTGGGTTTAGTTGTTGTTGTTGTTTTACTTCCTTGAGTGCCATTTTAGGTTGTTTATTCGAGGTCCTTCTTTTTTGGGGTAGGCATTTATCGCTATAAACTTCCCTCTAAGAACTACTTTTGTTATATCACGTAAGTTTTGTTATGTTGTGTTTCCATTTTTATTTGTCTCAAGAAATTTTTAAATTTCCCTTTTAATTTATTCATTGATCCATTAGTTATTGAGGAGCATCTCAGTTAATCTCCATGTATTTGTAAATCATCCAGGGTTTCTCTCATCATTGATTTTTAATTTTATACCATTGTGTTCAGAAAAGATACTCAATATGATTTTAATCTTCTTAAATGCATTAAGACTTGTTCTGTGGCCTAACATATGATCTATCCTGAAGAAAGTTCCATGTACAGTTGAGTTTTCTTCAGCTGTTGGAGGGAATATTCTGTAAATATTTGTTAGGTCTATTTGATCTAGAGTGTAGTTTAAATCCAATGTTTCTTATTGATTTTTCTGTCTGGATGATATATTCATTGCTGAAAGTGGGGTGTTGAAGTACTCTACTATTACTGTATTACAGCCTATGTCTCCCTATAGATCTAATAATAGTCGCTTTATATATTTAGTTGCTTCAGTGTTAGGTACATATGTGTTAACAATTATTATATCATCTTACTGAATTGACTCCTTTGTCATAATATAATTATCTTCTTTGTCTATTTTTACAGTCTTTGTAAATAGATAGGTATGTAAGCAGCTTAACCCAAGGCATGGCTTAACTTCAAAGACCTTTGAGCAAAACCTAGAAATGACAGACTTAAGGGATTACAGGCATACAATGGGTAGGAAGATATGAAAACTAAAGCAAAACTGCAAATATCCATGACAACAGCCTTGCTTTATTCTGATAAAATTATGAACTGTTTAGCCTAAGGTGCTGTACATATATTTTTTTCTACCAGATTATCTGGGGTCAGTAGACATAAAGTTAACCATTCAGATTGAACTTTGTTAAAACAGTCTTAGCCACTCAAACTAAACGCTCAGAGCTGCAACTATTAAATAATACAAAACTAGAATCAGGCAACTCCTTCTTGATTATATATATATTCATTACTATATTTTGCTCCCCTTCTCTGAAAAAATCTCCTTTCTCATGCTTCTTAGCCTCTCATTTGACAACTTATCCATGGAATAATTGAGTTGAATTAACTGGCTACTTAGTCTTCTGGGGTCTTCTTGTATATGCCCATTATTTATGCTCATAAATTTAGCTATAAATAAAATATTCAGATTATGAAGCACAGTTTGCCAGATATTTTGAGAGAGCTTTGAGTTCGTGTGCTGTCTCTGAGTGGGTCATTCTAAAGACACCACAGTACTCATTAACAACATAACGATGAAGGAAAGGGTAGAAATTGTTGATATTTTAAAATCATTCTTAAATTAGCCACATAATATCTCTACAAGGAAAAGTACAAGATGGGAAATGCAGAAAGTCTGGGTTTTAGCCTCATGATCTTGCAATGGCTTTGGTTGGATACCTGATTCTCAAATTTCAAAGAAAAAGATTATGCTATAAATTATGTGTTTGCTAAGATATTTTCACTTAGTAGAGTACATAGCTTAATGATACGAATTTAGAGGAGGTGTCTAGGTAAAGAAGATTCGAGGAGTGGAGACTGGAGAAAGGCCTAATTTCGAGACTCATATTTGAAACAACAAAAAAAACAATTCTGTGGAAATATTATGGGGGTAGCTGAGAGTGATATTCTAGACTGAATACATGCAGTAAAGAATAGGTATATGAGAAAGAAGCATGTTCTCTTTGGTGGATTCTATCACATTGCAAGGAGGATGCATATGAGGAGTGAAACAATACCAGAAACACTATTTCTCAAACCTATTTTGTCACAATTGATGTAATGTGCATTTTTAAAAGTGTGATTTGAAAATTTAAATTTTCAATTTTCAGACAACTTTCTCTCATGTCCAGACATCCTATAATAATAGGAAATTTTTATATACATTAGATTCTGCATCACATTTAACTTTACTGGATTTAATGATTTTTGAAAAGGTAGACTCTATGAACTAAAAGCTAGAATAAATCCCTACTCGGTTCCCATTTAGGGGCACAAATATCTTCTTTAAAAATAATACCACATGTAAAGCCTTGAAGAAAAGAAATTAAAAGGAGATGCATCAGAATAAATATCTTTTATGGCAAAAGTTACAAGGCAAGCAGGTAGCATAGAACTTCTGCTTCCTGCTGTGATAGAGTAACAGAAATTGTACTTGTCCTAGAGTAAACAACTATAAAACTATCAACATACATGAGGCAACTGTTTTTATATAACACAGAAATGTAATACTTCAGCAAAAGGAAATTCATCTACCCCGGTGATACTTTCTAAATAACAACATAAAGAAATAGAATCCAAGGAGAAAAGAATGGTCTTGCTGAACTAAAGAAAGCCAGATTGGATTTTGAGCTGTTGTAGTGGTTAGCACTGGTAAGGTGGTGGACCACAGGGATGAGCTATATGAAAAGGGAGTCTCATAGCTCTGGGTAGGGTTTACCTACAGGAATTTATCTAAGAGCTTTGCTACACATGAGCAGAGGGACACCCTGTAAGGCCAAGAAGAGAGAAGATGGTCTGAGACTAAGAGCTCAGAGAAGTATCAGAGATCACTAGTGCTTGGAAACTTTAGATATCTACTCCCAAAAGAGGTAGAGACCTTACTACGATCCATGAGCAATTGACTGCCCTGCAAAGACACAGCTTCAATGTGAGGATCACATGCTAGAGTAAGGACAATATCTGAATAAAGTTTATCTAACACACTGTGAAGCTGAGTTTGACAAGATTGAGAGAATTTGCATACAGTAATTTATCTGCTTGTCAGAACAAACTCAATACCCCTGAAAAGAAGATAACATATTTCAGGCTCCTTATAGCATGTCATCCACAATAGCTAACATTTAATAGAAGACAAAATAAACATTAGACTCGCACTTGTAATCAGAGGGGATGGGAAGCATTCAATGGAAATTAAATGCAATATGCCCCAGATGTTACAATTAGCAGGCAAGGACTTTGTCAGCTATTATATATGTGTTCAAGGGCATAAAGAGATAGATGTGTATAATGACTATATAAAGTATAAAAATGAATCAAATGGAAATTATAGAATGAAAGATTACAATAGCTAAAATAAAAAAAAAAATTCCAGAATGAGATAAAGATCCAATTAGAAAGTAGAGAAGAAAAGATCAGTGAAACACAGACAAACAAGAAGAACTTTCAAACCTAGAGAACACAGAGAAAAAAAACTATAATAAGAGCCTTAGGAGGGGTGAAAATAAGAATTGTATAGGAAAAAATATTTTAAGAAATATTTTAAGTAATTTAAAAACATGTTTCCTATATATTTTGCAATGTTTTATTTTGCAGGAGAAAATAAGCCATAACAATAAAATAAAACTAGAAACACCGAAAAATCCATCTCAAAAAAATGGCAAAAACATATTTGTTACATTTATAATATATAAAAATGCCTTGCAGTCAATATAGAAACATCTCCAAAGTATATCAGTGTGTTTAAAAATAAAGCTAAGATTGAATTCAGCTCTAGAAAAAAAAGGCTTGGAAATCATTGCTAGTGTCTTTACATCAAGAAAAAGTTAGTCACACTAAAAACAACAAATGTATGAATTTCACAGGGGTAAGAAAAATTTATAAAAATTAAATAAACTTAGCATCTTCTCCATAACAAAAGTTTATGCTCCAGGAGAAAACAAATCTTTCCATGGCTTTATCCTAGTCCTTACTAGCCTTTCTGCCTCACAGAAAAATGAAGAAGAGTATTCAACTAACATCGGGGCTTCAAGAAAAATGGACGGTGCAGCTCTTTTCAATTTTTATTTCTACACAATTCATTCTTTGAAGTTAATTAAGTTGAAAAAGTCTGGGAATAAAGTTTGAAATGAAGATTAATAAATTTCTTTGCTTAATTAAAAAAAGAACAAGAAGAAGAAAGAAAAGGTTGATGATGCTGTAGTAAGGGAAAGGAGTAAAGGACAGAGAGGAAGACAGTGTGTGTGATGGGGGCTTGCAGAGGACGAGAGAGAGCTATGCCTCTGGAGACACACTTGTGAATGCCACATATCTAGCACGTAGGACCACTAAACCACTGAGATTTAATCGAGATTATACAGTGCTCCTGCTCACCCAAACATTACCTCCACAGCAATGTTCCAGTGTTACATTAGTGGATTACAGCAAAGGAGCTGGAAGAAGAAGACATACTCTGAGTGAGAGTACTAGGAGATCCAAATACAAGAGGGATGACAAAAACAAGGACACTAGAATAATGTGAAGCCTATGGCACTCACAAGTACAGAAAACAATAAGGCAATTCAACTTCTAGCCAGATTACTATAAGTCCTCATAGTAAAAGGCCAGTTTACCTAAGTTTCTATTACAGATATGATATGTCTGACTTTCAACAAAGATCGCAAGGCATACAAGAGGCAAAAAAACCCCATAATTATAAGAGAAAAAATAAGCATCAAACCACAGTCAGATATAATAGAGATGTAGATTTATCAGACAGGGATTTGTAATGGTATGTTAAATGCTATAATTGAAAAAATAAAGAGCAATATAAGCTGGGGGGAGAAATTCTAAGAAAGAATAAAAAGGAAATGTTAGAAAACAAAAACACTGTAACACAAGTGAAGAATGACTTCAATGGATTCACGAGTAGACTGGACACAGCCAAAGAAACAATCAATGAATGTAAATGCAGGTCAAGAGAAACTTCCTAAACTAAAATACAAAAAGAAAAAAAGAAGAAAAATAAATAAGAAACCATGCAAGAATTATGCCAATTTTAAAAGCATAACACATGGGTATTTTGAATGCCAGAAGGAGAGTGAGAGAAGAGAACAGAAAAATATTTGAAGCAAAAAGCGCTAACATTTTCCAAACTTGACAGATAACGACCAGAGATTCAGGAAGTTTGATAAAACCTAGCAGGACAAACATCAACACCGCCACAAGCACACACATGCCTAGGCCTATAATACTCAAACTGCAGAAAACCAGAGACAAAAGGAAAATCTTGAAAGAAGCCAGTGGAAAAGCAAGTGCAAGCATTAAAGCAGACTCCTCTTCAGAAAACATGCAAGCAAGAAGAGAAGAAAATGAAATAATTACTGCCCTTGGGAAAAAAATCCAATAAAATTCTGTATCCATGAAATTATGCTTTAAAGGTGAAAGTTAAATACTTTCTCAAACAAAAAAAAAAAAAAGGAGGGAATTTGTCACCAATAGATTTGCATTGTAGGAAATGTTAAAAGAACTTCTTTAGTCAGTAGAAAAATGATAAAGATCATTAGCATGGAACTACCTAAAAAAGAAGAGTGTCAGAGAAAGAATGAATGAACATAAAATGAAATCTTTAAGTTATCTAACACTTAATTGATCAAAAAGATTACTTTTTTGACTAAAGCAAAAATAGGTACAATGTACTGGGTGTTTATAATATATGGATGAGTAAAATGAATGACAACATTGTCAAAAGGAATGGGAGGGAAGAATTTGAATCACCCTCCTAGAAGTTTCCTGTACCACATGTGAAGCAGTGCACTGCTGTGTGGATGTGGGCAAAATTATTTAATTACATACAAGTTATACTACAGGGCAATTACTATATTTTGTTTTTAAAAAGAAATAACATTGATGCATTAAAAGGTGAGAAAAAATGAAGTCATATGAATTGTTCAATTAAAGCAAATAAGGCAGAAAAAAAGGATAATGGAATTAAAATAATATAACCAATCAGAAGAAAATATTCTAAACATGATCAAATAACAATCCAACTTGATACAGTCACCTCAAATGTGAATTGACTAAATATGTGAATTAAAAGACAGGAATTGTCAGAGTAGATATGAAAACACAACCCAATTATATTTGTCTACAAGAAACATATTTTAAATGTAAAGACTTGCATAGGTCAAACGTAAAGACATGAAAAAAGATATCCCATGCTAAAACTAATCAAAGAAAACTTGGAGTAGCCTTATTATATTCAGAACAAGAAAAATTATCAGGGATAAAAAGGGACATTACATAATGAAAAGTGATCTATTCTCCAAGATAACATAATAATCTTCAATGTTTTGCTTTAAAAAATGAAAGTATCAAAATGCAGGAGGCAAAAACTAATAATCCTGAAAGGGGATATAGACAAATGTGGTGACAAATTTAAAGGAATAGTTTTAAGGTTTAAATTATCCCTCAAAAAGATATGTTGAAATCCTAACCCTGGTACCAGTAAATATGACTTTATTTGAAAATAGTGCCTTGGCAGATACAATCAAGTCAAGATGAGGACATTAGGATGGGCACTGATCCAATATGACTGGTATCTCTATAAGAAGAGGAAAAAACAGAGACATATAAGGAGAACACAGCCATGTGAAGATGTTATCGAAAGCTCAGCACTTGCTCCTGAGATCACATCAGAAGACTGAGAACAAGTGGTTTGTGGAGAAGGACAGAGAATTTTATTAATTTGCCTTCTTGTCTCAAAATCCAAATTTCCTAAACATAAGCAGAAATACAGAGCTTTTAAAGGGAGGACCCCTGAGTTCTAGGCTACTGTGGTTAACTATTCTAATCATCCCATCTCTGCCAAAGACAAAGCCCCACCTGGGCCCACCTGGAGGGCTGTGGCCTGGGATACAAGAACAAAAGGCCTTCTCCCCTGCTCCTCCAAACCACTGGCCTGAGGCAGGGATGCAGGTTTCAGTTCTCAAAAAGAGTGGCGGAAGTTTCAAAGAGATAGAAAATATTTTTGCCATTTCTTTTCAGGCCATTCCCTGATACATATTCCCACTCTCAATTTTATGGTTCCATATCTTTGGGAGGAGGGGCGACTACTCCGTTACAAAGATGGAGAAAGAGATTTGGATTTTTGCTGCCACAGCAACAAGATGATTTGAGATACCAAATGATGAAAGAGGCAGGGAAGATTTCTCTTCTAGAGGGTTCAGAGGGACCACGACCATGCTATCAACTTTATTTCAAACTTTTAGCCTACAGAATTGCTAGAGAAAAAAATCTTTGTTGTTTAAGTACCCGATTTGTGGCACTTTGTTATGGCAGCCTTAGGAAAAAAATACACATCAAATAGACATCATAAAAAATGTGCTCTCTGAAACTGCAGTCAGAGAGCATACATTTTTATTTTTATTATAAATTTATTTTCAATTTTAATGATAAATATATTCTTAATAAATTAGAAAACAGTACTTTACTAATTAAACTAGAATTAAATAAGAGAAAAATCTCTGGAACATTTTCAAATATTTACAAATTGAACAATACATTTCTAAATAATCCTTGGATCAATGAAGTCTCAAGAGGAAAAAAAACTATTTTGAACTAAATGAGAATGAAAACACAGTTTATCAAATTTGTGGAATACAGCAAAATCATTGCTTGGAGGGAAAATTGTACTTTTCAATGCATATTTAAGAAAATAAAAACTACCTAAACTCAATAATCTAAGTTTTTATCATACAAAGCTATAAAAAAGAGCAATTTAAGCCTAATGCAAGTAGAAGAAACAAAATACTAAATTTGAGAAGATATCAATAAAATTGAACACAGGAAAGTCATAAAGAAAATCAACAAAACTTAAAACTGATTCTTGGAAAAGATAATAAAATTAGCATATCTGTACTTGGGTTAATCAATTTGCAAAAAAGAAGAGGGAGACACAAATCAGTCATAACAGAAACGAGGAGGGGTCATCACTAAGGATCCTATGGACTTTAAAAGGAGAATAAAGGAAAGTTTTTCACAAACATATGGCCACATATTTGTAACTTAGATGAAATGGAACAATTCTTAAAGGATACAAACTATCAAAATTCACACAGGAAAAATGGATAACCAAAAAGTCCTTTATATAATATAGCAATTGAATGAATAATTAATAATATCTAATAAAGAAAACACAAAGCCCAAACAGTTTCACTGGTGAATTCTACCAAATATTTAAATCAAAAATGACACCATTTCTCTAAATTTCCTCCCAAAACACATAAGCAGTGGGAACACTTCCTACTTATTCTTATGAAGCCAGTATTATCCTTATCCAAAACCAGATAAAAGCATACAAAAGAGGAAATCTACAAAGCAACATCTCTAATAAATATACATGCAGATTTTTAACCAATATTAGCATATCACGTCAAAGAGTGTGTACAAATTATTATGTACCACAACCAAATTGGATTTATTCCAGATATGTAACGCAAGTTTCACATTTAAAAACGAATTTATGTAACCTACTATATCAAGGGAATAAAAAAGTCATACAATTATATGATCTTATGTAGAAAAGGCACTTTAAAAAATTCATCACCCATATTTGATTAAAAAGTCTCAGAAAACTAGAAATAGGGAGAAACTTTTTCCACTTGGTAAAGAACATCTACAAAAAGCCAACAGCTAACATTATAATCAATTGTGAGAAACTGTATGCTTTTCTCCTAAGAATAGGGACAAGGCAAGATTGTCCCGTCTCCTCACTCCTATTCAATATCATACTGAGAGTCCCAGCTAATGCAATAAGATAAGAAAAGCAAATAAAATATATTCATTCACATTGGGATAGAAGACATAAAACTACCTTTGTTTACAGATGACATGATTGTTTATGGCAGGAATGCAAAATGTTAGAGTCATTTTGGAAGGGAATTTGGCAGTTTCTTAAAAAGCCAAACACAATCTTAACCATACAATCTTGCAGTCATGTTCCTAAGTATTGCCCAATTTATTTGAAAATTTATGTCCATACAAAAACCTACACATGAAGGTTATATCAGCTTTATACATAATTGCCTAAAACTGGAAGAGACTAGACGTTTTTTAATAGATTAATTAATAAATAAATGAATTTTTACAACCCGGTAGATCCATAGAATGGAATATTATTCAGCATTAAAAAGAAACAATTCATTAAGCCATAAAAAGACATGGATGAATCTTAAATCTGCATTGCTAAGTGAAAGAAGACAATCTGAAAATACTATGTACTGTACGAAGCTCATTTATATGACATTTGGTAAAAGCAAACTATAGAACTGGTAAGTAGATTACTGGTTGTCAAAGTTTTCAGGGCATAGGAGTTTAGGTTTTGAAGCACAGGACATTTTAGGGCATGGTGAAACTATTTTGTATGATAATTAATGGTGTATAGATAATACTATGCATTTGCTAAAATCCATTGAACTTTACCACAGAAAGAGTAAACCTATAATATGCAAATTAGAAAAAAAAATCATTTAGGAGGTTGAGGAAACCCAAGATTGAATGCAAACTGTAACAAAACAATCCAACTGTTTTGCAAAGATATTAAACAACCTCATTGAATGGGACGGGGTTACTAACCTAAGTAACTTTGGAAATGAGATCAAAGGACAAAACAACTGCACATAATCATTGTTTTATCAAAACTGTTAGGGTCATTAACAACGAGGGCAGTCTGATAAACTGTCACAGCCAAGTGTGGTATTCTGGAATAGACACTAGAACAGTAAAAGGCATTAGGTTAAAAACTAAGGAAATATGAATAATGCATGGACTTTAGTAATACTAGGGCATCAATATTGGTTCATGAATTGTGACACATGTACCATAGACATGCAAGGCGTTAATAGAGAACACGGGGTGTGGGATTTATGCAAATTCTCTGTACTATATATGCCAGTGCTCTGTAAATCTAATGCTGTTCTAAAGTAAATTTGTTTAGGAAAAAAGCAATTTATTAAAAATATACAGTATATTATGGTTTATACAAAAATCATATAAAAAATACTTAGGTTTTCAACTAAAATGGCTTTGTGTAGGTTTATTTGCACAAACACAAAGGTGTTTTTAAATGTGGGAAAAAATTCTCGAAGGATAAAACAAAAAACATATAACTGTAGATAGTTTTTCAGAAAATTTGGGATGTGTACTCTTTCAAATGTGCAAGAAGAATTATACAAGGTGTTACTTAAGCAGTTAATTTTGGGGGAAATAAAGAGAGATATACTGAAAACCAAAATATGTGGACATACACCTGCACACTATTTTTTATTGGCTTTATTTAAGTTTGAACTTGGGCAATTATGGAACTTCTTTTCCTTCCTTGGAAAATATAAACCATAATAACTAATATATTAATAAATTATGTAAATAGTAATTACTTTAACATTGTTCTTTGCAGCCTCATCATCTCATATCAAGACAAGTCCTATATGTAGAATCATTTTATCATAAATCATTGCTTTATCAGATTACTTTCTGACTGAGGGATCTATAACAGAACAGTAAGTTCACTCTGTTAGTGATACCTGGAAGGGTAGAGGAGTCAAAGTGAGAGATTAGTTCAAAAGCTTAAAGACCAACTTTGACCTCAGATAACAATTACGATTAATACTGTTTTCTAGTCAAAATAGTTAAGTGCTTAATCTCCAAGGTGATATTTCAGTATGTTATAAAGATAAACAAAACATCAATCATTATATGAGTATATTGTATACTTATATACAACCAACTAGAGTATAATGTAATTCAATATGACATATGAAAGTCCCTGTTTTACACATATGTATGCATGTATAAATTATCTCTCTATAAAGGGTATCTGCCTAGTCTGGAGTCCCTCACATCAGGAGTATATATATATGACAAAGGCTAATTAAACAGATTGAAACATAAATCTCAGAAGTGTCGGAGCCATCGTTCTTGTCATGTTATCATTTAGTCTTTTCTCTTTTTATTTCTTGAAACTCCTATAACAATATTGTTTCCATAAAAGCCCAATACCGTCTCAACAGGATTCTGAAAAATGGCTCAAAAAACGTGAATATTTATGTTAGATTCATCTTACATCTGAATCATAAAAGGACTGGGACTTATCACTTCTAAATCCCAATTTTGTGTATTTCTCTGATTCCAGAAAATATTTAGTGTAGACTGCATAAGAAGAAAGGGCTTTCCCAAAACATCATTACTATGGTTCCTCAAATTATAGAGCTCATTAGTTTAAAAAATGACTCCAAGTTCAAGGCATTCATTACTGAGCATGTCACAGTTTGGATTACTATGACTTGTGTTATCAGTGGTTCTCAGAGATTCCAGGATAATCTGGAAAACAAATTCCTATTAAAATTTACATGGATCATAGGATAGTCCCTTTTCTCCAGGCATACAAGAGTAGAAACATTTGCTGTCCATGATTTTCTGGCATGCAATATTCTTTATGGCATGCCTGGCAAGCAGAACTTGAGGCTCTGACTATCTCAAGCTTTCTGAAGCTCAAATCAACAACTTACTATTGAAAGTCTCAGTTGTCTAAAATTACACTATCAGAAGGAAATGTAGACTGGTATTAATTTCATAAAGGGCAAGCATAAGAAATATGAGCGATCAATACAAGCAACTGAAAGAATTAGTTAATTTAATTTGGAGGAAACATAAATTCTATAGGCAGATATATGTAAGGGGACAAAAATACTCCTCCTTAGGTAATTCTTAGGTCACTAGTAGTAAATGCTGAAAGTGTGTTGAAATACTTTAAAGTGTTTGACTTACTTCAGTGTTTGATCCTTTCTATTCAGTATGCATCAACTTATCTTACTGCTTGGAATTAATAGTATCATACAGTATATGTGGTTTTAGGATATAGACTATGCAACTTTTGCTCAAAGTGCTGTAAGGATAAACAGATACAAGCAACATGACCTTACATACATACAAGCCCAGCAATCAAAATCTTTTTTTATCTCTCTATGATATCTGTGGATGTCTACTCTTTTCCAAAACATTTCTCAAGTTGTGGGTGTTTCTTAAAATCACTTGAAATTATTTGAGTCTCTTCCTCTAAATTCTCTTAAGACAGAGAGAAAACGAGAGTCTAATTTATAATTCTGAAGACCAGAACCTAATTTATAACTCTAAAGTTCACTGGAGATTTTAAGATACAGCAGTCTCACCTCACTGGCTACTGAATGAAAGCTCCTTTCTTATTTTTTAGAAACAAACATTATATTACAGTCATGTTAGCCCAGCTGGGAAAGCCTAATGTAGCTTGAAATAAGTTTTGTTATGATGAAGTAGTGACTCTGAGTTGGAACGCCTGATCTTGCTGGCCATGGCTGTTTACAGAGCCTAGCACCATCATGGGAGAAGAAATTTGAAATAAAGGCATGCACTGTCAGGGATTATAAATACTGCTTCAGCAGCAGCCACAGGGTTTTGGTTTAATTTGTTAATGGTTCTGTTTTTGTCCAGCACTTTACCATTCTCCTGTATCGTTAACGTGAGCTTCTTTGGTTTCCATAGTGATACCCCCAGGGATATTCTCTTCTACTTGCTATTTGGCTTACTATTGTTGATCTCTGGTCTTATTCTGCATCATAAACCCATTTTCTGCTGAATATCACTGAAAGGTATTAGGGGATCTATTTGAAGAATTAGTTTGTCAGTCTTCTCTATTTCCCAAACCAGATAAAGCTTGAGCTTCTAAAATATAGCAATTCTTCTAGAGGCATCAAAATAAATCCTCAAGACTAGACAGTCTCAGATACTTTTCAAATTAGTGCTAAAAAAAGACATTCAGCCATATGTTGTTAAACCTCAAAAGCAAAACCAAGTCTTTCTGTAGTGATTGGCTAGACTTTTTGATTGATGATTACGGATGAGCTCATTATATAATTTAAAATGCTAATTTTCTTTTTTTTAAAGAATAGAATTAAACACATTTTTGAGACAAAAAAAAATACCACTAAGACCATTGTGGGAGACACTGTGGGGAAAGGCATAGGATGGAATGAAATGGAAGTTAAAGAGCCCAGATTCTAGTTCCCTGTTTTACTCAGAAGCTGCATGACCTTGGGCAAATCAATTCATGTCTTTGAGTAAATACTTCCTGAACATCATTTTAATGAGTGTTCTAGGTACATTGCATGCATTCTATAGGTACCGTTATTTTCCCTATTTTAGAATGAGGAAGCTGAAGCACAGAGTCTAAGTGCTGTATCTGCTGTCACACAGTTGATAGAAGGCTTAATTCTATCACTCAGCTTTCAAACAAGTTCAACACCAGAGTCCACTCTCTTAACCAGTATATGGTAATTTAATGGTATAACCCAGGTGTATACAAAAGTAGACTGAGCTAAAGTAAGTAACTCCCCAAAGGATACATAGGTAGTTGGTGGTATCTTTTAGACCTATACCTTGTATTTATTTCTCACATATACAATATAAGAACACAAGAATTTATATTTTTAATACTCAACTACACTTCGTTCTTTAAGAAAGAGAAACTAAAAGAGAGGAACCATATAATTTAATTCTTACAAAGAAAAATAAGTGGAAATATTATTTAAAGGGGAAGTTTAATCTTATTCTCAGTGTTTATTTTCAGTAATATATGATTGCTTATTTAGGGTAAAGAATGTTAAAAAAAATAAAATTTTCCTTGAAAGAATTAGTGTGAATTACTAAAGCGTGATTTACATGTTTATGGAGTGCGTCACATACTTCTTGCTTCCTCCTCCACAGTGTAACTGGACCCATGATCAAATTTTAATGATTTTTTAAATATTCTTCTCCCTTAACTACCTACTTGACTTTTTGAGTTTTTTCCTCAGAAATGGTGGATTTTCTGCAAGACAAAGGAGCAGAGATTCTGAAGGCCCCTGAGCAGACTTCCTGACCCTAAGATTCCCCTCCCCAACTACTTGCCCCAAATGCAAATTTCCCTTGTTAATTATAGCAGCCCCTGCCTCAAAGCACGTGACCCCCTCATTTAAAAGCTCGTGATCTCCATTAATTGGAGAGATGGATTCGAGGAAGCTTCTCTCATTCTTTTGACAAGATGTCTGTCCTATTAAAGATTCCTTTCTTCCTTGGCAATCTTTCTCTCAATAATTGGTTCTTTGCGTGATGAACAACTGGGCCTAGGCTGAAACCCCCTTGTGGTTTCAACAACAGCAATTCCATAGCTTGTCTTTTACTTTGGTCACTTTTGTTGAAACCAGCTTCGCCCAGCTGTGACCTCAGCATCTTGCCTCAGCTGAACCTTCTTTTTCTGTCCCAGGTTGTTTGTGATGCTTTAGTCTAGGACAAACATCTGCTGGAAGCTGCAAATATTTATATAATGTTTGGAAAAGGGGTACTGGGCCAGTGGGGGGCAAATGCTTACCTTGGCTGCAGTTACATCACCAAATAAGCTGTATTCATGAGATCTTTTGACTTGGTCTCTCCTTGCTGTGGAAACCCAAGCAAAAACATGAACTCAGAAGGTTCAGATGCTATATTTTTTGTTCATTCACCCTTATTTCTATCCATGTTGTGAAGGTACATAGTCTAACTATATTTTCAAAATTTACACATACCCTTTTATCCTTGAATGGATGTAACTCTGAAATTTTTTTCAAGTAACTGAAAGATACTATTATCAAAAGCTTCATAATTGTTTTATGCTGTGCTTTGGACTAAAATTTTAAAAAAATACACATATAGACATTCTTCAAAATATAGTTGATAAATTTTAAAATGAATGTAACTGTGTATCTATTATGTATACATGTAGTATACAATATAAAATATTATATACATGGAAAATAATGTTTTAGAGTTTGTTAAATCTGTACTTTTTAAATTATATTAAATAAGACATTAAGAGATACCATGAAATAGAAACCAGTACATGGATTTCATAAATACTTTTTCCTTTTTCAATGCAGAGCTGAGAAATATCTAGTCTATATTTCATTATAGCAACCCAAACAGACTAAGACAAGCATATAATTTGATCTTTCTGTACTTTTCTTTTCTCATATTTAAAATGGTGGCAATATACCTGATTCACAGTCTGTGAGCATTTATTAGAAATTCAATATTAGGAGCATATACCATAGTATTTAACACAGGGATAATAATATATCTAGCCCATAAGATGTGTGGAGATTACTTAGAAACTACATGTTAAGAGTTTATATGAATGCCTAGAATATATTGCTATGTTCCAGAAATGTTTTAAAAGTTTATACAGTTTTTGTTGTTGTTATTAGTAGTGATAATATGAGTATTAATAACTGTTACTGAAAGCTTGGCACTTGTCCTCGCATCAGAAGAATAAGAACAAGCGGTTTGAGGAGAAGGAAAGAAAAGTTTATTACTCTGCCAGCAAAGGAGGAAAAATCGTACACTCTCATCTCAAAATCCAAATTTCCTGTTCATATGCAGAAATACAGAGTTTTAAAGGGAGGTTCTTCTGTTCTATTAATAGGCTATTGTCCTTAAGGATTCTAATCATCCCATCTCTGCCAGAAGACAAAGTCTGTGACCTCTGCCCACCTGGGCCCACTTGAGAGGCTGGCACCAAACCTGGGATGGCTGAACTGTCTCTTGTAACACAAAGAACAAAAGACAATCCCCTACCCTTCCTGACCACCTGCCTGAGGCAAGGATGCAGGCCAGGCCACAGTTCCCAAAAAGAGTGGGGGAAGTTTTAGAGAGACAGAAAATACTACCGACCCCCTTTTTTTTCCTCAGGCCATTCCCTCTCTTACATATTCCCCACTTGGAATTTTATGCTTCCATATCTATGGGAGGAGGGGTGATTACTCTGTTACAACAGTAGTAAACTTGTACCATAATCAGTATATACTTCTCATAGTAGGATGCTTATTTTCAAAAACTTAAAATATGAAATATCTAAAATGTTGCTACTTAGAGATTTCTTCTACCACATTTCCTACTTCATTATTCTTAAGTTCTGCCTTCCATAAACTCCTAGGACATGGCCATAATTCTGCCAAGTTGGTAGCATGCTGGTCACCGAAGGCTCACGGAAGGAAGAGAAGGATCCCCTCTTACCTTTTTGCTGGGCTCCAAGCCTATCTGGATTTGATCCTTGCCCATGTCTCTTTTCCTTTATCTTCTTCCTTCTCTGCTTCACTATTTTCTTCTGTGAGTTCCCCATCAAGCTTTGGCACCTCTCTCTGTGATCTACGTGTGACCCATGTCTCTTCTCCCCTCTCCTTTATCCAAAATCCAATCTTCCCTCGGTGACAGTCTGGCAAGCCATGTTTCTAGTCGGCCATCTTGCAGCCTCCCCCTGACAGCATCACTTTCATCTTAACTTTTTTATTCGATTTTGCAAGGCTGTGTTTACCGTTATGATCATTCCTCCAAAGCAAAAGTCCACTGCAAGTCCAGGTGAGCTGTGATCAACATGGTCAATCTTGTGACATCACTGTTGAGAAACGTTTACTTTTTTTTTTTTTGGAAACAGTGTCTTGCTCTGTTGCCCGGGCTAGAGTGCCACAGCATCAACCTAGCTCACAGCAACCTCAAACTCCTGGGCTTAAGCAATCCTTCTGCCTCAGCCTCCCGAGTAGCTGGGACTACAGGCATGCGCCACCAT
>NW_012143523.1:2288520-2290803 GCF_000956105.1 Propithecus coquereli | reverse complement strand
CATAAATATAAATGCTTCTCTACAACTCTTATCCTTGAAGATACAGTTTCTCTTTGTTTTTATTTTGGGAATAGGAAGATCCTCCTTAAAGGAGCATTGTCAAATTCATGGTGTGGGACTCTGGCAGCCTGTCGTGATTAGTTGTGCTTCACTACCTTACTTCCACTAATTTAATGGTGTGTTTGAAGTGAAGTACACTTTCAAATTGGCAGGTGTCAGGCAGGTTCTAAAATAGCTCTCATTAGCTGCAGACAGCCTAAGCTGGTCAGCAGGTGTCCTTACCAGTGTCCATGATATTTCCACGTGCATTGGATTATTGTCGGGATATGGGGCTAAATCAAATTTAACATTGCAAATTTCAGCATCTCATTTTAAAGCACTTAATTGAAAAGGGTTCAGATCATAGCAATAAATATGCTATTGCTAATAATTTCCTCACAATATACTCATTAGTGTTCCAGGAATACAAATTCTATGAGACACCTTTGCTCTCCCACCAAATGGTAGAAATGACAGTCAATGTCTGAATAGAAAATCACATTTGGATTACAAAGGCAACCTGCCTGAGCTATTGAAGGTTTTATCATCTTTGGCAAAGGGGAATATGTCCAAGGAGTCAAGGTCAGAACTAAATTCAAGTACCTGAGGTACTAGTTATTTATTCTAAAGAGGTTTCTGGTTTTTGTACTGACTTTTTGTGTGACATGACAACTCATACAAAAGCGCCAAATGAATGAATTTGTGCATTTCTTCATGTAGGTCCTTGTAATTTTCCTTTATAGAATGTATCACAGGTTGATATTTTAAAAAAAGGGAGGAATTTGATTTAAAAAGACAAACTTTATTTTGGTTAGAATATTATGGTCGTGAATATGATAATATATATGTCATTTGGGTCTTCAAGAAAGGAATAAATTACATAGTGTTTCTCAGCAAAATATTTTGGGAAATTCTAAAATGGATTAAAATGACCAATGTAACTATAGGGAATTGTGTCTGTGATTAAAACTCAGTTTGTAGCTTTAAAAAAAAACTTCTAACATTTTCTTGATTTTCTTCCCAATCTGCTCAATACTATGCCATGATGTGAAGCAGATATTAAAATGTAAAGCTGAAATAGACTCCTTTCTCTCCTTTATTCCCTCTCCCTGACCCTCCCCACCCACTGCATGTCACTTTTAAGCTGCTTAGAAACCCACTGCTTTTTTCTTCATTAAATTATTCCTCAAGAAGAACTTTTTGGAGGTACACATAAGGTCTCTGTGTGAGCCAACAGGAGAGCTTTTAATTGGCTTTCAAGAATTGCAATAAATAGCCTTTAAGGTATTTCAAACACTAAGGGAAAATGCTAAAGACATTTAGAAAAAGCTTTGAATTTAGAGTCAGACTTGAATTTCTTAGCTAGATGAAATCACTGGTAAGTATTTTGTTGCAAAGAAAGAACCCATATATTGCATAAACAAAGTACTGCCTTTTCTTTCCAGATGTAAATGGACAGCTGTCAAGTAATGTTATGAAAGCAAAACCCAGCATAGAAATTGTGTTCAGTTTCTCTTTGAATAAATATAACATGGGTATTCTTATTTCCATTTTTCTTTGTTATACTTTCTCCATTTGTGGATAATTTTGGTGTTTTACTTAATTTTAACATCTCAAACATAGTTGATTTGCAATAGGGACATTATCACTTTCCCCCAGGAATAGATGTTCTTAACGATGGTGCTGCAGATGTTTCCAATAAACAGATGGAAACCTTGTTCAGCTTGCAAATAGAACGATGTCCTTATAGTCCCTTTCCCCCATTCCAGTAATAAAGCTTGTTCTCAGACATATACTGTGTTTACGTCACCACGTATGTGATTTTATATGCACACATACACACACACACACACACACACACATACATATATAAAACCAGCTTATTACATTACTACTTTAGATGTAGTGTTTCTACAACTTGAATATGTGAGCAGCTCCTTCCAGCCTTAATTCCAGGAGGCTTAATTTCATAGACTCCTTGTAGAGGCCTGCCAGTCAATGCCTCTGCTGCTTACTTATCAGATATGAGCATAGGCCTTACTTTTTGAGAACCCACAGACTGCTGTTTTCTTTCTGGTGTGGGTGATTTTCACTTACCTTTATCACCATTCTCTAAACATGGCCTACCTTCCCAGAAGTTTCTCAGACCTTCTTAAAATCAAATGCAGAGAAAACTTTTTCTCTACTCTGGCTGCATTTTTTAGCCCCTGACTATGAACCTGAAACAACTTTGCAGGTGGCCGG
>NW_012143523.1:2287067-2288470 GCF_000956105.1 Propithecus coquereli | reverse complement strand
TATTTAAACTTTCTAGTGAAATTTTCTATTTTCCCTGTTTATTGTATTTAATATGCTCATTATAGTTAAAGTCCTTTTCTCTAATATATTGTTTATTTTTCACTTTTTCTATTTATTGCAAATCATGTACCTCTGAGTTTTTACCTGCATATTATGTTTTATTGTATATTTACGATTGGGTACAAAATAAGTATAGAGGCACCAACCAATGTTATCTTCTTCTCTAGGCAAGTCAGGAGATTTTAATTACTCCAATCTGAGCAAAAAATGAATTAAAACACCATTAAATTGCAAATTCTGTAAGCCTCAATTCATGTATACTTTTCCTCTGTTATAATTGATATCCTTCAAGGATATAAAGGATTCTAGTTGAGTTTGAACTCAACTACATGGAAAGAAATGCCTGGAGAGATTTTAAGACCAGAGGTGAGGAAAACCACAGACCATTTGTGTTTGCTCTATTTGGCCTTACTCAAAGGAAAAGTAAACTTTCTCATATCTTCACGACAGGAGGTAGTTTTACAGCTTGGAGCAGGAAACCCACCTAAGTTAGGCTCCTCCTTCCTACAGACAATAGAGACAGTGGCACCACCCTTTTTTGATGATTACATTTCAATGGATGGCTGTCAGTTTCTTGAGAAAAACAGTCCTCATTTTAAAACTGGCAAGTCCTTTTAAAAAGATTTATATCTCAAAGTATCAGAGAAAATATTTGCAATTAAAAGTTTTATAAAGTACGTATTCTGAGGAAAGAGATATGAGGGGCATAGAGGCAGGAAGCAGCCTACCTAAAATTTGGTAAAGCTGAGGAAAATAAGGTTATCTTGTCTACTATTCTTGTCAAACTTGGATATTATGTCATTCTAGCCATAAATAATTTCTTTTGTTCCTTCATAGTATTTATCATTAATACTAAATATTTTTCTATCATATATTTTTAGCACCTTTTGTTTAACAATTCTTTACTGTTAGATCATTTGCTTGTTTCCTTTCTTTTGTTTTTTTTTTTTACCTAAAAAATACAGTCCTATGTTTAAATTGAACTTCTTATGTTGCTGACATGCACTTCTTAGAGAATTAACCTCTATATATAGTCTTGCTTGATGTATATTTCCAAAAGTTGAATCCATACAAAATGATACCCCATCTAAGTTTATGTTTGACTAAATAGAGTAGAAATTTATTGAAAAGAATTCCATCCAAAAGCTTTTAGAAAACTATGGTTTCTTCATCTAGAATAAAGTGATGAATTGTTCCAAATGGATTCCTCTCATGGATTCGAATAGGGACAATAAAAGAATAGTCACGCTTAATTTTGGTGAACTATTCTAGACTCAAAAGTTAAGGAAGACATTTTAAGCTATGTGATAAATCCTAAAGATGCATAAAGAGGAAAAGAATAT
>NW_012143523.1:2281042-2281842 GCF_000956105.1 Propithecus coquereli | reverse complement strand
ACTTTAAAAATGTTAAAATCAAAAAATATCAACATTAAATATTAAATAGCAAAAAACTTAAAATGTTAGCTTTATGAATACAGAATAATATATCCGTCTTATTGATGACAACATAAAAAGACCTGCCAAGTAAATGACAGCTGAAGATTTTCTTAGGAGTTTATCTAGCCTGCTTAAAATTACTAACAAACTTTATTATAGCACAAAGAATGATTTACCAGGCCTCAAAAATAGCAATTTGTGCTTCATGGGGCCTTTAGAATTCTAACACCAGGATTAGATTAAATTGTTAGGGAAAGCTGTACAAGGTACCTCAGTGACTACTAAATAACTGGTAAATTTTATTACAGATACCTTAAGGGAAATAGACAGGAATTTAAGGGCTGATAATAGAAAACATACAAAATCAAACAGTCCTGGAGTATTTGCTTGAGGCTCAAGAAAAATAATGGGCTTTAATCAATCAAACTTGCTCTGTCTTCATAGTTCAAGACAAGCTTATTGAAAACAATATAAATACAACCCAGGCTGCAGTAAACTCCTTACGGGTTATCCCAGTCATGTATATTGGAGTGACTTAAAGATCAACCATATATCAGTTCTAGGAGTCTCTTTATTTTATTTGAATGGACTAAATCCACAGTAACTGTAATTTTCAGATCATCATTGATACCTGAACTAAAGAAAGGAAAAACATGCCAAGTGATAATTACCAAAAAGCGGTCCTTTGAGGGATCCATACAGTTATTTAATTCTTGCTTAGTTGGCTTCAATCTGATGAATTCACAGTCTGGGATATT
>NW_012143523.1:2276680-2280992 GCF_000956105.1 Propithecus coquereli | reverse complement strand
TATCTATACTGTTTCATTTTCAACCAAAATTTATAAGCCAAGCAAAGAAACAGGAAAGAACAGCCAATACATGGGAAAAAAGAATCTATAGATCAAATTGGGAAGCATTGGCATTTTAACAATATTGAGTCTTTGAATCCATGAACACAAATTATTTCTTCATTTATTTAGACCTGCTTTAATAACTTACATTCATGTTTTGTAGTTTTCTGCATGCAGATCCATATTTTGTTATATTTATATCCAAAAATTTTATTTTTTGTTGTTAAAAATTGTATTGTTGGACAATTAAATTGCTTTCTACATAATCATGCCATCTGTAAAGAAAGATATATTTTTCATATTACCAATCTGTATACATTTTCCACTTTCTTCTTCTATTGTTGAAAAAAATAGATCTTCCAGTTCTGTTGAATAGAAATGGTAAGAGAAGAAAGATATCCTTAGAGTTTAGAGAGGGCAAAACATCTGGTATCGCATCACTGGTATTATGTTAGCTGCCCTTTTTTGAAGTTGTGAAGTTAAGGAAGTTCCTCTTTATTCCTAGTTTCTTTATCATGAATTGAAGTTGTCAATGCTTTTCTGCATCAGTTGATGTGATCATATGATTTTTCTTTTTAGCCTATTGCTATGCTGGATTATATTAATTAATTTAAAAATATTGAACCATCCTTGTATACTTAGAATAAATTAATTCATTTTTAAGAATTCAAAACAAACTTCACATTCTCACATTTATACCTGTTAATATTATTTAAAGCCTAAATATCCAAAATACCGCATTTCTTCATACATTTTTTGCTCTCTAGTGTATATCATGTTTCATACAGGTTCAACTTCATGCATATGTCTTCTATATTCTGCTAAGTTATACTGCGTAGGGTAGAGGCTAAGAAAAACTAGAATGCCCAGAAAATTCTGCTTTGCAATGATGTCAATTAACAGAATTTTTTTACTTTCTGTCATTTATTAGATGTATGAAGTTAGACAGAAATGTTATCCCTCTAAACTCCAAAACATGGGAAAATGTATCTGATAAATATTAAGGATTCTATCAGTAGTATTTATTGGTATTAATTGTATATATAAAACAGTTTCTAATTTTCTAATACTTCTTGAACATAACCACCTTCCTCATTTTTTATTTTGCTTTAACAGCAATGATATCTGAATAAGACAATAATACTTTGAAGTCACAATGCATCCTCTAGGCAATTCCTTTGATCTCTCAATAAAGGAAATACGATTAATTTTACAAGATGTATTCCTTATGAATCCTTATAAACCTTGAATCTCTGGTTTCCTATTTAATGTTTATTGGTTTGTTTTTCTAAACCATCTGTTTGGTAGGCTATACCTAAGATTGAAGTTAAATGCTTCGATCTAATGAGTTCAACATTTTCTTTTATAGCAGGAAGTTTTACATGTCTAGATTTTGAGTTTTCCAACATTGGTTGTTTACATTTTGCTGAACCTGTTACAATGAATCAGGGAGAGAACACTGTAAAGATATTTTTGATATTGATGACATGTGTAATATACAAGAGGAATTCTCTCAGATGTTAGGCAAGAAATTAGTAGCAGGTTTTTCTCTTTTGAACATTCCAATCATTCTTGCTTAAGAATCATTGTTATTTTCAGTGATGTAATAATGTTCAAGGGATCATTAAAATTAGCTGCCAAGGGTGACCGAGGATTCTCACGTTTGGCCTTTATTACCTTTCCTCTTCCCTGACCCTTGAGAAATTATATCATGTAGTTTAATGAGTGCTGTTTTACAACTGATTATCATCACCTTAATAAAATTGCCCTTTACTTCAGACTCATACTTTAAAAATTAACTAGATTTTTGGGTTTTGTACTCCATATTTTCAAGTTTCAGAGAATGCTCTTTGTTTTGTTTCAATGTACATAATTGTTTACATCAAGAAAATTATTAAGATAACAATGGAATGGAATAAGATAATATCCCCATGTGTATGTAACTGTTTAAGGTATTTTGAAGAAGAAACGCACACTTACACATTTACATTATATACTGCCGTGGAGTTGGAGCGGGGAGGGAAAGAGAGAGAGAGAGAGATACTTGATACCTTCATATCCATTCCATGCTGAAATAATTTCCTTATTCCTTCACATTTTTGAGAGAAGAAACATACTCTAAGAATAGGAAAAAAACTCTGTTTCTACCTTCAGTATGAGTTCCTTGTGACTAGGTTTTTCTAGGATGTAATGTGTGAAATATTTAAGATTTGAAGTTTAAAATGTTTTTATTTAATCTGCCACTGTTTTAAGCATAGGCGAAGCATTGAAACCATTTGAATGAAATTGTCTGTGTCTAGTGCACTATTTCTTTACTATAAAAGTCCCATTTTTGTTCATTAGTATGTCCAGCCTGTCACTAGGATGCACTTCGTATCTGTGAAATGTCATTTCTTGTAAATTTTGGCTTCTCTGCCAGAGGAGAAATTACTATTTTCTTGTCCACAGGCTAGATGCTATTTTGATATATTTTAATGTAAATGTCCCTTATCTACTCCTATATATTTGAAAATCAGAAATTACAAAAGAAAGCTTCTTCCAATATCCCACTCCATCACACTCCTATTCCTCAGCTACCTGGTACTCCCTTATCTGCCAAAAGTTAGCCTTTAAAACTGAATTCCAGTTTCAACCAGCTCATTCACACTGCATTCTCTCATTGTCTGTTTGGCTTGTTTATTCTTACGAATTGGTAAAATCTGAATTTGTACCATAATGGCTTAACATTTTCTCCATCTACTCCATTAACCTTTCCCTTCTCTTATCCTATTTGTCCTCTTGGAGATAAATCCAGCACTTGAACATTTTCAGAATTTTCTAAGTCTCGTGTCCCAATTTTTCTCTGAAGGATGGCTACAACCTCTGTATTCCACCAATAATTATAGATCCACATATATGCTTAAAGTCTCACCTTCGGTGCTTAAATCATACCTGTGCAATTTGTAGGGAAGGATGCTGGGAGGTTTGGATAGTTGTGCATACCTAGATCCATTTTCATGGTTAGGAATAAGGAGCAGTCAGAAAATATATAAGAAACTACTACAATAACATGGTCACATAGCTAGACAAATAGTAGGGACAAGGAAACTTTTATAGGACCGTACAATTTTCTGTGATGTTATTCTTCAGCATTTTAATTTTCTTTAGGTGTAAAGAATTCTGCTAATCATAATCCTTGGTTATTGACACATTCCCATCATTTTCCCTTGGAAATATTTTATTGTTGATTTTTTCCTTTCCTTTATTTTATTTTTTTCACATTGTGTTGGGAGTGCCCAAGACCATCCTTATGTTTGATGATTCATTAGGAAGTCACAGGATTTAGCACATAGATGTACTCTTGACTGACTTGCAAAAGGGTGCAAAACAAAATCAGCAAAGGGAAAAGGCACATGGAGTGAACTCCAGAAGAAACCAGGTGTGAGCTTCGAAGAATCCTCTCCTGTGGAATCATATAGAACATGTTTAATTCAGCCAGCTTCAGATTGTGACAATATGTGTGATATGTTGTCTACGAGGGAAGGTCTTTAGAGACTCAGTGCGCAGTGTTTTTATTGGGAGCTTGTCTGGTAGGCACCCTCTGCCTAGCATGTTCTAAAATCCAGATTCTGAGAAGTAAAGCGAGTGTTTAGCATAAACCACATTGTTTGTACAGCCCAGACATAGTGAGCCACTCTTATCATGTAGGGAAAATTTTATATTAGTGCAGGGAATTATTTACAATTGATGTTCCCAAAATGTAACAGAGGAAATTTCATCAGATTTTTTTGTGTGTGTAACAAGCAAATAAACAATCAAAAATCTACCAATGTTTCAGAAAATAGAGTATGTTGTTCTGAAACACACAAGGGCTTGATGTAAAATTGACTTGATCTTGACTCCAAGGTTCTTCATTCCTCCCGTTGTGAAAATGAACAAATTACCACCCACACTGCTTTGAGTCCAAGTTTCATTATGTAAAATACAAAATAAAATTCATAGCTTATTAGCTTTTGAGAAAATTAAATGAAAATAAACTCAAGTGATGGCACTTCATACATGGTGCAAAAGGGAAATGTAAGTTTCCCTTTCTTTTATTGGTATCTTCTACTTTGTTTTACTTCATTGTACTATTCTGGAAAATTTCTTACCTAATTCTATTTTATAGTCAGGGACACATGAGAGATAAAAAAATAAAATGAAAAATAGGAAATAGAATCAAATAGCATTGCTTTAAGAAATGAATTTTGGAAAATGTATTTTAAAGACTTATTCAATTTTACAAAATATT
>NW_012143523.1:2275400-2276630 GCF_000956105.1 Propithecus coquereli | reverse complement strand
AAAAAAAAAAAAAAAAAAAGACTGTATCCCTGTAGAAGCTAAAATGTTTACTCTCCGGCCTTATAAAGAAAATGACTGCTAATCCCTTCTTTAGAAAAATAAAATTGGCTCTTATATAATGAAGGTGAAGACAACCTTAAAAGATAAGGAGAAACACTATTTTATAGTGTTCTAGTGTCGTAAGTATCAAAAGGAAAAATAGAGAGTTTTGGTGTATGATGTTCAAAGCCAGGGTAACAACGCAAGTGGCACAAGACCAGAAAGTCAGCTGGGCAGCATGCACCTATAGTCCCAGCTACTCAGGAGGCTGAGGAGGGAAGATCCTTTGACCCCAGGAGTTTTACTCTAGCCTGGACGACATAGAGAAAAAAAAATCAGAAATGCCAAAGAGAAAAGATGCTACCAGAGGTAATACTAAACAAAAATTGCAATATATGTGGCATAACTGGGGTAGCTGCTGGAAAAAAAAAATATGTCTAAAGGCCTTTCAGACAGTAAAGGTAAAGATAGCTTTACCCTGTGTTTGGAAAACCTTATAAAAGGCTTGAATTTTAAAATAAATATAATAATTGGAGGGAGAAAACATTATGTCTCTAAGATCAAATTATGATCATATTTTCATCTTGATCTTGGTAAGCATAGGAGCAGCGTCAGCCTGAGAAGTGGAAGATTTCTGGAAAGAGGGAAGAACTAAACCTAGATTACATTAGCCATTCTGCCATGTCTAGAGAGGCAGATCAAAGAAGTCTCACTTCATTTTCAAAATCAAAGCAAATTCTCAAAACATTAAAGATGAAAAGTTAAGTGACGTATGAATTCTGTGTTACTATGTCTTAATATATCACATCTTAATTAAAAAAAGAGATAAAACAAGATTATCACTAGTTTTATAGCACCTGGAAGAATCAGCAAAGCACATATTAAAATGCATTGCACCGGATGTGTCCAAGGCCAGTAAGTAAGGGAAGTGAGGTGTAGTGAGACGAACACTATCTTGATAACAGACAAGCTTGAAAAATAATCACTGAGCTATCAAAAGTCGTATACCATCGATGGAGGGGGTAGACAGTGTGTCTTAAGTGCAAACAATTAGGAGTGTGTTGTCTGTAGAAAATTTAAAAAGAGTAATAAAAGCCATTAAATTTAGACTGCTTTTTATTATCTCCAAGTGCCAATACATCAAAAACCACATGTCAGTGATAAAATACTCCTCCCAGAAATATCTCTCCT
>NW_012143523.1:2261185-2262685 GCF_000956105.1 Propithecus coquereli | reverse complement strand
ATAATTACCAAAAAGCGGTCCTTTGAGGGATCCATACAGTTATTTAATTCTTGCTTAGTTGGCTTCAATCTGATGAATTCACAGTCTGGGATATTTGGCTGGAGGCCTCTTTTGATAATATTTCAGAATTCTTCCATCCAAGTTTTTTCTTTAACCTATTTAGCAGCATGAAATCCAAAAGTGTCCGTCCTAGAAATAATTACAGTTTTGATCTCTGCACGAGCTTTCTATTTTTATTTTTCTTCTATTGTGGATATATTTTCTTTTATTTAATTAGTTTGTTTGAAAGTTGCTATTATACGGGTACCTGGGATGCTTATTAAAGTTGGAGAATTCATGGGGTTGCTGGGCTGTGCTTGATATTGAACAGCAAATCACCAAAAATAAACCCAAAAGAAGAAGAAAAATAATTTTTAACAAGGTAGGTTACTCCTGTTAGTTACATAAAGAAGAAAAATAATTAAATACAAATTATATATATGTATATATATACACACACTCACATACACACACACTGACATATATACATACACACACATATATGTATGTATGCATGTACTGACCTTGTCCCTACTGGTCTGTACTTTGCCTTCTTTTTAAGCGAGTTATTGGGAACAGTGTATCTAGTAGTCAGCCTTGAAGATGGCCCCCAATGTTCTCTCCTTCCTGATAGTCACACCATTTGCATTCCCCTATTGTACCAATAGCATAAGGCAGAAGTAAGGGCATTATTTCTAAGATTAGCTTATTTTTTAAAATATTGCCAGTCTCATTGTAGGCATGTTCTCACTTTATGTCTCTTTTGCTCTTGCTATGGGATCACTTGCTCTGGGAGAGGCCCATGTGGGAAGAATTGAAGCCTCCCGCTAACAGCCATGAGTGAACTTGGAAGGAGAACATCCAGCCCTGTCATCTCTTTAAAGACTGCTGCTCTGGCCAATAGCTTTTCTGCAACTTCATGAGAGACCCTGAGCCAAAACAGCCAGCTAAGCTGCTCCCAGATACCTGCAAAATATGAAATACTAAAAATACAAAAAACAAAAGACAGTGGATGATTAAACCCTCAAGGCCTTGCACCATGTACTTTCTAAACAAGTTACCATAAAGACAGAGAAGCATAAACATGCATCCTCGAGGGCCTGAGTGGTATAAATATGTCCCCTGACACAAGGAATTTCCTTTGCTTGTCCATCTTATGCTTTAAAACACATGGGGAACATTTATTCTACTTAATTATGTACAATGTTTTGATATAACAAACATGAATTACTTAGCAGTTAAACTATATGGTTTTTCTCCCCCAAAATACAATTTAAAGGTATATTTAGGAAACTGGACGATGTTTATCCTTTTGCTTAGAAAAACTTTATCCTTTTGCATCTTAGAGTCAACTTGGCAGATGGTGTACATAGATAGAAATTTTACAGTATAAAACCTTGTGAAGGCCAGGCACGGTGGCTCACGCCTGTAATCCTAGCACTCTGGGAGGCCGAGGTGGGC
>NW_012143523.1:2255707-2257655 GCF_000956105.1 Propithecus coquereli | reverse complement strand
CATAGACCTAACAAAGACCAAGAAAGCCTTAAAGTCCAGGAAGGTATAGCCTGGTAGTTTTATGGCTGAAATTCCTCCTTCTAAAAACAAAATGGTAGTATAAAATTATTTTTCACATGTGCAGAATAAGTTCCAACAAAATAGGCATATTGCAAATTAATTTCACTAAACATAATATTGTAAATATACCATATATCCAGCTATTATATAATTGACAGTTATGCATATGGATAATAGTATTGGAGTAAGGAAACCCCCTTACAACAATGGGCAGAGAATTACAAACTCTTTCAAAGAACTATTCAGCCTGAATAATTTAATCTTTCTATAAATTAAATGGGCACTTATCTAATACATTTTTAATATTCCACCAACTCAGAAAGCATGCTAATTTTTTCTTTGATTGACTAAATGAATTCATGTATTATACAGTGTAATGACTGACACCATCCTGCCCTGTTGTAATACAGACGTAAAGCGTTTGCTTGTAAAATAGTTTTCAGTATGGACTGAAAAATTTTCTTTACAGTGTATTATTTTCATATGTTTTTCTAATTGAGTTCTTAATCATAGCTTCTAATTTCTTACTTCCCTCTTCTGCATCATGTTTCTTTCTGTGTTAGTGAATATTCTATTAACTGTTTCAAAAATGATTGTTCAGTTAACAACTTTCTTGGGCCTTGCATGACTAAAAAAAAATCACTTTTATTAGTTTCTCACACATGATTTTGTGTAATTCTTTTTGTGAAGCCACGTGGAAAATGTACGCAGCATGAAAATGCAATGCTACACATTTTCAGATAGAACCACTATACTGATCAAGAAAGAGAATAGTCTGAACATCTTATTACCTCCCTCCTGCTTTTCTTCTAGTTACAGCACTACTGAGGGAAGTCGTTTCCCTGAATTGTAACGCTATATGTTAGTTTTTAAAATTTATATAAATAAAATTATAAATGTGCTAGTTGTGCCTGGCTTTTCTTAGTCAGCATATTTAAAATTTATCCATATTGTTTCATGAGTACTTGTAATCTGTCATTCTCAATGTTGAATAACAGTTCTTTACATGAGCATGCTACAATTACTTTATCCATTTTAATCTAGGACATTTGTCTATGATGCCATTTTGAAGCTTTCACAGCATTATAAAAATTTCCATAAACATCTTATGGTACACATTTTATTGGGAATATCGTTTGGAATAAAATCACTCACAATAGAATATGGTTTTGTTCAGCTTTAGTAGATGTTGGCAAACAGATTCCCAAGGTGGTTTCAACATTTTACACCCCCATCATTAACAAAAGGGTGTTCTCATTGCACCAAATGTTGGTCACACTTGGGATACTCAGTCTTCTTAAATGTAGCCAGTCTTTGGCATTTGAGGTGATATTGCATCAAGGCATTCATTTGACCTTATTAATAAGAAATAATACTCAACATCTTTTCATATGCTTATTGGCTACTTTGATAGACTATTGTGAGGTGTCTCTTGAAGAATTTTGTCTTTTTCATTATAAATAGATTGTGTGTCTTTTTCTTTTTTATTTGTAGGACTTCCTCATATTCTAAATGTCCTAGAATATTCTAAACATTGCAAACATTGCTTTGTTGTCTTCTTTAATTCGGTGAGATAAATTTTAAAAAATGCTTAAGTCAATTTAATGCTCACTGATTTTTATAAATGCTGTTTGTGTGTAGGTGTGAGTGTGGGTGTAGGGGTGTTTTTCACTTCTGGATGCTTTGGAATATTGCTTTATCTTTGATGTTGTAAAACTTTTCTCTGTAGTTTTATTTTTATTAACATGGCTTTGCATTTAGTGGACCCTTCTGATTTGGAAACTTCTAATAGTTTTAAATTCTGGACAATGCTCCTTCATTATGACCACTTGCCAATAGTTCCATTGTGGTGCACATAGTAATAGTAATCTTGGTTAAATTAGTTTGG
>NW_012143523.1:2242890-2245942 GCF_000956105.1 Propithecus coquereli | reverse complement strand
GGGGTGGTAGGTGGGAGGGTGGAAAGTAAGACAATCCTCATTAAGACGGTAACATTTGAATATAGATAGATGTGCGAGTGTTAGTCATGAAACTACATGGGAAACATAAATTGTTAAAGACAAAGGCAACAAACAACACAAAATGCCTAAAATAGGACATATTATGGTCATGGTAAATCAAGGTCTCCAGTGTTTTTGGTGTTTATTTTCTTTTCATGATTAAAAAAAAAATAGTATAGAGTGAAAGAGAAAATGAGAAAGACAATGCAACACAGATGATATGGGGCTGTCTAGCCATTGTGATAATTTTTATTCTGATTCTAAAATGGAGGGCCATTGCAGTGTTTTGAGGAACAGAATTTCAACACTTGACCTGGATTTTCAAAGATCCCTCTGGCTGCTATGTGTGTATGTGTATGTTGGCGAGTGTAAAGATGGAAGCTGGCAAACTGGCTAAGAAACTAGTGATGAAAAGTCAAATGTTGAAGGAAAAGCCAACATGAGTTTCTCATACATTAGATATGGGATGGAAAAGAAAGAGGAAAACAAAAATGATCCTAAGGTTTTTGATGGAAGTGAGAGAACTTGAGCCTCAATTCTGACCAAGGGAGGCAATATGGGGCTGCATGACCCAGCCTGATTAACTGTAGAAGAACAACAAAGATGAATGACCTCTTAGCCAGCCTTTGCAATGTAGCCCATACCCGTACAAGGAGGGGGCCAAATTGTCTGTCTCTTAAGGAATGTTTTCCAAGACCACTAAAACAAGATGGTACCACTAGTTAATAAGGACCTTGGCCACACAAAACCAGACCTATCAAGATGTAACCACATCAAGCTGTTAACCAAAAGTTCGGTACGTGTCTCTGCTGCTGAATCAAAGAGAATGAAGAACGAGAACAAGTGGTTTGAGGAAAAAGGAAAGAGAAGTTTATTAATTTGCTGGCAAATGAGGAGAGTAGAGGACTAGTGTCTCAAAGACTACCACCCTCCCTTTAATCAGAAATACTGGGTTTTTTAAAAGTGGGTTTAGGCAGTAGGGCTCAGGCCTGCTTGACCAGTGTCAAACGTTGTGGCTTTGGGCTATTGTTGTTTAACTGTAATTGGTGTTTTTGGTCTTGGGTCTTCAGCCACCGTCACCTTATCTCCAGTAACTACGACCTTGTAGTCCTTGTCCTTGTCTGGACAACTCTGTTTTAAGTTAATAAAGAACAAACATCAAAGAATACTTTTCTGCCCCTTTGATCACTGGCCTTGGGATGGAATGCAAGTTTTAATTCCCAGAAAGGGTGGGAGTATTTGAGAGACAACTTATAAAGCACTCCATTGGCCTTTATCCAACCTTTATCTCTGTTACAAAGCCAAAAGGGACCTCTACCCTGACCTTACCCTGTCATTTCCCTCATTATAATCTCATTTTAGTGCTACGGATCACACCCAGGGGTGGAGATTTAACATGCTACTAAGATATGCAACATATGAGGAAGCATGTAATAGAACTATGTAGGTACAATAAAAATCTCCACCTCCACATACTAACATGTTACTCTTTTCCTGTGCAAGCCTCTTTAAAACTCTCCCAGAACTCCCCTTGAAGAGGCAACCTGAGGGTTTTTTGTTTGTGCTGCTTCTTTTATGTTCAAACATAAACCCCAATAAAGTCTTGCCTATGACTCCCATTTGGTCTCTTGTTAGTTTCTATTACATGGAGAGCCCAAGGATCTGCACCGGTAACAGAAGCAAATAAAAGGCTGAGATGTCATTGGATGAATTGAGAAGACTGAGGGTAGAGAACAATGTGAAGGGAGAGTTAAGAGTTAAATTTTAAATGAGTTACATTTGAGTTATATAATGTGTCTTAGATACCTAAGTGGAAAATCAAGTAGGTAGTTTAATGTATGACTTTAAAGCTTGGGAGGGAGCTCAGATATATACTTAAGTAGTTTTCAGCACGCCGATGGTTTTTTACTGTATGATAATAAAATATGTCAACAGGAGAGTGCGGGAAAGATGGCAAGATCCCAAGTGCTAAGCTGTGGGTTATATAACTTAAGATGTTAGAGAGAAGTGCAGGAACAGGAAAAGGATACTGGTCATAACCTGTGAAGTAGGTGGGAAACCAAAAAAGACTGCTGACTCATGCGGGGGTAAGAGGAAACTTCCCCTTTCCCCTGAAAGTTTGCTGAAAGATCAACTGACAATTAAGTCAGATTAATAAGAGGAAGAGGTTTATTTACCTTACACACAGGGAGAATCACAGAGTGATTACTCAATATCCCAGTGGGGTCTAAATATTTTTATATACTCCTTTTAGAGGGGTGGGGGAGATGAGGAATATAGGTAATTCTGTTTAGGGGCAATAAATGGTTGCTAGGGAGGATGAATGGATGGGGGAAACAGATTGACTTGTAAATGATTCTCTTTGCAAATTAAATTAACCTTGAGAGACAAGTATTATGTTTAAAATGATTTGGGCCAGATCTGGTTGCATTCTTGATCTTTTTTCCCCCACAATAATGAAATAATAGGGAAGGGAAGGGAAGTCCATTACTCTTTTTATGGGTCCATCTGGTTATGCAGATAGAGGGAAAGCCCCTTCCAAGGGCCTGTTGATCTCTAAGGAAGGGCCTTTAATTCAAAATACTCTTATATCAAGGAGTCATATTTTGGGGTGAGATTTCCTGAGCTGCTTCACCTGCATGCCAAAGAAAGAAAGAATATCAAGGCCAAGTGAGTGATCAATTAAGTCAGATGGTACTGATAGGCCAAATAAACTCGATCTGTGCAGATTTTAAAAAAAGTACAAACAACCAAAAAATTGACCACCAAATGCTTCAACCAAAATTACATGTGGAAAAGAAATATGGAAAAAAACAAAGTTGATTTTATAATATGTGGATTATTTTTCCTTATTTTTCTTACTAAATGTTCTTCATTATTCCTATAATAAGTTTGACAAAAAGAATGTACGTTTACTTTCTCCAATGGGCTCCAAGTAAAAATTCCCATTGTGACAGATGTATCCCTGTTAGCACTTTTATAAAACTGCTTG
>NW_012143523.1:2242297-2242840 GCF_000956105.1 Propithecus coquereli | reverse complement strand
AGGCTTATTACAGACATGTCAAATTAGAGCAAAACCCCAAAGCCATTAGCCAGGAATGTGAACTACCAATGTATCAAGCAACTTTGCACAAACATGTTTCTGTGAGGCACAAATGGGTTGGCTGAAAAACACTCTGGATTGCATTACAATTCTGAATTTATTTTTCCGCTTTGCCTAGTTTAAATAATTTTAAGGTACCTCAAAACTCCCTGAGGTTGAAAACGTACTTATAATTATTATTATTATCCTATTTCCACTTAGAAAGAAAAAGAAAGGTCATTCACATAATAATGAGAGCTATGACAAGGAGGGATGGTCAGGTATATGTCTATGATATAGCGGAAGATGTTCCTTGTAAAATGGAAACTGGATAGCACTCCTTATGTTTCAGTGAAGCAAACTTCTATTAGCATAATCAATTTCCAAACTGTTAAATACAAATATCAAAAATACAGTTTTGATAGGCCATGAGAAAGACCAGGGCTGACACACAGAAAGACTGAGAACATAGCTTTAGAAAGAGAGGAATTCTTTTCATGGACA
>NW_012143523.1:2232535-2234897 GCF_000956105.1 Propithecus coquereli | reverse complement strand
CAGTCACCTTAATATCTACCTATCAGCAGTTTTATTATCTCTTCCTCCTGGAAGCCTCCCTCACAGGTCCAAAGCCACAGAAGCCCTTCCTTCTCCAGTAATCATCCTAGGTGGCAGCATTTCCTCTTACACTCTCAAAATACAAAGGATCTGAATGTATTTGCTTTTTACCAGAATATTGGGCTACTCAACCACTCTCCTAAAGGAAAATACCATCTTTGTCTCCAGATGACCCTAAAGCAGTGGCTACTTTTAATAAAACTAGAGTAATTTACTTTTCTAAAAGAAATAGCACAGGTGATTATAATGGTAGTTTCTTTCACTTATCTCATTAGGAAAATGGAGAGAAAAAAAACAAAACAAAACAAAACACTGCTGCCAAAAGTAATACAGATTGACTTACAGAAGGGACTTTCTTCTATGAGTACATCTGATTCTACTCATTTCATGCAGTCTCCATAGCATGACAAAAGAAATATATTTTTCTTGTTCAACTTTTCATCTTGAGAAATGAGTACTCTGCCTCGAACATTGAAGGAGCTCAATAAGTGTCTGTTAAGTGGGTGACTGAATCTATAAACATGCTACGTCTGGCATGCTAAACCCATTCGTAAGAAGGAGGCTTGTCGACATACCCAATTTCAGATGTAGATCATATAATTCTTGTTGGGGATCCCATCCAAACCAGGAAAGAGCATTGCTGTTTCTGACGGTGGAGTTCTGGCATCAGAAATACTTTGGTGTGCCACTCCAGACTGTCCTTAAGTGAAATGAACTTTGCAAGTAAGCAGGTTTGGATTGTGCTGGCAGAGCTGTACAGGGAAAAATTACACAGACCATTACCAACCAATTCCAGGTGCATGCTGAAGTTGTTTTAGTCTCTTTCTTTCCTAAGCATCAGCACACAATAGAAGCAATATTACCCAATTTAAGAATCTCGACCAACAAGTGTATGTCAGCTTGTCTCTCAAATACCTTTGAGAAACTCAGAACTACTTTTTCTCATCTCTACATAGGAATAATATAATTTGGAATGTACGTGTAAATAGTCTTAGAACCTAGACATTGAGGATAAACATACATTTGTAAGTGATAATTTTTCAGTGATACAAATGTATTTATTATTTCAAGATTGTGATGAAATCTATATAGGAAGCCATGGTTATTTAAGAATACTGAAAGTCTTTAAAGCATTACAATTTAATAATTCATATTCAATTTATAACTTATATAAAACATAGGGCTATAAATTATGTGTTGAATGAGCACCATTTATATTGTAAAGAAAAAGCTTATCTACTTTTAGAAAAAAAGACCAACAATATATACAATAAAATATTTACTTTGTATGACCTTGAGTTATATTTGTAAAAATATTGTTATTTTTATCTATCTATCTTTCTATATTTCTTTTCCAATTATTCTATAATGAAAGTGTATTAGCTTTCAAAGTTACTGCAAAATAGTCCTAAATTTAACATTTGGGAATTTTCGCTTTGAATTGTTTAAAATGTTGCAAAGGTTTTGGTAGAAATTTAGAATATCTTCCTTTTTTCCTTCTAGCAGTAATTTTTAAAGAAAGTAATTATATAGAAATAAATAAAGTAAGTATATGGATAAAAACGATGTGTTGTTTTCCCTTCTCTCTCTGTACAGTAGTTAAGAATGAATAACAAAATGGCTTTATGAGTTAACATGAAATTGCTAGAAACTTCAAAAATGTCTTTTCTCATTATCTCCCTAAGACATCTGTCAGTATTTATCTGTTAATAGACTAAGCAATCAGCCTCCGTAAATAAAATACCAGATCCAAATATACATATGCAGCCTTTAAACAGTTAAAGAGATGTTTAGGGCAGGATTATTAGCATGATAGTTATGGCAAATACCCTTATTTACATGGATTTTTCCTTCACAAAAATTAATAGGGGTTGACAGTGTCAGAACAATAATGATATTCCTTAGGTTTTTCCCCCATTGTCAACCAACCACCTCATTGTTGATATCTATGAGATGCTTCATTGGAGGCAAATTCCAGAATGAGCAGGGCTCCAGTTTATAACAGTAAGTCAAAAATCAAGACCAGTTGCTGGTAATCAACTAGAGAAAAACTAATTACATTGAAGCAACAAGCTTTCTGGGGCCTCAGTAAAATCTGATTCCGCTTTTCTGCTGGTTATTAAGTGGGTTACAGAGCCTACTGGCCTTGGAATTACTAGCTGTATATAAACTCAGGGAGATTATTTAAACTCTTTGAAGCACATGCCAAGTATCTACAGAATGAGATTATAAAATAAACTTCATATAAATTGACATGAAAATTTTGAGACAATGTGGAAATTACTCAGTGCAATGCCTAACA
>NW_012143523.1:2226204-2232185 GCF_000956105.1 Propithecus coquereli | reverse complement strand
CAGAAGAACGGGATCCATTTGTACTCACCATCAAATTGGTATTAACTAATAAACACATAAATGCACATATCAGAACAACATCTATTGGATGTTGGGGAAGGGGGAGGGCAGCGGGAGGACGGGGGAGGAGGGAAGAGGGGACGGGTATTTGTATACGCAAGGAGTGCAATGCGCACTACCCGAAGGATGGACATATTTGAAACACGGACTTGCGGCGGGGGGGACCAAGGGCAACACATGTAACCTAAACATCTGTACCCCCATAATATGCTGAAATTAAAAAAAAAAGAATGAATAACAAAATGGCTTTATGAGTTAACATGAAATTGCTAGAAACTTCAAAAATGCCTTTTCTCATTGTCTCCCTAAGACATCTGTCAGTATTTATCTGTTAATAGACTAAGCAGTCAGCCTCAGTAAATAAAATACCAGATCCAAATATACATATGCAGCCTTTAAACAGTTAAAAGAGATGTTTAGGGCAGGATTATTAGCATGATAGTTATGGCAAATATCCTTATTCACATGGATTTTTCCTTCACAAAAATTAATAGGGGTTGAAACTGTCAGAACAATAATGATATTCCTTAGGTTTTCCCCCATTGTCAACCAACCACTTCATTGTTGATATCTGTGGGATGCTTAATTGGAGGCAAATTCCAGAATGAGCAGGGCTCCAGTTTATAATAGTAAGTCAAAAATCAAGGACAGTTGCTGGTAATCAACTAGAGCAAAACTAATTACATTGAAGCAACAAGCTTTCTGGGGCCTCAGTTAAATCTGATTCTGCTTTTCTGCTGGTTATTAAGTGGGTTACAGAGCCTACTGGCCTTGGAATTACTAGCTGTATATAAACTCGGGGAGATTATTTAAACTCTTTGAAGCACATGCAAAGTATCTACAGAATGAGATTATAAAATAAACTTCATATAAATTGACATGAAAATTTTGAGACAATGTGGAAATTACTCAGTGCAATGCCTAACAATAAATAGGTTTTAATATTTATTGTTTGTTAGATTGTAACAGGGGTAAAGGTCTGAAAAAGGGCAAAATGTATTCTGAGTTGTCTTTTTAACCCCCCCACCCTTTTGCGGGATTAAAACCTGGATTCATGCCAGTAATCAAAGTGGCAGAAAAATGTTCTTTGTTCTTTATTTTCTAGTATCTTAAACCACAGGAGATGGCTCAACAGAATTGTCCAGAGATCATCTTCACTAGAGATAAGGTCCCCCAAAACTACCAACTACAGTTAAATATAACAATATCTCAAAACCATGACATGTGACACTGGTCACATAGACATGAACTCAACCTCAGAAAACCCCCCTTTAAAAAGCCCTGTATTTCTGCTTAAAGGCAGGAAGGTGGTGTTTTGAGAGGCTAGTCTGCTGCCCTCCTCATATGCTGTCAAATTACTAAACTTCTCTTTCCTTTTCTTCAAACTACTTGTCCTCATTCTTCATTCTCACTGATTTGGCCTTGGGGACAAGTACCAAACTTTTGGTAACAAGATCACTTATGAATATTAAGAGAAACGTAAACAGTTGGAAAGCACTCAGTAAATAATCTGTTCCTTAAAAGCAATAATCCTTTTTCTATTTTATAAGATGATAATTTTAATCAAATTCTGAAACAGCCTCAGCATTTTGTATAAACCTGTAGTTACATGCAGCTGTGGATTCTGATATATTCATATTACCCCTGGCTGTACTTCTGAAAGATGTACAGTTTCTGAAACATTTTTCTTTCTCTGGGCACATGGTAAAATGGTGCTTGGGTGTGAAAAGTATAAAATACAGTAAAGGACAGAAAAAGAGAATGGTCTTACAATAACATGATTATCATAAAATTCTACCTACCAGCTTTGCTGCTTCTTCAATTATCTAGACCTTATCTTAAAACTAGGGATACTTATAGCAACTTCACACGGCTTTTGAGGGGATTTAGTGAGCTAGTCTATGGGAAAAGTGCCTGTCACAGAGTAGATATATAAATAACTGAACAACTTAGCTCCAGCTGGGGCAAATGGAAAACCTACTTCCTTCTTGGGACGTTCACTGAAACAACAACTCACAATAAAGCAGATTTGTAAGAGAAAAGCTGCACAACGTTATTTTAACACGTATACAGGGGAACTCTCAGAAAACAAAGATTCAACTCTTCAATGAGGAACACAGGTTTTTAAAGAATGGGGGCTTGAAAGCAGAAAAACAAATTGGGGAGGGAGAGTGGAAGAGGCTTGAGTAGCCAGCAAGGGTGGGCTTGTTACATAAATGAAGCTTTACAGGTAGCAGCTCTTAGAGAGAACAGGTGGTAAATGTTTCTTTTCAGACCTTTAAAATCAGACTCTCAGTTAATTTTTTCTAGAGTGGGAAAGGATAGATCTGGCTTCGTCCTAAACAGATGTAAGTTTCCCCCCACAAAAGACAACTTTGCAGTGTTACTTCTGTCTGTGGGACTCCTGGCAGCCATCTCAAACTTCATCAAATAAATAGATTTTGGGGTAAAATATTTCTAATATCCTTCACTCTCTCCTAAAACTCTACCTTTCTTTTGCGTTGAAAATAAATAAATAGCCTCAAATTAAAATTGTCTTCCGCAACTATCTAAACCTTACGCAATATTGTGGAAGAGAAAAACAGTTGATTATACACAGTCATTTTACACACATCACACAATTTTATATATGTGGAAAAACTTAATAACACCTGTGTGAAGAATTTCTGAAGAAAGACACGGAAGAGAGATTGACTGAGTATTCATTGCTTTTGGTAAGTTAAATGTGTATGATTATTATTTAAGAAACCTAGGGCAACGGACACAAAACGTAATTTGTTAAGTATTGATAAAGTAACTATTAAGAACTTCAAGGGTTAATAACTTTATACCAGCCAGTCATTGCTAATATCATACAACACTGTATATAATGTTTTAGTAAAATATAATGTTTTAGTAAATGTGAATAACAGTATATTTAATTCAGGGCTATTTCTTTCGAGAACTGGTATAGGCTTTTCCTATAAAATAAAATGTCAGTTCTATTTATAATATATAATGCTTTTCACAAGGTACTGTCAGGTTTAGTCTCGCTCTGTGTTCTCGGCTCTTGGTGAACTCATGGCCGAAGAATGACCAGATGAACCGAAGTAAGGCAAGCATGACGTGACGTTTATTGAGGGGGAGCAAGATAGGATTATAGAGCAAGAGCAAGACACAGGTTGACAAAGCGAGATACATACACCACAGATGACAGGACCCCTTGTCTCAGCAGAAAAAGAGGAAAAGGAAGGGCACAAAAAAAAGGGTCTGGTTATGGTCTCAGTCTTGCTTTATAGTGCCCAGATTGGGACTTCCCTGTGGCCCAGAAGTCACCATGGAACTGCTTTGATTGGACAGTTGGGAGTTGCATGATCTGTCTTAACTACGTATGTGGCTTGTTCTTGATCAATTTCCGGGCTCTATGGTACCTAGGCTGCTTGGCCCGTGGGCTAGAAAGTCCTCTGCATTCTTCTGCAGCTGGCATGCCAAGTTCTGAGTGGCAGATTTGTAGGGTATTCCCTCCTCCCCAGGTATGGCAGTCACTCTGGAGATTAGGGTGGGGCAGGACCAAAATGGAGTCCTTCTTCCCAGGTAGGGCAATTGTACCAAAGCAACAGCACCCACTTTTGTTCCTAGGAGACCCGGAATGCCTCACTAACCTACCTCCTCACATCTACAACTACAACAACCTACCCAGAACATACACCGAAGTCCCTGGAGGGACGCCCAGAGAACCTAAAAGAGGCCACCCTAATAGGGATTCGCCCCTACTCACCCCAAAGCAGCCAGATGAGTCGATGCCCCTACCAAATGATTTGAGCCTATAGAATAGAGAGTGGGGAAATGTTAGGTAGTTACAGAGGGATTCCAGGTCTTCTAGGGACAAAAGTGGGTGCTGCTATGATGCACCGCCACCCACAAAATGGGCTTTCAGAGAGGCTCATGGGAGATCTGCATGTGCAGTAAGACTCAGGTCATGTATCTCCCAACTGTCCAATCAACATGGTTCCATGGCAACGCTTGAACCACAAGAGCGGTCCCAATCTGGGCACTATAAAACAAGACATAGACCATAACCAATCCCTTTTTGCCCTGCCTTTTGCTCTTTTCCTGCTGCAACAATGGGTCCAGTAGTTATCTGGGGTATATGTATCATGCTCTGTAAAGCTGTATCTTGCTCTTGCTCTATAATCCTACCTTTCTCTCCTCAATAAACTTCATTTTCATGCTTGCCTTACTTTGGTGTGTCTGATCATTCTTCAGCCCTGGGCACACCAAGAACCGACATTTCAGTCTAAAACCTGACAGTACAACAAAAACTTTTTAGAATTTTAAAGACAGAGCTTCTTTTTAAAATTCTAGGTGATAAAATGGTTAATATGGACAAAAAGGCTAGTGTCATCTTAAACAAATCAAAAATATTGAGAATCACTTCCCTGCTTATTGCTTTGATATCACTAATTGCATATAAAATGACTATTTAAAAAAGATATGATAATGTTAAGTCCCAGCTTTTTTCAACGTAAACAAAAATATATAGTTAGCTATCATTGAAGTATATAGAATAAAATTATGAACTTGAATTCTAAAGTCTGAGATCAAGTTCTAACCCTTATATCAACTGTGTTTGATTTCTCTGTGTGTTTTCAAATGTAAGATGAACCTCTTTTCCATATCCCATTATCCTGAATCCTATACCTCACAGAAGCCAGGGAGCAGCACTTACATAAAATCTAATTTGAGACAGGGACTCTCATGCAGAGAATCACCACACAGATTCGAACTATAAGTTTTTCATGGACATGTCATCAAATTGTGATAAAACTTTAAAATGTCATCAAATTGTGATAAAACTGTAAAATGTCATCAAATTGTGATAAAGCTGTAAAATTTAGTTTCACTATATGTACAGTTATCCTTATGTATATCAAGATTATTTAATGTGTTACAGCCTAAGAAAAGAAATGAACTTAGCCTCTAGTCAGGAGTTGAATTTAAATACAAAATCAGGCTGACATCACATTCATTAATCACATTTAATTACTATGCCAACTTTGATGTCAAATCATAAACATGGATTACTATGAATTTTAATAACTTGAGAATTTTGCTAAAACACAAATTCTTATTCAGTTGCTATGGGTCTATATTTCTAGCAGACACCTATGTCATGCCCAAGTTTTTGGCCTCAAAACACACTTTGAATAAGATGATTCTAGCTTAGTGCTGTCCCATACTATGCTCTGCTGTGATGAAACTATTCTGTATCTGTACTGTTGAATAAAATAGCTACTAGCCACGTATGTCTGTTAAGCTTTTGAAATGTGTGTAGTGTGACTGCAGAACTGAAGTTTAATTTAGTTTATTTTAAATGTAAATAGCCATGTGAGACTAGTGGTTACTGATTGTTGGGCAGCACAGGTCAAGATGCTTTATCTTGATGATCTAGAACCATATTCAAAACAATAAGATTATTTTTTCAAAAAGCAACTCAGGCTAATAAATGTTGGCATATTTAGTGTTGATTTGTATTTATCAATCCCTTCAAATCTGCCACTTTTCACTAACCGAAACTGCAAGACAGTATTGGAAATCTATATGGAGCAATGATTAGCCTCCACGGTTTCAAATCACTACTGTGCCACGTACTAGCCATGAGATTGTGAGTAGGTATTTAATCGCTTTGTGCCTCAGCTTCCTTATTTGTAAAACGGCATAATAATAATAGTCATATTGTGAAAGTTAAATTAGTTAATATTTGTAAGGTGTTACTGCAGTATCTGCAAGCCTACATGACGTAGTAGTTTTTTTTTTATAATTTTTAGCCAACATTTTACATGCAAAAAGAAAATCAATATGAGAGATTAAGCATTTACATGTCAAAAGCTGATTTGACGTATTTAATATAATTTATACATAGTAAAATGCATAGATCTTAA
>NW_012143523.1:2223025-2224125 GCF_000956105.1 Propithecus coquereli | reverse complement strand
TACTTTCATTATCATTATTTAACCATTATCATTTTAACATTATTTTTTCCTTTGGTTAGTGTTTTCTGTGTTTTCTCTAAGAAATTTTTACTTATCCTAAAATTGCAGTGAGGTTATCCTTTTTGCTTCTAGAAGCCATAGAGCTTGTGCTTTTATGTTTAGATCTATGATGAATGTCAAAATAATTGTCTTATAATGTAAGATAGAAAGATAGGGGTCAATATTTTTTAACATGGCATTGTCTCAAAACTATTGCTTGAAAAGGCTTTTTTTACCCCACTGAATTCCATTTATGAGCCTGATAAGAACTAATACTGTATATGTATAATAGCTAATTTTTAAGGCTATGTTACTGTAGCATAGTAAGTAGAATTTCTTGAGACACACGAGCTAAACACAAATAGAAAATCATGCGATTTCTTGTGAGAGTAAAGAATTTTTTGATTTTTAATTTAATTTAATTTCACAAGAGCGGGATCATACAGTTTGGCAACTTGCATTTTTATTTATTTTTTTATTGATACATAATAATTGTACATATCCATGAGCTACATGTGATATTTTGCACATGCATACAATGTGCAATGATCAAATCTGGATTTTTTAAGATATCCACTACCTTGAACATTTATCATTTCTTTTTGTGAGGAACATTTCAAATCTTCTCTTCTTGCAATATTTGAATATACAATATATGGTTTTTAACTATAGTCACCCTACTGTGCTACAAAACACTAAAACTAATTCCTTCTATATAACTTTATATATCTTTTTATTCGTACCAATTAACAAACCTCTCTTCATCCCACTCTCCTCCCTACTACCTTCCCAAGCCTATGGTCAATATCATCCTACTCTGTAATTATATGAGATCAACTTTTTTAGCTCCCACATATGAGTGAAAATATGTAAGGATATGTTTATCAGTCAAGGTATGCTCTTTTTAATCCTGGCTGTTTGAACACCATGAATCTTCACACACTTTGCACAAATGATTTTAGACAGTGGTAACTCATAATTATACTCTTAGATGTCAAACTTGTTGAGGATGTCATTGCTTTTGACATGTGAAAGAAGTACTGGCACCAGAGAATATTATA
>NW_012143523.1:2221856-2222975 GCF_000956105.1 Propithecus coquereli | reverse complement strand
CCCTACTGTGCTACAAAACACTAAAACTAATTCCTTCTATATAACTTTATATATCTTTTTATTCGTACCAATTAACAAACCTCTCTTCATCCCACCCTCCTCCCTACTACCTTCCCACGCCTATGGTCAATATCATCCTACTCTGTAATTATATGAGATCAACTTTTTTAGCTCACACATATGAGTGAAAATATGTAAGGATATGTTTATCAGTCAAGGTAAGCTCTTTTTAATCCTGGCTGTTTGAACACCATGAATCTTCACACACTTTGCACAAATGATTTTAGACACTGGTAACTCATAATTATACTCTTAGATGTCAAACTTGTTGAGGATGTCATTGCTTTTGACATGTGAAAGAAGTACTGGCACCAGAGAATATTATAGCAACATAAAAGTAGATGCCTTGTGTTGCTTCTGTCTATTTGTGACACATCCTGGCTAGTAAATAGCAGGAAAAAAGATGAATATCTAAATAGATAGTGACAACTTGATCAAAGGAAGAAAAAAAATGAGTCATGCACAACAGGTTTAATCAGATTAATTAGAATCTGGGTTGCATTTTGGACCTGGGAATACTCATAAACAGGCTGTCATCTGAAGAAGGATTATCTTCACTTAGTCTAAGGAGCATGGCAGGTGTGTAGCATTTGGGTAGAATGTCACACACCAGCTCTCTGGGAAGAAGCTCTCTCACAGAGTTGCAATTTAGCATACTGCCTCCACATAAACTGAAATATGTATGGTGCCCGGTTATTCCAATATCTGGAAGCATCATTGCCTGGTGGAAGTGTTCATTGGGATACAAAAGAAGGAGAAGGGGAGAGGAGAGAAAAACAATAAGCAACTGGGAAAAATAATAGGAAGGAGAAAACGTAGAAAAAGGGAATGAGAGAATGGAGGGGAGCTAGAAGAGAAGTGAGAAGACCAAAGGCCAAAAGGAGATAAGAAATATATTATGGAAGGAGTTTAAATATCCCAAATCATAATAACTATTTAAATACACAGCATATGACTTTCAAATAAAATACCAACCTCACTTTTAGTGAGTGTAGTAAGACACACTGTGTCTTGATTTAGTCCATATTTAAAATGTTGCCTTAGTTTCTTTTTTCCTTT
>NW_012143523.1:2219781-2220634 GCF_000956105.1 Propithecus coquereli | reverse complement strand
TCCTAGAAGATAAAGAAAAACACTAAATAAAAAGTAGTAAGTAAAAGATCAGCATCTTCCTTAGATTATATATTAAACAACCCACTGGTTTAGTACTACAAAGGCCTACCTACCCCAGAAACCAACAGAAGGGATGCAAAGAAGCCCTCATTCTAATAAAATGTAGCTTGAAATATGTCACTTCTTTGGGCCTCTGATGATTTTCTTTTTTTTTTAACATATAAAACTAAAGCTTCTCATTGAGTTTGCAATTTAGTTTGAGAGAATGACAAGTTAACAAACTGTGTGAAGTGCATTGATAGGAGAGTACACAGAGTACTTTAGGAGCAGAAATGAAAAACAGCTATCCTCAGTATAGAGTGTGGGTGGACGCGAATAGAAAAATCGAGGGAAGAGTCCTGAATGGGCTGACCCCTGTGGTAAAATCTAAAGAATGAACAGGAGTTCATCCGATGGAAAGCTTTTCTAGGTATCGATGTTTCCATCAAGACTCCTGCATCTCTCACTGAGCTGCAGAGGTGGGTTAAGGGCATCGGATGCATCTGTGGAAACATGCTGAAAAATCAGCGGGGCTCATGACAAGTTTGGACAATATAAACTGTCACGTAATTGATGAAAATCATTTGTTTGATAAATCTGACCAGATCAAGCAACGTGTGACTAATGTGATGCCAGAAGAGTGGCAGGAAAATAAGACATCCACCCTGGGAAAGGGGTGGAAATGGCTTTCCATCATTTTTGGAAATATGACATGCCTTCTCAAGTCGCTGAATTCTCATTACCCACCTGACAGTCTCCCAGCACTAATGCACCTGTTGAAGAATGTGGATGGGGACTTGTTCTAAGGACAAAA
>NW_012143523.1:2219399-2219731 GCF_000956105.1 Propithecus coquereli | reverse complement strand
TCTGGAAAACAGTTGTTAGGGGCTATCATGCTTGTGTTGAAATGAATGCCTGACCCAAGAGGCTTCATGCTTCTGACCTGATAGTCCCATTTTGGGGTGATTTAACTTAACTTAATGACTACTAAGATGGAAGGGTCTACCAAAATGCACTTGTAAATGGAAATGGCATATTAAGAGCATAGCTGGCCTTAGCAGCATTGTACATGAATAAGTAGGAATTATTCCTTTTGGGTAAACTTTTTCCTCTTTCCACTGCCTGAAGCAAATCTGCTGGATCAATGGGGACTTGGATTTATAGAGGTTCTCCTAAATTTCAGGTCTTGTTTTACTGA